>NC_080087.1:109746461-110049491 GCF_950005125.1 Chionomys nivalis | reverse complement strand
GGAGGTTGAGCATGACCTTAAGTGTCTTTTGGCCATCCGAATTTCTTCTGTTGAAAATTCTCTGTTCAGTTCAGTGCCCCATTTTTTAATTGGGTTAATTAGAGTTTTAATGTCTAGTTTCTTGAGTTCTTTATATATTTTGGAGATCAGACCTTTGTCTGTTGCGGGGTTGGTGAAGATCTTCTCCCAGTCAGTGGGTTGCCTTTTTGTCTTAGTGACAGTGTCCTTTGCTTTACAGAAGCTTCTCAGTTTCAGGAGGTCCCATTTATTCAATGTTGCCCTTAATGTCTGTGCTGCTGGGGTTATATGTAGGAAGTGGTCTCCTGTGCCCATATGTTGTAGAATACTTCGGTTGTGGTGGTGCACGCTGGTAGGATTTGCTGAAGGAGACAGAGGCAGGAGGATCACGAGTTCGAGGCCAGCCTGGGTTACTAAGTGATTTTTCTGTGTAGAACGTCCTAATGAGTCTATTGAAAAAGATACTAGAAGAAGTGAGTTATCAAGGTTGAAGGACAGAAAGTTTATATTAAAAAAAAAATCATTTGTATTTCTACATACTGGCAATGAAAAACAGGAAATTAAAAAAATTTTTTGAAAAAGCTGTTTGCAGTAGGATAAAAATATGATATAATTAGGGATAAACTTGACCAAAAATAGAGCAGTGTACACTAAACCTATAAAGCATTAGTGAGCAAAGTTAAGAATTCTAAATGGTAAGAAATATCATGTTTATGAAATAAAAGAGTCAATATTGGTAAGCTTCCGGTTCTACTCAACTCAAGATCAAACTGATTCAGTTCCCGTTCCCTCCAATGTCAGCAGTCTCTTTATGGAATTTATAGGCAGCTTTTCAGATTTGTGTGGAAGAGCAGAACATCTAGAAGAGCCAAATAAAGAACAAAATTGGAAGACACAGCATTATCTGGGTTTAAGACCTTTGTCAAAGCTCCTGTAACCAAGGCAAATGATATTAGCATTAAGGTGGACATGCAGATCAGTGGAACAAAATAGAGAACACCTAAATAAACGCAGACATTTTTGACTGTTTCTTTATGAATTGCTAAGATAATTCAGTGGACAAGGGATCTTTTTTTTCCAACAAATGTGTTGTGCTAGTTTTATAGACACATAAAAATAAATTAACTTTGCCCCTTAATATATGCAGGGATTAGAACAGGCACAGAGGTTCCTTGGGAAGCTGAGACAGGAGTATTTCAGGTTGGAGGCCTGACAAGACTACATAGTGAATTCAAGGCCAACCTGTCACAGGACGAGAATGGAAACACCAAGGGCTAAGGAAGGAGCTCAGTTTTAAGGAGTGTATCGTAGTTGGCTCTAGGTTCATTCTGAACCATGACCAAAATAGGGGCCAACAAATAGAAGGAAACAGTAGTTTGAAGTGAATCAGATCTCAATGTTTGTGTAAAAACACCAATTTTCTATTAGAAAACTGAGTCAAAAATGTTAGATTTTCAGATTTTAGGCATCAGATTTGAAGTATAACCAAAGAATTTGAAACATATAAGAAAAAGTCAGTAAATTTGATTTAATCAAAATTATATACTTTGCTTTTCAATAAGTCACTGTTTTAAAAATAAAAACATAGGCCACAGATAACGGGAAAGATTGCAAAAAAATTATCTGACTATGGGATTTTATTTAGAGTTTAAAGAAATTAATTCAATAATAACCCAATTAAAAAACACACTAAAGTTTGAACAGCTTTACTAAAGATATGGCAAATATGGGAAAAGATATTCAACATTAGTCATTAAGGAAATGCAATGTAAAATCACAAGATACTACAGATCCACTAGAATAGCCAAAGTTAAAAAGATTGACCATGTGTTGGTGTTAGTATTGTGTAACTAGTACTGTTGATGTGGGGATAATGGACAGTCACTTTGGAAAAGAGTTTGGTAGTTTCTTAAAAAGTTCAGCATATGACTAATACATGACCCAACCATTCCATTCTTGGTTGTTTACCTTTGTGAAATAAAATTATTGCCACATCAAGTCTTATAAATGAATAAAGTTTTATATACAAACGTTCAGTTTTAACTTCAAAGTGGAAACAAATATGCATCAGTATGTGAATGGGTAAACTGATTTGGTATGCCCATTCAGCAGTAAAAAAGAATGACTGACATGTACCACAAGATAAATAGATCTCATAGTAATTATGATGAGTGAAAGAAGTTAGGCAAAAAGAATACCCTGTGATTTCACTTTTATAAAAATCTAGAAATGCAAAAATAATTAATAGTGACAAAAGGTGAACAGTGGTTTTTTTTAGGGTGAGAGTAGAAGAGGTGCATATGTTTGTTAGTTTTTGTGGGATTTTTATTACATGAATATTTATCACTTTGTACTTTTAGTATATATAGTTTATTATGTGTTAGCTTTCCCTCAATAATATTGTAAAAAATACTGAAAATAAAGATGTTTGCATAAGTGTGTTTGGAGTTCCATGAAGAGTTAGAAACTAGACATATATTTTTGGGAGTCATCAGCATACACATAATGTTTACAGCAGCATCGGTGGATGCATAATCTAGAATCACAGCTAAAGGAGTGGAGAACCCTGAATACTAAATTCCTGTGTGAGCTGCCATTTAGAGGTTAGGAGAGGACAGTATAGAGAGGCCCACATCCCTGTCATATGGGAACAAAACTATGATGCCCAGGTTATGCCTGGTATAGATAAGGGACTGATACAATTTGAGGATGTCAGGAACAGATGAACAGTGAAATTGAGTCAACAAACTCAAGCTCTTGTAGTCCATATGAACGTTCAAAGAAGAGGGTATGCTTTTATTGTCTTGTTTTTGGGAACTTTGTGTGTGTGTGTATGTAGTCCAGCTTGACTTCAGAGTTGTTATCTTCCCACCTCACCCTTCTGAGTCCTAGGATTATAGGCATGTGCTTTGGATGTACCTGGTTTGTTTCTACTATCTCTCCTGGCTGGCTGGCAGGATGGAACTTAGTAGAAAAAGTTAGCAAGTAAGAAGAGAGTATCAGTAGTATTTGTCCTCAGGAATATAAGGAGCAGTTGAACCCAAAGAGGGCAGAATTAGAGACATTTGATGCAAGGGCCTACCTAGTGTAAGCTGAAATATGCTTTGTGTTCTTCCACTGTGGGCAAGCAATGTATAAAAACAAGGCAGCAGCAAAACTCTGAAAATGCAGTGGGGTCTTCATGTTCTCAGTTGCCCCTCTCTGATCGTTGCCAGATCATATTGTGGAGGGAAATATTCCAGGGACTAAATGAGCTGAGGCAGTTTACAAGTTAAAAGAATAAGAGTCCCTGAACCTTGAGTACTGGGTGCTAGCTTCATTCATTGAATTGGCATGCAGCATAGAAAATCCTCTGACTTAACAAGGGCCAGAACACTCTAGAGTCCCTGTAGCTTTGGAGGCTGTCTCTTTTGCCTGGAAAGCAGGATATGTATCTTGTCAAGAGGCAAAAAAGCCACTATCCTTTGTGGGACTGAGGAACTTTAGAAGTTAGAGGCAGCTGGATAGGGGGAACATAAAGTCTTAGCAGCCCATTTAGCATTCAGGAGTCTGCAGAGAATATGGCACTCAGCAGATAGGCTTTCAAAGCTGAAAACAGTTATTTCTTTCTTTGAGAAAGATGGATGTGAGCATGTCAGGCCTTAAGCTTAGGGTGGTCTTTAGCCTGCAAATTATTTGTTTGGGAATTTTGATAAATAAAAATTCTGATTCAGTAAAGCCCAGGTGGTACCCCAAATTGTGTATTTCTAACAAGTTCCCAGACCTTATTAATTTTTTGTTTGGGGAACCATAACTTGAGTAAAAGACTTACTCACTGGACAGGAGGGAAAATGAAAGAAGCAGATAGGGGTTATTGGTCCTTGGATCTGAACTCTGTTTGGCAGGAAGATAGTTGAGAAGTGTGGATATCAACAGTTGTGGCTCTGCCACTAAGTCCCAGACTAGGTCTTGTGCCCTCTGTGTATTGGTAGCACCCCAGTGAACAGAAATTGACAGGGACAGTCATAGGCTTGACTGACAAGGAGCCTCCCCTTCTTGGAATTGCTGACCATGACTGGTGTAGGGCCTCCATAGGGCTGCCACTGATAGGAGCTGTTTTGATATGAGCATGTGCTTCTTTAGCTTTTAGAGGATTTGAGATTTGGAGACCACCCTCGCTGCTTATTCTGTGTCTGTGGAGTTCCCAAGCATCTTCATTGGCTCCTGACAATGGCTTTGGTTCTTTTCAGGTCAGCTCCATTAGGTACATCTCTTAGGCTTTTTTTGTCTTGACTATTTCACAGCTTCTCAGTTTGAAGGGCTTGGAAGTCTATTTGCTGTGACCCAACTGTGACAGTTGTGACCCACCTGTGACAGGATTAAACTAGAGAGAAGAGACTAGATTTCAGACGGTCATCAGAAATCTCAGACATGTATAATACAGGCACCTCAAAACATTCTGGCCAGTTTTCTTACAGGTTTGTTAGTATAAAAACTTGTTCTCAAAGGGATTGCTAGTCAGTGGTGTAAACAACTGTGAATTAATTGGATTATTTGTCTTTACTTCTTTATACTTGTTGTGTTCACTCTCGGGTATGCACGCTACAGTGCCTTTAGGGTTTTAGAAAAAAACAACAGTTCTTTTAGTTATAGCAGTAAATAGTTAATTTGTTTCACAGCATGCTTTTTGGCAAAATAGATAGCTATAAAAGTATCAAGCTGTGAGGCAATAATAAAAATAATTTACTCTTATATAACAATTTTAATTTCAGAATTCCTTTACTTTTTAGTGTTTGTATATAATAGACATCTACTGAAGGATGTTTGAGGGACAGATGATCATTTCATTACTTTACCTGCTGGGAATTCAGATAACTGTGAGAGTGTGTGGTTTGAACAGTTTTTTTTTTTCTTTTTTTTATTAAGCAGAGCCAGGGCTACTAGAATCAGGCTCTCTTGACTTTTGTTTAACGCTCTTTTCCCTCACGTATTCAAAGGGGTGACGTTGGTGGGAACCATGCCCAAGCATTGATCCTGTTTCTTCTTGGAGCTGTTCTGGATAACCAGTGGCTTCTCCCATTTGTCCTGCCCTGAGCTAGATCCTGAAGATATAAACAAAATAGGTCCCAGGTTTGCCCTCAGGGAGCTCGTGGGCTGGTTGGAAGGGGATGGAAATAATTATGGTAAGGTTTACAGCATGGAAAGAAATACGCATCATTATATAAGCAGCAAACACTCTGAGATAGTAAGGGAAGGTGGCATAAAGGTTACATTAGAATTTAGGTTGGAGGGATGAGGGCTTTTGTTTTGTTTTATTCCAGGATGAGAATGATTTGTCAGGAGAGGGTTATGGAAACATCAGGTTTCAGAGAAGAACATGTGGGTTGAACTGTTGGCTAAATGCTGAAGTCTCTCTACTAATTCTCCTAGATATGAAGAAGAAGAGGGGTCTCTACCCTCCAAGGAAAACCAGTGCCTCTGGCAGCTCATACAGTCCCCATATACTGCTTTGATTAGAAATATGTTTGCGAGGACTGGGGAGATGAGTTGATTGGTAACATGCTTGTCGTACAAGCTTACAGACCTGAGGTTGGATCCTCAGCATTCACAAAAAGTCAGGTGCAGCAGTGCACATCTGTAACCCCAGGGCTATGGGGGTAGTGGTATGGTGGTGGCAACAGAGGTACAGACAGCAGGGACTCATTGGCCAGCCTGTCTAGCTGAAATGTCAAGTTCCAGCTTTAGCTAGAGAACCTGTCTTAAAAAGTAAGGCAGGGAACTGAGTGTGATGGTGCAATCTTTAATCTTAGCACTTGGGAGGCAGAGACAGGCTGATCTTTCTGACTTCGAGGCCAGCCTGGTCTACATAGTGAGTTCCAAGAACAGCCAGAGCTACATGGAGACACTGTCTCAAACAACAATACCAACAACAACAATTATAATAAAATAGAAAGATCTACATGGGTGCTCTCTAGCAACTGCACCAACACACATGTGAAGAGCACACACACACACACACACACACATACCACATGCACAAAAGATGAAGGACAAGACTATGTAATAGTTTTGAAGAGCCTGGAGGTGGTGGTGCACGCCTTTAATCCCAGCAGGTGGATCTCTGTGAGTTTGAGCCAGTGTGTTCTACAGAGCTAGTTCCAGGATATCCAGAGCTACACATTGAGAAACCCTGTCTCAAAAACAACCAAATAAACAAAAAAAAAGTTTTGAAGAATGAATTTTTTAAAGCCAGGAAAAGAGAAGAGTTGGAAGAACCAAGACAAAAATCAAGACGATACCAAGCAAATATTTTAGGTGTGTGTGTGTGATGGAGTATATGTGAAGGTCAGTAGACAGCTTCAGGTGGCAGTTTTTGCCTTTCTGCCTGATTGAGGTCTCTTCACTTTGTGAGCTTGGTTGGCTGGCTGGCAAGCTTGTGAAGATTCTCTTGACTGACTCCATGGAATTACGGATGCTTACACTACTGAGACTGGCTTTTTAATTTGATTTACTTTAGTAATATATCTTCTGGGGATTCAAACCCAAGTTGTCAGGTTTGTACATTGTGCACTTTTACCCACTGAGCCATCTCCCTGGCCCTCTGTTTGTCTTTTAAATCGCAATAACTTTATCCTGTTATTTCCTTTTACTGCACTCCAGTGTAGTATTGTACAAAGAAACATATATATGCTTTGTGACTGATTATGAGCATTTTATACTTGCTGTAGTAACAGGTACTTTATTTGGTGTCTCATTCTTTTTTTATTTAAATATTTATTTATTATGGATACAATATTCTATCTGTGTTTTATGGACACAATATTCTGTCTACAGAATGCCTGTATGCCTGCAGGCTAGAAGAGGACACCAGACCTTATTACAGATGGTTGTGAGCCACCATGTGGTTGCTGGGAATTGAACTCAGGTCCTTTGGAAGAGCAGGCAATGCTCTTAACCGCTGAGCCATCTCTCTAGCCCCCGGTGTCTCATTCTTTAATGTGATGTTATCTCTAGCTCAGTTTTTTGAATGAGAAAAATAGGGCTTAAACATCTTAATATAATTAATGTTAATATAATTAAGGAGTAACAGTTGGATTCAGATTTATGTTTCCTGATTTTATCATCTCAGTGATTATTTGTTAACCCAGGAATATCAATTAAGGAGTTATTTGATCTGTATATGTGTGTGTATATATATATATATATATATACACACACATATATATGTATATATATATATATATAGTCTGGTATCATAGAATTAGCAAATAATGGTATTTTTTTTTATTCTTTTTTAATTAAAATTTCCAACTGCTCCCCGTTTCCCATTTCCCTCCCCTCCTCCCACACATTGCCCCCTCCCCCCACTCCCCTCCCCCATCCCCACTCCTCTTCTCCTCCCCCCAGTCCATTCCCCCTCCCTCTCGATACTGAAGAGCAGTCCAAATTCCCTGCCCTACAGGAAGACCAAGGTCCTCCCACTTCCATCCAGGCCCAGGAAGGTGAGCAACAAAACAGGCTAAGCTCCCACAAAGCCAGTTCATGTATTAGGATCGAAACCTAGTGCCATTGTCCTTGGCTTCTCATCAGCCTTCATTGTCCGCCATGTTCAGAGAGTCCAGTTTCAACCCATGCTTATTCAGTCCCAGTCCAGCTGGCCTTGAAGAGCTCCCAATAGATCAGTTCCACTGTCACAGTGGGTGGGTGCACGCCTCGTGGTCCTGATTTCCTTGGTCATGTTCTCCCTCCTTCTGCTCCTCATTTGGACCTTAAGAGCTCAGACCATTGCTCCAATTTGGGTCTCTGTCTCTCTCTCGATCTATCGCCAGTTGAAAGTTCCTGTGCCATTCTTCTTGGCCTCTCGTCAGCTCTCATTGTCCGCCACATTCCGAGAGTCCGGTTTTATCCCATGTTTTTTCAGTAGCAGTCCAGCTGACCTTGGTGAGCTCCCAATAGATCGGCCCCACTGTCCCAGTGGTTGGGTGCACCCCTCATGGTCCTGACTTCCTTGTTCATGTTCTCTCTCCTTCTGCTCCTCATTATAACCTTGGGAGCTCAGTCCGATGCTCCAGTGTGGGTCTCTGGCTCTATCTCCATCCATCGCTAGATGAAGGTTCTATGGCGATATGCAAGATATTCATCAGTATGATTATAGGATAGGTTCATTTCAGGTTCCCTATCCTCAGGTGCCCCAATGAACTAACTGGGGACATTGCCCTGGGCATCTGGTAGCCATTCCAAGTTCAAGTCTCTTGCCACCCCTTAGGTGGCTCCCTTACCTAAGGTATGAGTTTCCCTGCTCCCCTATCCAACCTTCCTTTATCCCCAATCACCCCGATTCCCCCATTTCCCCTCATCCTCTCCTTCACACTTTTCTCTCCCCATCACCCCTCATCCCCATCCCACCCCACCCCCAAGATTCCAATTTTTTGCCCATCAGTCATGTCTATTTCCCATAGCTGGGAGGATATCTATATGTTTTTCCTTGGGTTTACCCTCTTGTTTAGCTTCTTTAGGATCACAAATTATAGACTCAGTGGCCCCTATCCATGGCTAGAAACCAATTATGAGTGAGTACATCCCATGTTCTTCTTTTTGGGTCTGGGTTACCTCACTAAGGATCGTATTTTCTATTTCCATCCATTTGCATGCAAAATTCGAGAAGTCATTGTTTTTTACCGCAGAGTAGTACTCTAATGTGTATATATTCCACAATTTCTTCATCCATTCTTCCATTGAAGGGCATCTAGGTTGCTTCCAGGTTCTGGCTATTACAAATAATGCTGCTATGAACATAGTTGGACAAATGCTTTTGTCATATGATAGGGCATCTCTTGGGTATATTCCCAAGAGTGGTATTGCTGGGTCCAGGGGTAGGTTGATCCCAATTTTTCTGAGAAACCGCCACACTGATTTCCAAAGTGGTTGCAGAAGTTTGCAGTCCCACCAGCAATGGATGAGGGTACCCCTTTCTCCACAACCTCTCCAGCAAAGGCTATCCTTGGTGTTTTTGATTTTAGCCATTCTGACAGGTGTAAGATGATATCTCAAAGTTGTTTTGATTTGCATTTCTCTGATCGCTAAGGAGGTTGAGCATGACCTTAAGTATCTTTTGGCCATTTTAACTTCTTCTGTTGAGAATTCTCTGTTCAGTTCAGTGCCCCATTTTTTAATTGGGTTAATTATCCTTTTAAAGTCTAGTTTCTTGAGTTCTTTATATATTTTGGAGATCAGACCTTTGTCTGTTGCGGGGTTGGTGAAGATCTTCTCCCAGTCAGTAGGCTGCCTTTTTGTCTTAATGACAGTGTCCTTTGCTTTACAGAAGCTTCTCAGTTTCAGGAGGTCCCATTTATTCAATGTTGCCCTTAATGTCTGTGCTGCTGGGGTTATACATAGGAAGCGATCTCCAGTGCCCATATGTTGTAGGGTACTTCCCATTTTCTCTTCTATCAGGTTCAGTGTGTTCAGATTGATATTGAGGTCTTTGATCCATTTGGACTTGAGTTTTGTGCATGGTGATAGATATGGGTCTATTTTCATTCTTTTACAGGTTGACATCCAATTGTGCCAGCACCATTTGTTGAAGATGCTTTCTTTCTTCCATTGTATACTTTTAGCTCCTTTATCAAGAGTCAGTTGTTCATAGGTTTGTGGGTTAAGATCCGGGTCTTCTATACGATTCCATTGGTCGACTTCTCTGTTTTTATGCCAGTACCACGCTGTTTTCATTACTGTAGCTCTGTAATAGAGTTTGAAGTCAGGGATGGTAATGCCTCCAGAAGTTCCTTTATTGTATAAGATTGTTTCGGCTATCCTGGGTTTTTTGTTTCTCCATATAAAGTTGATTATTGTCCTTTCAAGATCTGTGAAGAATTTTGATGGGATTTTAATGGGGATTGCATTGAATCTATAAATTGCCCTTGGTAGAATTGCCATTTTTACTATGTTGATTCTCCCAATCCAAGAGCAAGGGAGATCCTTCCATTTTCTGGTATCCTCCTCAATTTCTTTCTTCAATGCCTTAAAGTTTTTGTCAAATAGATCTTTCACTTCCTTGGTTAGAGTTACCCCAAGATATTTTATGCTGTTTGTGGCTATCGTGAAAGGTGATGATTCTCTTATTTCTCTCTCTGCTTCCAGATCCTTTGTGTATAAGAGGGCGACTGATTTTTTGGAGTTGATCTTGTATCCTGCCACATTACTAAAGGCGTTTATCAGCTGTAGGAGTTCTTTGGATGAGTTTTTGGGGTCGCTCATGTACACTATCATATCATCTGCAAATAATGCAAGTTTAACTTCTTCCTTTCCAATTTGAATCCCCTTTATCCCCTTATGTTGTCTTATTGCTATTGCTAAAACTTCGAGAACTATATTGAAGAGGTATGGAGAGAGTGGACAGCCTTGGCGTGTTCCTGATTTTAGTGGAATGGCTTTAAGTTTCTCTCCATTTAATTTGATATTAGCTGTCGGCTTGCTGTATATAGCTTTAATTATATTTAGGTATGACCCTTGTATCCCTAATCTCTCTAAGACTTTTATCATAAAGGGATGTTGAATTTTGTCAAATGCTTTTTCAGCATCTAATGAAACGATCATATGGTTTTTTTCTTTCAGTTTATTTATATGATGGATTACATTGATAGATTTGCGTATGTTAAACCAGCCCTGCATCTCTGGGATGAAGCCTACTTGATCATAATGGATAATTTTTCTAATGTGTTCTTGGATTCGGTTTGCCAGTATTTTGTTGAGGATTTTTGCGTCGATGTTCATGAGTGAGATTGGCCTGTAATTCTCTTTCTTGGTTGGGTCTTTGTGTGGTTTTGGTATCAGAGTTACTGTAGCTTCATAAAAGGAATTTGGCAATGACTCTTCTGTTTCTATATTGTGAAATACATTAAGGAGAATAGGTATTAGGTCTTCTTGGAAGTTCTGGTAGAATTCCGCATTGAAACCATCTGGTCCTGGACTTTTTTTGGAAGGGAGGTTTTTGATAACAGCTTCTAATTCTACACGACTAACAGGTCTATTTAGGTTGTTTACCTGGTCCTGGTTTAACTTTGGTAAATGGTATTTATCTAAAAAAGCGTCCATTTCTTTTACATTTTCCAGTTTTGTGGCATACAGGCTTTTGTAGTAAGATCTAATGATTCTCTGAATTTCCTCTGTGTCTGTGGTTATGTCTCCCTTTTCATTTCTGATCTTATTAATTTGCAAATTCTCTCTCTGCCGTTTGATTAGTTTGGATAGGGGTTTATCAATCTTGTTGATTTTCTCCAGGAACCAGCTTTTTGATTCATTGATTCTTTCAATTGTTTTCTGTGTTTCTATTTTGTTGATTTCAGCCCTCAGTTTGATTATTTCCAGTCTTCTACCCCTTCTAGGTGAGTCTGCTTCTTTTTTTTCTAGAGCTTTCAGGTGGGCTGTTAAGTCTCCAATGTGTGCTTTCTCTGTTTTCTTTAAGTGGGCAGTTAGTGCTATGAACTTTCCTCTCAGAACTGCTTTCATAGTGTCCCATAGGTTTGAGTATGTTGTTTCTTTATTTTCATTGTCTTCAAGGAAGAGTTTAATTTCTTTCTTTATTTCTTCCTTAATCCAGGTATGGTTCAGTAGTTGACTATTCAGTTTCCATGAGTTTGTAGGCTTTCTGGGGGTAGCATTGTTGCTGAATTCTAGCTTTAATCCATGGTGATCTGATAAGATACAGGTGGTTATTAATATTTTTTTGTAACTGTGGATGTTTGCTTTGTTACCGAGTATGTGGTCGATTTTTGAGAAGGTTCCATGAGCTGCAGAGAAGAAGGTATATTCTTTCCTATTTGGGTGGAATATTCTATAGATGTCTGTTAAGTCCATTTGATTCATTACCTCCATTAATTCTCTTATTTCTCTGTTAGGTTTCTGTCTACTTGACCTGTCCATTGGTGAGAGAGGAGTATTAAAGTCTCCTACTATTAATGTGTGCGGTTTGATGGCTGCCTTGAGTTTTAACAATGTTTCTTTTACGTACGTGGGTGCTTTTATATTAGGGGCATAGATATTCAGGATTGAGACTTCATCCTGGTGAATTGTTCCTGTTATGAGTAGAAAATGTCCCTCTCCATCTCTCCTGATTGATTTAAGTTTGAAGTCAACTTTGTTAGAAATTAGTATGGCCACCCCTGCTTGTTTCTTAGGTCCATTTACTTGATAAGCCTTATCCCAACCCTTTACTCTGAGTAAGTGCCTGTCTTTGTGGTTGAGGTGTGTTTCTTGTAAACAGCAGAATGTTGGATCCTGTTTTCGTATCCAATCTCTTAGTCTGTGCCTTTTTATAGGAGAGTTGAGTCCATTGACATTAAGTGATATTAATGACCAGTGGTTGTTAACTCCGGTCATTTTTTAAGTTGTAAATTTTGTGTGTTCCCCTTCTTTGTGTTGCGCTGGTGAAGGGTCTCTAGTTGTCTGAGATATTGTGGTCATTGTTGGACTCCTTGGTTAGTGATTTTCCTTCTATTACTTTCTGTAAGGCTGGATTTGTGGCTACGTATTGTTTAAATTTGTTTTTATCCTGGAAAATTTTGTTTTCTCCATTTATAGTGAACGAAAGCTTGGCTGGGTATAGTAGTCTGGGCTTGCATCCATGGTCTCTTAGTTTCTGCAGTACATCTATCCAGGACCTTCTGGCTTTCATGGTTTCCATAGAGAAGTCAGGTGTAAGTCTGATAGGTTTACCTTTATAAGTAACTTGGCCTTTTTCCTTTGCTGCTCTTAGTATTCTTTCTTTATTCTGTATGCTTTGTGTTTTGATTATTATATGGCGAGAGGATGTTTTTTTTTGATCCAGCCTATTCGGTGTTCTGTATGCTTCTTGAACCTTCATAGGTATATCTTTCTTTAGGTTGGGAAAGTTTTCTTCTATAATTTTATTAAATATATTTTCTGGACCGTTGAGCTGCGCTTCTTCTCCTTCTTCTATTCCTATTATTCTTAGGTTTGGTCTTTTTATTGTGTCCCAGATTTCCTGAATGTTTTGTGATGAGAATTTGTTGGCCTTGCTGTTTTCTTTGATCAGCGTGTTTATTTTCTCTATGGTATCTTCAGAATCTGAGATTCTTTCTTCTATCTCTTGTATTCTGTTGGTTATGCTTGCTTCTGTAGTCTCTATTCGTTTACCTAGATTTTCCCTGTCCAGCTGGCCTTCTGTTTGTGTTTTCTTCTTTGCCTCCATTTCAGTTTTTAAGTCTTGTACTGTTTCCATTATCTGTTTGATTGTTTTTCCTTGGTTTCCTAGGGTATCATTCACTGATTTACTCAATTCTTCAAACTTTCTGTTATACTTCTCATCCATTTCTATAAGGGCATTTTTTACATGTTGTTTAAGGGCGTCAATCACTTTCATAAAGTCAATTTTATCTACCTCTTCATGATTAAGGTGTTCATGTCCACCTGTTGGGACGTCGCTGGGTTCTGGTGGTTTCATATAGTTTTTCAGATTGTTAGGTGAATTCTTGCATTGGCGCCTGCCCATCTCTTTCTCCGAATGCTCCCCTCTGGATGTTCTTTTACCGGATCAGGTCTCCTTGCCTACTGATGTACCTTCCCAGTGATGGCTCTCTGCAGTGCTAGCTCTCCTGGTGTTCTAGTGATGTCTCTCCTTGCTTGTTGCAGGCAGGCCAGTGAAACAAAGGAAGTCTCGCCTGCCTACTTGCCCTGAGGATTTGCCCCCAGCGCCAGACAGACTGAGCTGGATGGTGTTATGTGCCCAAAGAGGAAAGGGGGCAGAAGGAAGAAGGGTTCTGGATGCAAGCTGGGTGGGACAAAAAGAGAGAGGCAGTATGCGGGGTATAGAGCCCCTGCAGGGAGCCCAGGGAGTATAGGGAGGGGGATGAGGAACTTCAGAGTTCCCTTTCCAGGGCTGCTTCCGCTGCCCCTGGTCACAAACTCACCGCATTGCTGTCTCTCCTGGTGCCGAGATCATATCTCCATGCAGGTTGGGTAGTTCGTAAACAAAGCGCCTACCTTGGTTGGTGCAGGCGGGTCAGTGAGACAAAGGAGGTCTCGCCTGCCTATTTGCCCTGAGGATTTGCCCCCAGCGCCAGACAGACTGAGCTGGATGGTGTTATGTGCCCAAAGAGGAAAGGGGACAGAAGGAAGAAGGGTTCTGGATGCAAGCTGGGTGGGACAAGAAGAGAGAGGCAGTATGGGGGGGTAGAGCCCCTGCAGGGAGCCCGGGGAGTATAGGGAGGGGGATGAGGAACTTCAGAGTTCCCTGTCCAGGGCTGCTTCTGCCTCCGCTGGTCACAAACTCACCGCACTGCTGTCTCTCCTGGTGCCGAGATCAGATCTCCTTGCAGGTTGGGTAGTTCGTAAACAAAGCGCCTACCTTGGTTGGTGCAGGCGGGTCAGTGAGACAAAGGAGGTCTCGCCTGCCTGCTTGCCCTGAGGATTTGCCCCCAGCGCCAGACAGACTGAGCTGGATGGTGTTATGTGCCCAAAGAGGAAAGGGGACAGAAGGAAGAAGGGTTCTGGATGCAAGCTGGGTGGGACAAGAAGAGAGAGGCAGTATGGGGGGGTAGAGCCCCTGCAGGGAGCCCGGGGAGTATAGGGAGGGGGATGAGGAACTTCAGAGTTCCCTGTCCAGGGCTGCTTCCGCCACCGCTGGTCACAAACTCACCGCACTGCTGTCTCTCCTGGTGCCGAGATCAGATCTCCTTGCAGGTTGGGTAGTTCGTAAACAAAGCGCCTACCTTGGTTGGTGCAGGCGGGTCAGTGAAGCAAAGGAGGTCTCGCCTGCCTGCTTGCCCTGAGGATTTGCCCCCAGCGCCAGACAGACTGAGCTGGATGGTGTTATGTGCCCAAAGAGGAAAGGGGACAGAAGGAAGAAGGGTTCTGGATGCAAGCTGGGTGGGACAAGAAGAGAGAGGCAGTATGGGGGGGTAGAGCCCCTGCAGGGAGCCCGGGGAGTATAGGGAGGGGGATGAGGAACTTCAGAGTTCCCTGTCCAGGGCTGCTTCTGCCTCCGCTGGTCACAAACTCACCGCACTGCTGTCTCTCCTGGTGCCGAGATCAGATCTCCGTGCAGGTTTGGTAGTTCGTAAACAAAGCGCCTACCTTGGTTGGTGCAGGCGGGCCAGTGAGACAAAGGAGGTCTCGCCTGCCTGCTTGCCCTGAGGATTTGCCCCCAGCGCCAGACAGACTGAGCTGGATGGTGTTATGTGCCCAAAGAGGAAAGGGGACAGAAGGAAGAAGGGTTCTGACAGAAGGAAGAAGGGTTCTCATGGTATTTTTTAGCATTAGATAACATCTTAAGTTGCCACTGTGATTAATAAAGATGACTTTATCAGTTCGAATGTCTGAAGCCCAGTGTTAGTGTCAGAAAATAGTTTAGGAAACATTACTGTAGTGGCTGCTTGTGAGGACTAGGAGGACTAGAAGGTGTGGCAGCATCTCTGGGTGTTGTGGAGGCAAGTGTTGGTACTGGATTTCAGAGCCTTACTAGGTGCCTGACCAAGGGAGCTGACTGAGTGTGACGCCTAAAACCAAGAGCTGTAGTGCACTGGTAAGAGGAGGGTCAAAGGGTTATAGACCTAGATGCTGTCCTGCCTTAGTGGCAGCAGGTTTCAAGTGACACAACACAAAATTTCAAAGGGCAAATAGGCAGTTGTCATGTAGGAATGAGTAGGTTCCACCAGGGATTTCCAGAGATGTGGCACTTAATACAGAGTCTTATGGCAATCACTGGACCTGGAGTCACAGGAAGTCACACACAGGGAACACGGTCCAAAGCAGAAATAGAACTCTGAAAGACAGAATTCTGGGCTTTTTGGTTACAGCAAAAGACGCTTGGGGGCATAAGATTCAACTCTGGTGTCTTGGCTCTGAGAGGTGGGTTGAAAAGGAAGCCCTTTCTTGAGTTTAATTGGGAACTGAGGTGAGATGTAGCCATAATAATCAGCTCAGAGAAACTAGAGTAAAGGAGGCTGGCAGGATCATATTAAAATTAGACTCAAGTAGATAAAACAGTGTGAAACAGAACTTGACTAATAAATGAGATTTCAAGCAAAAATTTTACTCACTGGGACTTAGCCTTTGTATTCTTTTAACTAATGCTAAAAAGTGTAAGACAGGCTAGAGTCTGCTTGATACATTGATACCTGCTGGAAACCTTGTGCCCGGGGCTCCTTCACTTAGTTATCACGAATCATCTCATGTATTGTTGACCCCTCACACTGGTGTGAGAAGACAAGTGAGAGGAAATCAGTTAGGTCCTGCTCTAGTTGAGTCTAGATCTCTCTCAAGATACTATTGGGTCATTCAGCTTATAGTGCAATACAATATGTGTTCCAGAATAGCTAAGGACAGTTATGGACATTCTTCATCATGTCTATTGTGTGCTTACTAAGCAAGTTTTCCTTTGTGCAGGGATAGTGATGCTTAAGCTGTGATAGCTCAGATTTTTTTTTTTTTAAAGAAAAGATTGACTCAGAAAGAATTAGCTTGAGTTTGAAAGAATAAAGGAAGTTCTGCTCTTGTTCTAAATTAACCAAATAACAAAAAATCAAAGTGTACATTTAATCCCTAATTTTCAGTGGCTGTTCCAAACCTTCTCAGGGTCACAAGACATTGGCCTGGTACAGTAAATTGTTTCCTTTGACAATCAACATTTACTTGAAGCGATTGTTTGAAAGTTTTGTCTTCCAAGTTCTTCTTTAAATATGCACCCATCATGCTAGATTATATTTAATCCAATCTCTTACATAACTACTATCGTTTTGGATTGTTGTCAATTCCAGTGGAATTAGAATTTCTCAGAAATGTTTGCTTTCTTGGCCTGCATGGCAGTCCCAGAAAGGACTTGGAAGGTACTTAATGATGGAGGGGAGGTTTGGGAACCTCCACCCAGAGTTGTACAGTGGGTAAGGTGTACTACTACCATGATCAGATTTTCCTGAGATTCTTATGTACACAAACCTATTTTTAACATTCATCTTTTCTCACTCATTGCCAACTCTGGGCTCAAATACTTCAGGTTCTTGCCTGTTTTAAACATGTCTTCAGATCTCTGTAATTCAGGTTGAAATGTCTGAAATAAAGACTATATCATTTAAGGATAGAGTAGCTTATTTGTTCTGGGAAACTCCCAATTAATATTTTAGGATTATAAGTTAAAAATTAATTTCATTCCTCCTTAATTCCATGGAGATGGTTTGATGAAATCCATATTCATTGCAATGAATGAGTTAATATAGACAAGATACAACAAAAATGGCATGTGAGTGCTCCGGAAGCGTCATACTAACCCGCTAGTTCTAAAAATGAAAACTGTAAAGCTGTGCTTTGTATAAGGTACAAATGTTCTATTTCTAGCTCTTCAGTTTTCTACTGCTTTTTTTTGTGCACAGGAGACATAAAATATTTTTGCCTTTGAATATCTGAGTGCTGACTAGTCTGTGTAATAGAAGAATTTATACTGTGGGATAGTGTGGTTTATATCTTACACATGCTCCGTGTTCAGCAACATCCTCCAGTATTTTTGCTTTGTGTTAGTTTTACTCCAGAGTCTAGGCTGGATGGAACCATTGCCATGTATTCCTCTTGCCATGTATTCCTGTGGCAGAGGGACGCCAATATTTAAAATGCCTGGTCCAGAAATAGTAGAGAATCAGTTACCTGGCTCTACATAACCGGAAGAGGATCAAGAGGTGCAGTCTTCCTAAGTGTGTGTAATCAAAGGTAGCAGGATCTATTTACCAAATGGCATTTGTGGCTGTCATTCTGGATTAATTATACTCATTATATGTTACATGCTGAGTAACCATTTGAAAAATATATGCCAGTGCTTGTGGGATGAGCTTCTGCATCACTTATAGCAAACTCATCCTAATTAATGAAAATAGAATTCAGAAGTAACTGAAAATGATCCAGATGGTCATCAAGGTCACCCTTGGTTATATAATCTTGCTTTAAAGTACATTCTGTGATGCAAAGTAATTTTGTTGTTTTTCAAATTAAGTTAATGGTGCAATGGTATAGTTTTTGTAGTGGGAGGCTAACGATGTTGTATTTTAAAGAAATATACAAGGATTTATTTGACAATATTTGTAAAGCATAAGAGTTTATCAATAAGGGTAATATTATGATACTTCTACCTGCTACTGCTATTGTTTAGATTCTCATTTTTTTTTTATTTTAAGAAGCCAATAGGTCTACTGTATCCCATATCCAGTCATAATTTAGGACATATTTGTTACTGTCTTATGAATTTAGGTAATATATACCAGGCAGAAAGACTTTGTACAAAGGTCTATTGAAAAAATGATGGTAGCATTGGAGAGCCATATCATTGTAGTGCTTTGGAACTTACAATGTAAGAGAAGAGGTAGGCTGGTAGATAAAAAATGGGGGATGGTCTCAAATCATGAAATGTCTTGCTGCATATGAAAGTTCTAATATTAACATGTAGGCACTGGAAAGTCATGGAAGACTTTTCTGGCAAGGTGACAGTCATATTTGCTTATTAAAATATTCTGGTTGATAGGGTGAATGACCTAAAGGAAAAGGAAAAAAGTGGGAGATTGGTGGGAAAATTTGTTTAGAGATCCTTAAGGAGAGATGGTAAACCATAGTGGCATTGACAAATTCAAGGAGGAGATGAATTTAGATTTCAGTAAACCCAGTGATTGGATGTAGTAAGTGAGGTAGAAGGCGGAAACTAGGATGAGACCTATACTTTGTGTTTAGGTTATTGAGGGCACAACAGCATCATCTGCTATGGTAGGATCTAGAAAAGGGAACAGGCTCAGAGGCTGTGGTAGGAAGACTTCATTTGGCCTTGAGTGTGACATGCACAGGAACATAGGAACATGTAAAATTGTAAAACTAGAGAGGAGTTTCTCTTAGGATGTAGAGCTGAAGTGTAAGACCTTGACTAGTGGTGGATGTTTGGTTGACCTCAGTGGCACTTAATTGAATGGGGATTTTATGGAGAGATAAAAGAAGGATGGAACCTGGGGAGTACTGAAACACTTTGTATCTGCAGAGGAAGAGCATCCAGTGAAGGAGAGTAAACCGTGTGGGTAGAGACACGAACAGCACCAGGACAGAATGTGGTACTGGGAATGAAGACAGGGAAAATCTGAAGGAGGAATAGTTGTCCTGAGCTCACAGGAGCAGAAAAATCATCCTGGGAAGTTAGTTTTGGTTAATATGGACCATCTGTGATATTGACTATTGGAACATATTGATGGCCTGTTTCAGGTCCTTTTTGATCAGGCTATATATGGATCTTGCAGATGAGGTTCTATGTTATGTGTTTTGGAGTAGAGACCATATTGTCAGCCTTATGTCTCTGATATGTCTCTCTTTAGTACAGCCCAGCCCAGCTTCTCATTCTGTTTCTCCTCCACTGTCCTTCAGCTCTATTTTCATGCTCAAGGCCTTTATCAGTAACTTTAGCAGTGGTAACATGAATTGATCTTTGCAGTGGTCATAAAAAGAACAAGTATTTCTCTACTTGACTTTGAGACAGGGTCTCAAATAGCCCGGGCTGGCCTTGAACTCACTATGTAGCTGATTCTAGCCTTGAACTCCTGATCTTTATATCCCCACCTCCCAAGTACTTGATTACTGGCATTTGTACCATCATGCCTGTCTCTACTATGTCCTTTTAAGGCTACATGGGGACTGATTGTGTCAGGGTACAGAATGTCCTGGCAGATAGTCATCAAATAGACATCAGTGCTTGAGGCAAGTGACAAAATACAAGGCTACAAGTATGATGTGAGCACAGTCAGGAATAAAGGAGATATCTTATAGGCTGGCACAGAAAAAGGAGAATGACCAATATCAGTGGCTTGGAATATATATTGTTTTTTTTTAAAGATTTTTATTTATTATATATATAGGTTTCTTCCTTCATGTATCCTGCAGTACAGAAGAGGACACCAGATCTTATTACAGATGGTTGTGAACCACCATGTGGTTGCTGGGAATTGAACTCAGGACCTCTGGAAGAGCAGCCAGTGCTCTATTCCTCTGAGCCATCTCTCCAGCCACCTGGAATATATATTGTTATCAGGGGGAGTGTGGTGAGCCATCATGCTGCTTTGCCTGTGGAGTTATGTTGAAAAATTATACTGAACTAGACATTGTGGGTGATCTTAGAAGTATGGTTCTGACTACCAGCACAGAACATAGAAAACGATGTGAGGACTGTTAGGAGCAAGGGTGCTATTTGAATAGTGCTATTCCTTATGCAAAGTAGAGAAGTGAATTTGTCAGACATAACAAATGCCTTAGTGTAATAGGGCTAATTATCCTGAGGAACTCAGCTTGAGAAAGTTAGTCTAGTGAAGCAATGCAGAGGAAAGTGAGGTGAGAGGGAGCATCCTGGGTATGGTGGGAGTATCAACAGGATTACCAACTAGTCCTGGAGAGGGCCAAAGAATGCTTTTTGGAAAGAAAGTTTGGTAGGAAATAAAGACTGATGAGAAAATTAAGTGTAGAGTGGATCAAGGACCAGAAGACTTGATACGAAAAGAGCTCAAGCTGCTTTAGATTCAGGAGTTTTCATATGATTTACATGGGGAAGCTAGTAGCTGGAGATATATCATCAGCTTTGTTGAACTTTCTCCCCAGGCAGTGGCACAAGCAGATTGTACTCTTGAAAACCCAGTGTTTTAGTACATTTTGTGTTGCTATAACAAAATATATGGAAACATTTCTAAACAAAAGAAAGCTTGTTCTCTCCCAGTCTGAAGCACAGACAGGTTCAGTTGTATGTGAGGGGTATTTTCTGCTCCAGGGCGGCCCTTTGTTTCTGCCTGTGGACTCACTTCCTGATTTGAGCCTTACAGTCATCCTTACACTTTGTCACTTGACTTAGGCATTGGCCTTTATGTGATTACTGAAGGCAGAAAGATGGAAAAGCAGAGAGAGTGCTGCCTGTAAGAAGAGGGAGGGCCGGCATGACCTAACCAACCACCCGTAAAGTCTTACCTCCTAATGCCATCACTCTGTCACTGTCTGAGTCAAGAGGGTGTGTTTAAACTGTAGCAGCATCCACCAATGGTTCCAGGAAAGGAAATAACCCTGCACGAAGAGTTGTAACACATCTGTGAACACACGACACATGGGGAAGTGAGGTCTCATGTCTGTAATACACTGTGATGGTATCTTCAGTTGGTAAGTGCTGTTGTCTCAGACCTTTGGGGTAAGGTTAGGATGTCTTTGGAAAATGAGGGGTTGAACATTGGCAGCCTGTATATGTTGACTTTGGACTTTCTGCCACTTCTCTCTAATTTGCTCTTGATGTTAGGTGTGGTATTCCCTTTGGGTAGATCTGAATGCTGGCAGCTCCAAGTGTGGTCCATGTGCTTGAAGCCCCACACACTCTCAAGCTCTGTTCTCAAGACCCAGTGGATAAGAATCTGCATTTAACAAGAGCCCTGTATGATCTGTGTGAGCATTGGTATTTAAGAAGTGCTTATATAGATGATTAAATAAAACTAAATGATATTTCAGTTTATATATTATTTCCTTAAAGTATTATCTTCAGAAAATGTGGTATATTTCCACAATGGAGTACTACTACACAGCAGAGAACAATAATGACATCTTTAAATTTGCAGACAAATGGATGGCTCTAGAAATCATCATATTGAGTGAGGTAACCTAGAACCAGAAAGATAAATATCATATGTACTCACTCATAAGTGGCTTTCAGACATAAAGCAAAGAAAAACCAGCCTACAATTTACAACCCCAGAGAGCCCAGACAACAAAGAGAACCATGTAGAGATCTAATCTACATGGGAAGTAGAAAGAGACAAGAGATCCTGAGTAAATTGGGAGCATGGGGACCATGGGAGAGTATAGAAGGGGAGAGGAGAGGAACAAAGGGGAGCAGAGAAAAATATATAACTCAATAAAAACAATTAAAAAATTAGTATCTTCAAAGGTACATCCATGCTGTAACACATCAACATTTTGTCCTCTTTGATAGCTGTATCACAGTCAATGGCTGTACCACAGTTTATCTTCTCACCAGTTGATAAACATTTGTGTAGTGTTGTGATGCTTATTTACCTTTAAAATAAAGAATTAACAGAAGGAAACACATATATACACATTATTTTAGCTGGAGAATAGCCCTCTGAGGATTAAAGTGATGATACAATTCCCTGTGTAGGTCTAGGTGCTCCCTGCAGTCTCTACCTTCCTTCCTCCCTCCCTTCTGCAGTTAGCTGCAGCAGATGAAGGAGAGAGAGAGATATTATTCTTACAGTGGTAGTGAGAAAAATATGTTTATTGACAAAAGGTTAGGTTGATCTGTCATGGATTGTTTTTATTCCAAGACTTCTGTAACCTTTCTCCATTTTTCAAAGACCTTTTAAGTTCAAGTGGTTATGTCATTTCTCTTAATAGTCTCCAGTTTCACTCATTTTTTCCTGAAGAATTACCTCTTACCTTGTGTCTGTAATGATGCATGTTTTCTATTTCTTCCAATTAATTGAGAGCATGTTTTAGTTCTTTTCAGTATATTTTGAAATCTTACTGAAAATAAACTTTAAATGTTTATCACTTTTGCATAGTGTAGGCCAAAGCACCTGTGAGAACAACTCAAAAGAGGAGAGGTTGCTCTGGGAACACGGGTCCAGAGGTTCATCTCATGACTTAAGTGGGTGCAGGTCATGGTTTCAGGGGTTCTGTGCAGGGTTGCTTGGCCCCATGTACATGGTGTCTTGGCAGTGTGGGTGTATGGAGGAAGCTGTTGACTTCATGACAGGAAGCAGAGGACAATCTCTGGATTAGATATAACTTTCAAAGGCACACAATAGAGACTTACTTTCTCCAGCTAGGGACCAGGCTTCTAATGTGTGAGCCTATGGGAGACATTTGCTAATCAGACAGTGGTAGTTATTTTTGTGTCTTGAAATGTTGACAGTCTGAAATCCCTCCCAGGAACTTGAGCATCATATCTTTCCATTTCTGTGCCGTACTTCAGTGACATAATTTGGAGGGGCTGAAAAGGGGAGGTAACTTCTTTTTCTTTATCTGAAAAGGTAAAAATTTAGAAGGCAGTATGAAATGTTTAAGTTACTATATTTAAAGTTTAGGAAAGAGACTTCATTTTTAAGTTCAGCTACCTACACTGTCAAAAATATTATTTATAATTGGAGTTTATTTTTGGATTGGGTTGTTTCCTTGCTGTTCAGTTTTTGTTTTTAGTTCTTCATATAGTCTAGATACTAATCCTCTGTCAGATGTATATAGCTGGCAAAGTTTTTATCCTATTATGCAGGCTGCCTCTTCATTTTTATTGACTGCTTTCCTTGCTGTACAGAAACTTTTTAGTTCATGAGATCCTGTTTGTTGATTATTGGCTTTACTTCCTGAGCAGGGAGCCTGTTCAGAAAGTCTTTACTTATTCCTAAATCTTAATGTGCATGCTTTATTTATTTTTTCTATAGCTGTTTCAGAGTTTCAGTTCTTATGTTGAGGACTTTGATCCATTTGGAATTGATGTTTTTGCAGGGTGAGAGAGAAGGATCTAGGCTCTTTCTTCTTCCTGTAGACATTGAGTTTTACTATTACCACTTGTTGACAAGATGCTGTCAAATATCAGATGGCTATAGTAGTGTGGTCTTGTATCTGGGCCCTCAATTCCATTGATCTTTATGTCTGGTTTTTGCCAGCACTATTTTACTTTTCGTTCCATTACTATGACTTTATAGTATTACTTGAAATCAGGTATAGTAGTATCTCCACCAGCATTCCTTTACTTAGAATTGCTTTGGTTGTCTTTCCATATAAATTTTAAGATTTTTTTTTCTGTTTCTTGGAGTAGTGTATTAGTTTTTTGATTGGGATTGCATTGAATATGTAGATTGCTTTTTGTAGGATGGCCATTTTATAGTATTAATCATATGAATTCATAATTATAGAAAGGCTTTTTATCTTCCAGTGCTTTCTTCAGTTTTATTCTTCAGTATTTTAAAATTTTCATTATGAAAATATTTTTCACATTTTTTGTTAGGGTTATTCCAGTGTGTGTGTGTGTGTGTGTGTGTGTGTGTGTGTATTTTGAGGCTGTTGTGAATGGGTTTGATGCCCTCACTCTTTCTCAATAACCTTTTCTGTAGAAGGCTACTAGTTTTTATAGGCCTACTTATACATTCCGATTCTTTGATGAAAATGTTCATTAATTCTAGGAATTTTTAATGGATTCTTCAGGGTCTTTTATGTATGGGATTATATCATCTACAAATATACTTTGACTTCTTTTCCAATCTGTAGTTCTTCTGTTTAGTCGTCTCCATAGGTAACAGACACATACATGGTGCACAGACATACATGTAGGCAAAGCCCCCATATACATAAAAAAAAAAGACTTCATCAAGCCCTAGTATATGATCTATTTTAGAGAAAGTCCCTGGGTTGCTGAGAAAACTGGGAATTATGCAGTGTTTGGATGGACTGTTCTATATATATCTAAGTTTGTTTGATCTATGATGTCGCTTAATTCAAACATTTCTCTGGTTTTTTTTTTTTTTTGTTTGTTTGTTTTTGTCGGGATGGCCTGTCAATTAGTAGTCATCCACTACTGCTATGCTGGGGCTAATCTGTGACTTTTCTTGTAATAGCATTGTCATGGGTAGACCTGTGTTTGACGTATAAATTTAGAATTGGAGTGCTCTCTCATTCACTATGAAGTGACTCTTATCTTTTCTCACTAGTTTGGTTTGAAGCTTTTTTTTGTCAGATGTTAGGTCTGTGACACCTGTTTGTCTCCTAAGTTCATTTACATGGGTACCCTTTCCATTCTTTTACCCTAAGGTGGACCTGCACTGCATTTCTTAGAAGTCACAAGTAGTTCTTATTTATTTATTTACTTATTTGAGATAGAGTTTCCTCTGTCCTGGAACTCACTCTATAGATCAGAGCCAGCCTGCCTCTACCTCCCCAGTGCTGGGATTAAAGGTGTGCACCACTACCACCCGGCTTGATTCCTCCCTTCAAAACTTTTTAAAGTTATCATTTTTTTAGGATTTTATACATGAGTACTATATTTACATAATTTCATCACCTCCCTCTTTCTCTTCCATCACTTCCGGTGTCCTCTTTATTTCCTCTACTCTCTCTTAAATTTCTGACTTCTTTTCTTACATATATATGTGTGTACATGTGTGCGTGTACACACACACCCTGCTGAGCCTGTTTAGTGTTTCTCATGTGACTGCTTGGGATTAGATAGCCTCCCAGGATTACTAGTAGAAAGCAGCATGAGAGAAATACCAAAGTCACATACAGAGACAGGCCTTGCATCAAGAGGAGAGCTGATTCTCCCTTTCTCAGTAGCCACTAACTGCCTGTAGCTCTTCATCTAGGGTGGTACCTGTGAGATTTTCCCTGTATGGTTTGGCAAGTCAAATGATATTGTCACTGTGTAGATCTTACTTATACATCTGTATTTTTTAAGATTTCATGGGTATCATCTGCTATATATAAATGATACTATCTCACAGTAGACCTCCTGGTCTTCTTAATCTTTCTGTCTCTCTTGTTCAGGTTCTTTTTTTTTAAATTAAATATTCTTTTTTAATTAATTAATTTATTTATTTATTAAAGATTTCTGCCTCTACCACCTCCCATTTCCCTCCCCCTCCCCCAATTAAGTCCCCCTCCCTCGTCAGCCCGAAGAGCAATCAGGGTTCCCTGCCCTGTGGGAAGTCCAAGGACCACCCACCTCCATCCTGGTCTAGTAAGGTGAGCATCCAAACTGCCTAGGCTCCCACAAAGCCAGTACGTGCAGTAGGATCAAAAACCCATTGCCATTCATTGTTCTTGAGTTCTCAGTAGTCCTCATTGTCTGCTATGTTCAGCGAGTCCGGTTTTATCCCATGCTTTTTCAGACCCAGGCCAGCTGGCCTTGGTGAGTTCCCGATAGAACATCCCCATTGTCTCAGTGTGTGGGTGCACCCCTTGTGGTCCTGAGTTCCTTGGTCGTGCTCTCTCTCCTTCTGCTCCTGATTTGGACCTTGAGATTTCAGTCCGGTGCTCCAATGTGGGTCTCTGTCTCAGGTTCTTGCTTTTTTTATGCAGTCTTTACTTTTGGACTGGGGGAATTATTATTGGAAGTTGTATTTGATTCCTGCCATCTTGTACTATTTGTTTTTCTCTCTTTTTCTCTTGTTTAATCATTACTCTAGTGGTTTTTTTTTTGGGGGGGGGCTTTATGCTTGAATTCTTTTTTTCTCTTTAGCCTGAAGGATCCCTTTAAATATCTTCTACATAGTTGTCTTAGTGCTCATAAATCCCTTTAGTCTATTTTTATCTTGTAAAGTTTTCATTTTTCCTTCAGTTATGACAGATAGCTTTGCTGGACATGGTAGTCTAGGTTTACAGTTGTTATCTTTCAGAACTTAAAGTACACCATTCCAGACCCTCTTTGTTTTTAAAACAGAATAATCTGCTGTTGTTACACCCTGCCTTTGTGACTTCTTGATATTTCTCTCATGCTGCTTTCAATGTATTTTCTATGTTCTGTATATTTTATGTTTTATATATGACAGGGGAGCTTCTGTTTTGGTATGCCTATTTGATGTCCTAAACCCCTTCTATAGCTGAATTGACATCCGTTTTTCTAACTCTGGGACTTTTTTTTGGTATAATTCTTTTGGAAATGTTTTCTATGACTTTAGAACAGGATTCTTCTGTGCCTGTAACTTACAGATTTGGTCCTTTTAGGATGTAGCATGTATCTTGGAATTCTCATTGGTACCTTCTTATTATTTAATTTTGTCTTCACATTGGACTTTTCCAGTTCCTCCACCATGTCCTTTGAACTCAGATACTTTGTCTTCTCCTGATCCACCAAGCTTTAGTTATGAGATTTCTGGTACTTCTTTGGCATGAAGTTCCTCTTTAATGAATTTCTTTTTCTTAGTTTTAACATGTGTTATTGATTTCCCTTTCTTACACGTCAAGCTTCTGCCTTGAATCTTGCTTTTTTTATTAAATATTTTTTTCCTGTATAGGTTTCTATGTGTTTTTATTTACACATTGTACTTTGAACTAGCTTTTTTTTTTTTTAATTTAAATGATGTCCACAATTCATTTGTTTATTCAACTTGATTGGCTGAATATTGGCTGTATTAGGCACTGACTTAGGCCCTGGGATTGTAACTGCCATCTTCTGATGCCCTCTGTCAGTTTTCAGATCCACAGTGCTTTTGAACATGCTGCTCAACAGAGAGTTGAACATTGAGGTGACATAGATGCAGGAGCCTGATGGAGGTGATAGGAAGCTCTGCCTGGTAGAGCTTGTTCGAGTTTCTTATCATCGATGACATTTGAGATTCAGGTTGAGAGTTTGCCAAAAGAACCTTTAGGAGAGAAGAAAAGCTTTCAGAACTGTGTGTATAAAGATATAGAAGCATTTGTTCCTTTAAGTATAAACTGGTCATGGTAGGGACTGGGTATCTGTCTTTATAGTCATGTGTCTTGTCAGAATATAGTCTTGTCAGTTCAGGCTGGGATTGCATTCTAGGTCCTTCACTTCCTGGCTCTGAGCTTTGGAGTGTGTGGGTTAATTATAAATGGTGTGTGTGTGTATGTTGGTGAAAATTAATGACTTAGAATTACCTAACATAGTCCTTGGGAAGTCATGGATGCTTCTAAAGTGTGTTTCATATGTTCCTTTTACTTTTCTTGTAGCTTGTAGCTTGTGGCTACCTGATACCTGACATACAGTAGGCAGGGAGTAAATATTTGTTGAATAAGTCCAGTATTTTACAGTATTAGAAAAACATCTGGTTCATTTTATTTGATGTAACATTTTGTGATGAGAAAGAAAGAGCGTATGGTAAATTCACTAAATTTGTGATCTTTTGAAGCAGATTTTTTTTTTTTTTTTTTTAAGAACTAAGTGTCATTGATGGGGCAGCAGAAATTCAGTCAGATTTTCTATGTGTTTGTATATGGGAACTAGATATAATTTTCCCCTTTGTATATAAAATATAAATTATTCTGTTTTCTTTTCTCCTTTCCTTCCTTCTCCTCCTTCCCTCCCTCCCTTCCTCCCTCCTTCCTTCTTCCCTTACCTTCCCTTTTCTTCCCTTCCCTTTCTTTCCTTCCTTCCCTTCATTTCCTTCCTTTCCTTTCTTTCATCCCTTTTTTCTTTCCTTCTCCAAACTTGCTGTATAGCCAAGGATAACCTTGTCTCTGCCTGGAGTGCTGGGATTACAGGTATGTACTTTCATGCCAGGTTTTACATAGTGCAAAGGATCAAACCTAGAGTTTATTATAAAGCATCTTGTAAAAGATACAAAAGCAGCCAGATGATGGAGTGGTATGGAGCGTAACAGAAAGTTATATCATTTGTGAAGTATGAGTAGACATGGGGGTTTATTTTCAAAGACTTTGTCCCCTGAGATCCATCTTACTTTTATTAGATACCTTTGGAGGAAATATTGAACAAGGACTTTAGCCCAGTGCGCTCAGAAGCCCATACATTATATCACTAGGTTTTTGGAAAAGAAAGAAAAGTAGTTAAGTAGTGGAAATCAGGAATTGTGAACTCAAATATGTCTATGAATTAGTTGATAGCAGAGGAATTTTAGTAAAGGACAGGGCAAAACTCTTTGTTGATTTGATGATGAAAAGATATAATATTAGGGGTGTGTGCGCGTGTGCACTTGTGCAAGTGTTGATAGCTGCCACAGGCTTCCTCATAAGTCTCCTTTCTTTTTGATTGGAGGAGTTATGTTTTGCTTGGGGGATTTCAAACATGTGATGTCAAAATGCTGTTGATTAGATAAGTTAATTTCTTTACCTATCCGTTCTAGAAAAGTCAATTTCAAGCTGTTCTTGAGTGGATTATTTAATTTTTCCCCCAGAAAACAGTTTAAACACTTTATTATCAGATAAATTTATGGCAGTGTGTGCCGACTCCTAAACTGATTTCTAGAGATTGTAATTGATAAAGAGTAATTTCATTTTTGTCTTACTTTCCTTTGTTCTTGTCCAACTTCTGGCTGCTTGCCATTTGGTGGGCAGGAAATTCTTCAGGAGCTGGTCATATGAGATGAGGGACTGTTGTCCTCACAGCTTCATCCTCTGATGCTCAGGGCACAAAGGGCTTTTACAGGGAGAAAAGGGAGAAAAGCACAGGTGACAGGAAAGCTATGTGCTAGATGGGATGTTCTTCATGGATTTCTTCTTAGGCCTATAGTTCTATAGACATAGCACTTTCAGGCAAGTCAAATCTCTTAGCATGGTCTGGAAAGATTGCTCAGCAGGGCCCAGACTCAGTTCCCGGCATCCACATGGTGGTTATCAACTGTGTGTAACTCCAGTTCCTGGGGATCTGACACCCTCTTCTGGCCTCTGTGGGCACTGCTTGCATGTGTACATAAAATAAAAACTCAAACCTCAGCAGTTTCACGTTTTGTGTTAGTTGTTGCATGAGCTTAAAAGTAAGGAAATGTGAGCTGGGTGGTGGTGGTGCACACTTTAATCCTAGCACTCAGGAGGCAGAGGCAGGCGGTTATCTGTGAGTTCGAGGCCAGCCTGGTCTACAAGAACTAGTTCCAGGACAGCTCCAAACTACAGAGAAACCCTGTTTCGAAAAACCAAAGGAAAAAAAAAGGTAGTTTTGTGCAATGTAGAAATCTAGAATTTTGGTGGTCCTGTTTCTTCGTCTTTTATATGGTTATATTGATGTGTTTACTTTGTAAGAGTCTATCATATCAGACACTAGGTTTGTATACTTTTCTATATGCAAATAAACTGAGTTATACTGACTAAAGGTATTTAAAACAGGAGGAAAATTTAATGGTATTACTCTGTGCTACTTTTAATTAGTACACAAATATAATTGTGTTTTAATAATTTATTTTTATTTTATATACATTGGTATCTTGCCTGCATGTGTGAGGGTATCAGATTATCTGAAACTTGAGTTATAGACAGTTGTGAGCTGCCATGTAGGTGCTAGGAATTGAACCCAGGTTCTCTGCAAGAGCAGCCAGCACTGAGCTATCTCTCCAGCTCTTATAATTGTGTTTTAATTGAACTTATCAAGATGAGCACAGCAGATTTGACTACAAAGTTTTGATATTCCTTTCCATCAGCAAACTCACAATCTAGCCTTGATCTTTCCCCCACCCCGTGGTGATTTTCTTTTTTTAAAAAATTTTATTGATTTTTTAAATTTTACTGATTTTTATTGAGCTCTAGATTTTGCTCTGCTCCCCACCCTGCCTCTCCCCTCACCTTCAACCCTCTCCCAAGGTCCTCATATTCCCAAATTACTCAGGAGATTTTGTCTTTTTCTGCTTCCCATGTAGATTAGATCTATGTAAGTCTTTCTTAGGGTCCTCATTGTTGTCTAGGTTCTCTGGGATTGTGATTTATAGGCTGGTTTTCTTTGCTTTTTGTTTAAAAAAGCACTTATAAGTGAGTGCATGTGATAATTGCCTTTCAGGGTCTGGGTTATGTCACTCAAAATGATGTTTTCTAGCTCCACCCATTTGCCTGCAAAATTCACGATGTGTAGTACTCCATTGTGTAAATGTACCACATTTTTTTTAGCTGCAATTGTCCACTCTGTCTGACTTTATGTTCTCTAGTGGGATATCCTTGTCATAGGTTTATTTGTTTTAGAACCTTCTTCTAGATTGGTTCCCTATGTTGCAAGTTTTCCAAGGCTCAGGTTGTTACCCTCTTTGAGTCGTACCCCTTCTTCAGAGTGTTGAAGCAAGAGCTGGGATCTGTCTACACATGGGCTAATGGTTAAGTCAGACACTGATGACAAAGCATGTGTGGGGTAAGTCCTCCATTCACTGAAATACTGACTTAGTGGTTAAGAACATCTGGAAAATTAAATGTAACTGTTAGGGCATACAAGCATATTTGTTCCATAAAGTGTGTGTATGTATTGAAAAATTACATTTGTTTATTTGTATGTGTGCATATGTGCCACAGCCCACATGTGGAGGTCAGAGGAAAGCTTGTGAGAGTTTCTATTATGTGGGTCCTAGGTCATCAGGCTTGGTGGGAAGACCATTTACCCACTGAATCATCTAACTGGCTGTGACATTGGATGTTTTTATTTATGCTTATTTAAAAAGGTAATTTTAGAATGTAATGACTTGTTTTTCATTCTTATATCTTTGATGCTGAGTTCATAGTTTTGTATTTTTAAAAGTTAGAAATATAACAGTGCTTTTAGGGTAAAACATCTGTCAGTATTTCCATTATAAAGTGTAATTTTTAAGAGTTTAAAAGTTAGCTGTAAAAATTTGTTCTTGGCTGATACTTAGTATACAAAAATCTCAGCCTGGGTTAATTTCCAGAATTTTTGCAGCAGCATAAGCTAAGGTTACATGGTCGAATTGGTGTACACTGAGCTCAGTTTTTCTTTCTATCAGCGTAGGGGAGGATGACAGATTTTAAAAATGAAAAAAAACCAGTATGAACTTTTTTCTTGAGTTGTATTCATAGAAAACTGTTGTTTTAAAAAATGTTACTACAAGCCGGGCGGTGGTGGCGCACGCCTTTAATCCCAGCGCTTGGGAGGCAGAGGCAGGTGGATCTCTGTGAGTTCAAGGCCAGCCTTATCTATAAGAGCTAGTTCCAGGACAGGAACCAAAAGCTGCAGAGAAATCCTGTCTCAAAAAATCCAAAAAAAAAAAAAAAAAAAAAAATAATAATAATAAAAAAAAATGTTACTACATCATCTTAAAGGTAACCATTGCTTGAATATAGAAAAATTGAAGCCGGGTGTGGTGGCACACACTTGGAACCCCAACACTCTGGAGGCAGAGGCAGGAAGATCTCTGTGACTTCAAGGCCAGAATAGCCTACATAGTAAGACCCTGGTCTCAAATAAACCAACCCAACTCAACCCAAACTGTACCACCAAGGACAACCTGCAGCCAAACTCCTTTGGGATCAGGCTACTGCACCTCCTTTTAAGGTCAGCATTCAGGGCTGCACAGTGACTATGGTCCCAAACACCTTTTTTTTTTGTTCTGTTTTGTTTTGTTTCCTGCTCTAGTTTGTTGAAAGGTAGCTTTCCATTTGTTACATGGCTTAGGTGTTTGCAAAGGAAGCCAGAAAATGCTGAAAAAAGGTTATCTTTATGCATGGTTGGAGACTTAGCCAGTGAAGCTTGAGAGCTTTCAGTTAATGTAATTTTCCTACTAAATCTCTAGGCAGGTCTTAGCTTGAAGCTATGAACCATAGTGTAGATAAACTTTTTGCTTTTATGTTATTGCAAACGTGTATGCACATACAGTTCTGATGCATTTTACAGCTCATGACCAGGTTTTTCCTTCAGTTCTTTTCTAGAGTGTCTTCATAGTTAAGCCCTATAAGTAGGTTCCCTCCAGAATAATTTCATATGAGGTAGCTAGACTAGCTTTTAGTTGACAGTAGATGCCTCTTGGTTACTGAATCATGGAAGTACATGCATGTAAAGCCTTTAGGGAACATTTGAAATCTTGTCAGTTTTACGTGAAACATGACTTTCTATGAAATATGAATTAGAATTAATACTGGGTTTTATGCATTCATTCAGAAATATAATATCCATGGTGGAAAAAGAAATACCTTCCTAAAGACATGCTTCCTCCCTCCACAAGCACCCTGATTTAACACTGCCCTCATAAAAATAACAGCAAACCCTTAATTTTTAAACCCAAGTAACTTCATTAAACAAATGTATTTTGAGAATCAGGCTAGAGTTCTTAGGAACTTGCTTTAGGTTCTTCATGTCATCTTGACCAATGGCTGGGGCACCATGCTTTAGTGGACAAAAGTCCCCCTCCACCATTGACTTCAGAGACTGTTATGTGTTGTTCTCTCTGAAATTATCTTTGCTGAGATGCTATCACTTTTGCCTAGGTGGCTTACTTTCAGAGAGATGTCTGCTCATGTTGTCAGGACTCATGAGAGCTAAGTGCTAGAATCTTGAGTGTGGATGTCATAGTGGCATTAAGCAAATGTTTGATTCACAGATCCTAAGAAGTGTGTGTGATTCTGTACAGAGATGCTCTTTGGGAAAGAGCAGATCATGTTCTTCTCAGAGGCATAATTAGTTGTTCTCATTACTTGCTGAGAGGTAATTTCTTACCATTATTTATTTAGTTTAAATTGCAATGGATCTGTTACATAGTGCTTTCACTGGAATTACTCTTTTCCCAAGAAAACCTGTTTCCTTTTAGCACAGAAATGCAGATTCTATGAAGACCTCTTAGTGAACAAGAACCAGTAAACATACACACACATACACACACACACACACACCCCTCTATCCATTAAATTTATGTCTATGAAATATCATTAATTCCAGTAAAGCACCACAGAGTTTATTCTAGTTTTCTATTTACATCTCCTTTCTCTGACACGAGAAGTCTTGATTTTATTACCTAATATATATTTCTGTGAAGAATGGCATGGAGATTTTGATTAGATTGCATTGACTCTGTATATTGTTTTTGGTAAGATGGTCATTTTCATAGAATTGAACCCACCAATCCATGATCATGGGAGGTCTTTCTATTTTCTAGGGCCTTCTTCGATTTTTCTAGAGTTTTAAAGTTTTCTTTGTAGGATTCTTTGCTTCCTTAGTTAATTTATTCCAAGTGGTTCTATCTATCTATCTATCTATCTATCTATCTATCTATCTATCTATCTATCTATCCATCCATCCATCCATCCATCCATCCATCCATCCATCCATCCATCTATCATCTATCTATCTATCTATCTATCTATCTATCTATCTATCTATCTATCTATCTATCATCTATCTATAATACTACTCTTTACCTGGTAGATAGGGTTTTTTTTTTTTAGTTCATTCTGACATTTTACTCATGCATTGCCTCTTAGCAACATGAAATAGGCCATTCTGTCTCTGGTAATACCCTCTTTTCTTGAAATTTTTTTTTTTTTTACCAGCCCAGGTGTGTGTGTGTGTGTGTGTGTGTGTGTGTGTGTAGACCAGAAGTCAAACATTTTTCTTTATTACCTAGGAGCCACCCACTTTGTTGTTTCGTTTTGTTTTTTGAGACAGGGTCTCTTACTGGGACATGGGTCCCACTGATTAGGGTAGATTAGTCAGTAAGTGAGGCCCAGGGATTTACTTGTTTCTGCCTTCCCAGTCCCAGATTATAGGCATATGCCATCATGCCTAGCTTTTTTTTATGTGGGTGCAGGGATCAAACTCATGTGCTCATGGTTACATGGCAGGCATTTTGCTGACTGAGCCATTGCCCTAGCCCCACTATCCCCGCTAATTATTCTTAGTCTCTTAGTAGAGATCAGCTGTATGGAATATGCCCAACCTGGAATATGGCTCTTGTTTCAGTGCCTGATGTTCTCTTGTCCTCAGATATTTTTTTACTCTAACTATCTGATTTTCAGAAATGGTCTGCAGATTAAATTTATTTTTCAGTGAGTTCCAGGATATTGAAATATATCCGTGAGATGTGAAATGCATTTGCTGCAGGTTGGTATGATTGATGTGAGAGAATTTGAGGTTAGATACTACTTAAGTCCCTATATAAGTAAAAGCCTTAGATGTAAATGATCTTTATTTTAGTTGACAAGTTATCAAAACATTTAGGTTATTTTCTTTCCTGGGTAGTATTATATTCCTGTTTTGATTCTGTGTCAAAAATCGTTGTGATTCTAAAAGGAGTAATAGTTGATTCAAGCAAATATTTACAGCCCTATCAGTAGATTTTCAGAAATAAAAACACAGAATTTTCTTTAAAAAGAACGCAAGTTTTGTCATTTCTAAGGAGACTTAGATCTTTTTTTCTTTACGAGGAGGCACACGTTGTTCATATTCCTCTGACATAGGCGAGTGCCAGTCTAGTCTCTGTGTAGGTCTTATAGCTGATGGGACAGCTATAAAAAACTTGGTGAGAGTAAAATGTTTTAGAACCCACAACAACTAAAAATTAATTAAAAGCCCCTTATTGAGTTATAAGTGTTTGTGGCAGTGTTGACTAGTGTTTCATCATACGACATCAATGAAAGCTTAGTTCTGGACACATATCATTTGCTCTTTGTCCTGCACGTGCTGTCATGCCACACTGTAGTGGACACTGGTGGGAACAGCTTGCCTCAAGTATGAGGTTACTCTTTATTATAAATTGTATTTTTATCTGTACGTAAGAAGTTTTCTCCTTTTTAGAAACATAATGTCTTAATGTTAGAAAATGAAGACCTTTAATATTTTCCTACTGTCATTCCTCAACATAGAAGTATTAAAGTTAGTATATCTTTGAGTTGGATAATGTTAGAATGTTTGACAAAACCGGTCTCGCTGAACATAATGGACAATGAGGACTACTGAGAACTGAAGAACAATGGCAATGGGTTCTTGATCCTATTGCACGTAATGGCTTTGTGGGAGCCCAGGTAGTTTGGATGCTCACCTTAATAGACCTGGATGGAGGTGGGTGGTCCTTGGACCTCCCACAGGGCAGAGAAACCTGCTTGCTCTTTGGGCTGAGGAGGAAGGAAGACTTGATTGGGGGAGGGGGAGGGAATGGGAGGTGGTGGCGGGGAAGAGGCAGAAATCTTTAATAATTAAATAAATTAATTAATAAAAAAAATTGTTGTTTGACTAACAGACGAGTTTCACAAAAAACTACTAAATGAATTTTGCTTGACAATTAGTTCATAATTGTCAATAATTTTTATATTGCCCCTAAACATACTTTTATCATTTATAATATATATTACTATTATTCTCACTATTGATAACTATAAAATGAAGAAATTGATCAACTCTAAAAAATATTGAACTTTTATGTATGTATTTTATTAGTATGTCCTATAGTATCAAATATTCATCCAAGATATAATTCTTTTTATAAAATGAATGTACCCATATTAAAACTTTATTAAGGCTTTAATAAATGATAAAATTATATGAACACCCAAGAATTGTTTTAAAATAAATTTCATGCCAATTGTGATGACTGAAGCCTGTAATCCTAGCATTCTGGAGGCTTAAGCAGGTTGATTGTTGAATGTTTGAAGCAATATGGTCTACATAGTGAGTTGTAGGGAGCCTGAGCTGTGGAGTGAAATCCTCTCTCAAAAAAACTCAGAAAAAGAAAAATGATTTATGATATTTTACTGGTAATTTTAAAATTTCTAAACCTATTTTATACTATATAACTAGTGTCACATAAAAATGTCTTGAGTTCAAGATATTGCAAGATGAAAAAGTTTAAGAAATGGTGGTCTAGTTATTCTAGTTTAATTCTCTGCTGTGGTCATTGGTGCAAGAATGGACATGTGACCCATATCAGCCCCAAAGAACCTGACCTTGGGGTTCTTGCAAAGTCCTTTAGTGAGAGATTCATTTCTTCTGCTGGGTTAGCTATGAAGATGAACATAATCTGAAACTACTTATGTTTGTCTCCTTCACCCTTCTCTGTGAAGACAGGCCACCTGCTGCATCAATAGAGAGCTAATATTAAAGAAAACTGAGCGTGACTGACACCCCCCCTCCTTATGACGTGCATGTATGCGCGTGTGCACACATATGCTAGAGTCAGAAAGCAAACCCTAGAAATATCAGTTGAGACCCTTAATCTGATGGGAGTGATTTGTTTTCACATATATCAATAGTTACTTTAAAAATGCACCTGTTTTCTAGGTTATGGGGGTAGATCAGAAGCTTTCTGTTTCACATTGTAAGGAAAAGACTCAGAGTAAGAAAGGGCAAATTATATTCCAAAGAGAGAAAAGGCATTGGTAGTCAGAAAGAGATGATATAAAATTCAGAAAAGCCCAGATAAGTAGAGATTATGCAGAAAAAGTAGAAAGCCTTTTCAGCTTCAACGGCACCTGAAGCTACAACTACAAGGGAAGGTGTGCAGCACTGGTGATGACCTGCTGGTATGCTTAGCTTCTGCAGAAAGCCCATAGCTCTTGCGAGCTCTAATTCCAGTGGGAGATTTGGTTTAAAAGTCTCTTGAACCTGCTTGTAGGAAGAAGAGAACCAGCTTCATGTTGTTCTCTGACCTCCACATGTGCACTGTGGTGTACACACAACACACACACACACACTAAATAGTTAGCAGTGTAAACTCTTGAATAAGAGAGCACCTATTGAGAGTCACCTTCTTGGGAACTTGAAAGCAAGGACTGTTACAACTCTGAGCCTGGGTCCAGCCTGGTGCAGTGTCTAGGTAGGAGACAGCCACAGGAGACAGTTAGACAGGGCAAGTTGAACATGATCTGACTGAGAAATGTAGTTAGCAGAGGGCTCAGCGTAAATGGTTCCATGATCAGTGTCCCCAGCCCTGTCGCTAGGAATTCCAAGCCTATGACTGAAGGATTGCTTGTCTCCAGAACTGCTTCTTTTCTGCATGTGGTTCCATGCAGGGTGCTAAGAGCTGTGTGCCCTGGTCCGGCAGATCCCTCTGTTTCCCCTGCTTACTCCCTTCTGCATGGGATCTGAACAGGCTGAAACTGGCCGGCAGAGTGCTAGTTCCCCCAGTTCTCCCTTTCACATGTAGAACCCAATGTTCTGTTTACTTCCTTCACACTTTAGCACCCTTGGAAGACTCTTAGCATGGACATCTGTTGCCCTTGGGTACATATGTGGGGGGATTGGAGAGGTAGCTCTAGATCTAGTAGGAACTTGTGTGGCTCAGAGTCCACAGGCCCAGAGTAAATTCGTTTATGCAAAGAATGAAAACTTCTACCATGATTGCAGCCCTTAAGCTGACAGTTGACCTTGACTGACCTGATTCTTAGTCCACATTCAGCACCAGCCTGAATGTTAGAAACACTGCAAGAGTCTTGAACTCATTTCATTACCTGACCCTCATCTAGAAGATTCCAGCCTTAGAGGACCCAGGAATAAACTTCTCTGATTTTGTCATTTAAAGTCTTCATTCTTTTTACTGTATTATTGCTTTTTTATTTTTTAAAGATTTCTTGTTTTTAGTTTTATTTTTACCTTTAATTTTATTTCTATATTTACTCTCTTTTTGTTTGTTTTTGAGAAAGAATTTCTCTATGTAACAGTCCTGGCTGTCCTAGACCTAGCTCTTTTTTTTTTTTGAGTGTAATTCTTTTTTTTTATTTATTAATTAATTTATTTATTAAAGATTTCTGCCTCCTCCCCCCCACCACCTCCCGTTTCCCTCCCTCTCCCCCAATCAAGTCCCCCTCCCTCGTCAGCCTGAAGAGCAATTAGGGTTCCCTGCTCTGTGGGAAGTCCAAGGACCACCTACCTCCATACAGGTCTTGTAGACCAGGCTGGTCTCAAACTCACAGAGATCCATTTGCCTCTGCCTCCCTAGTGCTGGGATTAAAGGCGTGCGCCACTACCGCCTGGCTTTTTTTTCCCCACAAGAGGGTGTGAGACCTCAGGACGGATAGCCATGAGCCACCCTGCCAGTGCTGGGAATCGAACTCGGGACCTCTGGAAGGAAGGAAGGAAGGAAGGAAGGAAGGAAGGAAGGAAGGAAGGAAGGAAGGACGGAAGGACGGACGGGCAATCAGGCAACAAGTGCTTTTAACTACTGAGCCATCTCTCCGGATGGTCATATTTATTTTCTAATGGGATTTTTATCTCTTACTTTTTCTCTTCCCCCTTTCTCACTTTCTTCTTTTTCTTTACTTTCAATGAACCCTACTTCTTTATTATTTTTGCCTTTCTTGTTTTATTTATTTATTATTACTACATTTGCTTCCATCAGTTTTAACTTAATAGTCTATTCTATGCTATTTTTTATTTTCATATTTCATGATTATTAATGATGTAGACATTGGCTTTATGTGGTTTGTTTTGGTGTTGTTGCTGGAATAGCTGTTCTCTTTCTCTTCACTGTATGGTATTGGGGTTGATCTTTCAATAGAAAGCCACTTACTAAGAACACCCTAAATAATGCCAGAAGAGATACTTATTTCAGCAGATGTATAAATTACAACTGAGAAACTCAAGAAATATGAAAAGCAGTATGACCTCCCAAAAGTTCACAATCCTTCAGTAGCTGAATCCAAAAGGACAGAATGGTTGAAAAGTATTGCTTGAAAATTACCAGTGAAGCTGGAGAGATGGCTCAGCAGTTAAGAGCACTAGCTGCTCTTACAGAGAACATGGGTTCAATTCCCAGCACCCACATGGTAGCTCAGAATTGTCTGTGAACTCTAGTTAACAGCCTTATGCCCTCTTCTGGCCTCTGCTGGTACCAGACATGCACATGTGGACAAAAGATTCATATTTGTAAAATAATAAAAATTTTAAAAATGCAAAGAAATCACCAGTGACCTTAGAGAGGATTCAAATAAACAGATGAATGGGGGTAAGTAAGTAAATTTAAGACCTTGACAAGAAATTCAAGAACTTGGATAAAAAAGAACAAAGAGATAGAGAGCTTGGGAAAAAATAACAATAACACTATAAACTTGGAAATTAAAGTATATTAAGTCAAAATTTAAAACTCATTAGCAAGCATTCAATAGAACAGACTAGGTACAAGAAAAATGTCAGGGGTGGAGACTAAAGATGAATAGTTATAATTAGATCACACACACACACACACACACACACACACACTCTGATAACCATACATCTAAGACCTTTGGGGTGTGTTTAAAAGATGAAACTATAAATTTGGTGTAGAAGAAAAGAAAACTGAGTGTCTTAGTCAGTGTTCTGTTGCTGACTAAGAAACACCATGTCCACGACAACTCTTATAAAGAAAAGTATTTAATTGGGGCTGACTCGTAGGTTCACAGGTTTAGTTCATTATCATCATGACAAGAAGCATGGTGACATGCAAGCGGACATAATGCTGGAGAAGGAACTGAGATACATCCGAATGCATGGGCAGAAAGGAGAGAGAGTGCCCCTAGACTTGCCTTGAGCTTCTGAAATCCCAAAGCCTACCCCTAGTGACAAACTTCCTCCAACAAAGCCATACCCACTCTTAATCTCTCTTAAGTATTGCCACTCCCTAATGACCAAACATTCAAATATTTGAGTATATGGGGACTATTTACTATTCAACCCACCATAATGAGACATAGACTAAAGACAAAAATCTTAATATAATTATAGCAGAAAATACCCCAAAATCTAGTAAATCAAAGGATATCCAAGTGTACAAGGCATCCTTAAAAGACATGCCTATAAAAGAAACTTTCCATGCCATATTGTGGTTGATGTATAAAAAATAAAGAACAGGGGCTGTGAAATTGCTCAGTGAATAAAAATGCTTGTTGTCAAGTTTGATGACCAGAGTTTGATCACCAGAACCCATGTGACTGAGGAGAGGGACAACCAGTTCCCTAAAGCCATCCTCTATCCTCTCATGCTCGCCATGAACACACAATAAATAATAAATAAGCATAATAAGTAAATGAAGAAAAATACAGGACAAACAGTACTGAAAACTATAAGAAAAAAGTGTTAGATAACTTACAAAAGTAAATCTTTTAAGATAGTAGCAAACTTACAGATACTCTAAAGACTTCAAGACTATGGGCTTATTATTTCAAGTCCTGAAACAAAATAACTGCCAATCATGACTACTATAGCCAGACGTTATCCTTTACAATCATAGGATAAATAAAGACCCTTCGTGGTAAGCATAAACTAAAACAATTCATGACCACTAACCCTGCATGTCTGAAAATGTTTAAAGGTTTATCATATGTAAGTAGAAGAAAGAATATACAAAGTATGAGAACTTTGGAAAAGAAAGTACATCTTACCAGGAGAATAAACAGTGGGAAGTAGGAAAGAACCAATCATTTTCAACTTATAAAACCAATAAACCTCTAAGGTAAGGAAGGGTGAACTTGGTACATACTTAATAATAAACCTAAATATAAGTGGTCATAACTCTTCAACTAAAAGACTGAATGAATTTAAAATAAAACAAAACCCAGGCATTTGTTTTCTGCAAAAAACTCACCCCTCTATTCAAAACACAGAAATTCTAAGTAGAAAGGATAGAAAATGGCATTCCAAACAAATGGAATCCAAAATAAATCAAGAATAGTATACTTATATTTGACAAAGCAATCATCAAGCCAAAATCAGAAGATCATTGCATATTTTTAAAGGAAGCAATCCATAAGGGAGATGTAACAATTGAAAAATATATACTCCAAATATTGATGTACCAAATTTCATAAAATAAACAGTGTGGGACATAAATGGACAAGTAGGTACAGATACAATAACAATAATGGCTTCAATACTCTACTCTCATTAATATATTGATTATCCAAATAAATAAAAAATCAGAGTTAAACTTCACCATAGGTCAAATGGACTTCCGCGATATCTGTAGATATCTCTTATTATTATTATATCCAATATATATGGAATATGTATTATTCTTAGCAATTCATAATGCTTTGTCCAAAATAGACCACATTTTAAGCCCTGAAAGCAAGTCTTAACAAAGAAAAAGAAACCAAAATAATTGATTTTATCACAATATATGGAATAAACTAGAAGTCAATAGCAAGAGAAACCACAGAAACTACAAATACGTGGATATTGAGCAATACACTTTTAAATGTCAGTGAGTCACTTAAATCAGGAAGGAAATTTGAAAATTCCTAGAATCAAATGAAAATGAAAACACAAGTTGTTAGAGACTTTGTGATATTTCCAAGTTATTTCTGAAAGGAAAGTTTATAGCTATCTGTGCTTACATTAAAAATCAGAGAAAACTCAAATAAATTACTTAATGATAAACCTTAAGGTCTTAGAAAAATAAGTACAAGCCAAGCCCCAAATTAGTATGTGGAAAGAAATAAAGATCAGGGTTAAAATGAATGAAATGGAGAGTAAAAGAAAATACAAAAGATCAATGGAACAAGGAGGTGGCTCTTTGAAGAGAGAAACAGGATTGACAGACTGTTAGCCAAAGTAAACGAAAGAAAGAGAAGGCCCAAATTAATGAAATTAGAGCTGAAAAGGGGGACATTAAAGTGGTATCATGGAAATTCAGAATATTATTAGATATATTTTGGGAACTTAGCCGTCCAATAAACTGGAAAATATAGAAGGAATGGGCAAATTCTTTTTTTTTTTTTTTTTTTTTTTTTTGGTTTTTCGAGACAGGTTTCTCTGTGACTTTGGAGCCTGTCCTGGAACTAGCTCTGTAGACCAGGCTGGTCTCGAACTTACAGAGATCCGCCTGCCTCTGCCTCCCGAGTGCTGGGATTAAAGGCGTGCGCCACCATCGCCCGGCCTGGGCAAATTCTTAAGACATATGACCTACTTAAATTGTATCTCGAGGATGTAAGCAACATTACTCATCTACAATGAGCAGTGAGACTGAAGCAGTCCTGAAGAATCTCTAAGAAAAACCCACAACTAGATGGACTCTCTGCTAGACTCCTAAATCTTAGGGATGAGCTAACACCAAAACTCCTCAAACTAGTCTATAAAACAGGAAGGAATGCATCTGGATTCATTGTGCAGTGCCAGTATTATCCTGATATCGAAGCTGGATAAGGACATTGTTTTAGTTAGGGTTTTTATTGCCTCTATGAAGAGACACCATGACCATGGCAACTCTTATAAAGGAAAAATACTTAATTGGGTGGCTTACATTTTCAGAGGTTTAGTCCATTATCATCATGATGCAACATGACCGCATACAGGCATGTATGCTGAAGAAGGAACTGAGAGTTCTACATCTTGACCTGCAGGCTGCAGGAAGTGGTCTGAGATACTGGGCATGGCTTGAGCATATATGAGACCTCAAAGCCCATCCCCACAATGACACACTTTCTCCAACAAAGTCATACCTAATCTAACAAAGTCATACCTCCTAATAATGCTACTCCCTATGAGCTTTTGGGAGCCAATTACATTCAAATCCCTATAGACATAGTAAGAAAAAAGCTAGGCTGGTATCTTTGATGGTCATAAATACAAAAATTCTCAGTGAAATACTTGCCAAATTAAGGGAACAACACATTGAAAGGATCATATACCACAATCACTTTTTTGGCAGGAATGAAAATATAGTTCAACATATACAAATCAATGAATGTAATGCAGCATGTGAGAAGATGCATAAAGGTCATGAATTACATGACTACTTCAGTAAGTACAGGAGAAGCCTTTGACAAAGCTTAAAACCCCTTCATGATAAATTATTATAGAAACTGTGTCCTGAAGGATCATATCTCAACTTAATAAAGCCTGTATATGACAAGCTTATTATCATCATTATGTTCAGTGGTAGAACCTGAAAGTATTTCTTCTAAAATGAGGAATGAGAAGGGGATTTCCACTCTTTTTTATTTAATATAGTGCTTAATTTCTTAGAGAATGAGACTAAAGGGATGCAAATAGGAAAAAGCATTGTCAGTATAGTCTAAACACTCTGGCAAGGAGATTCTTAGGTCTGATAAGCCCTTTCAGAAGAGTTACAGGATACAAAATCAACTTACAAAAGTTCATTAGCTTTTCTATATAACCAACAATGAATATGCTGAGAAAGAAATCAGGAAAACATTTCTACTCACAGTGTTCTCAAAACAAAAACCCTAACTAGGAATAAACTTAACCAAAGAGGTGAAAGACTTCTAAAATAAATTTGATTTAAATACCAAGGAAAGAAATTGCAAACAATAGAAAATAGAAAGACCTCCCACATTCATGGATTAGCAGAATTAATATTGTTAAAGTAATCATTTTACCTAAAGTGGTGCATAGAGTCAATGCCATCTACACTCATATTCCTATAGCATTCTTCATGGGAATAGTAAAAGAATCCTAAAATTCATACAGAACATAAAACATCCTAAGTACCCAAACAGTTCTTAGAAAAGGAGCTTGAAATTATTCTACAGGGCCACAGTAACTAAATTAATATGGTAGACATACGTGTCTATATAGACAGACCATGGAATTGAACAACTTTCCTATTCTTTAAAAAACTTGAGACTTTCATACACAAATATACATCATTCATACTTCCTCTCCTTCTGACTCCTGTGCTCTCTCATCTCTTATTCATGAACTTTCTGAATTGTTACTGTCATCCCCTGACACCCTATTGAGAGTCCAGTTAATATGGCCCATATGTAAATGTATTTAGAGCTAATTACTTAGGACTGAATAACATATAAAAGGATTTGTCTCTAGAGAAAAAGGATTCTTCTCAAATAAAGTATTGATTGTCTGTAGCTCTTCATCTAGGGGTGAGGCCTTGTGAAGTTTTACCTAGTCCATTTTGCTATGATGACTAGTGTGGTTAGTGTTTAGTTCTTGTGCAGGTAACCATATTGTTAAGGTTTAATGAGTATAACATTCCTGTCATGTCTAGAAGATTCCATCTTGAAGCAGGTGACCCAGTCTTCTGACTCTTAAAAATTAAAAAAAAAAAAATGCTTTAAAAATTGTGTGGTGTGTGTGCGTGTGTTTGTGTGCATGTGAGTACAGTGAGCCCATGGAGGCCAGAAAAGGGCTTTGGATCCCCTGGAACTGGAGCTATAGGTGTGTCTTAGGGTTTCTATTACTGTGATAAAACACCATAACCAAAAGCAATTTGAAGAGAAAAGGGTTTATTTCACAGCTTGTAGACCATCATCCAGGAAGTCAGGACAGGAACCTGGAGGTAGGAACTGATGCAGAGGTCACAGAGGAGTGTTGCTTACTGACTTGCTCAGTTCACTTTCTCATACACCCCAGGACCACTTGCCCAGGGACAGCACTACCCACAGTGGAATGGTCCCTAGCATATCAATCATCAATCAAGAAAATGGCCTACAGGCTTTTCTATAGGCCAGCCTTATGGAGGCATTTTCTCAGTTGTGATTTCTTTTCAGATGATCCCAGCTTTTTTCAGGTTGACAAGAACTCAACCAGAACAAGATGAAGTTGCGAACCTCCTGATGTGTCTGTGTTAGGAACCAAATTTGGATCCTCTGTAAGAGCAGTATCTGCTCTGAACTGCTGAGTTATCTCTCTAGCCCCTGGCTCATAATTGTCCCTCTTTACTGATGTTCCCTGAGCTTTAGTTATAGGGTGTGTTATGGAAGTACCAGTTGGGCCTGGCACCCCATAGTCGCTTACTGTGTGCATTTGGATCTCCAGTGTCTCTCAGTAGAAGCATCTATGAGTAGTGAGAGCTACATTTACCTATGAGTGGAAGCATAAGTATTTAAAATACATTTGGTAGCTAATTGATTTAGAGAAATGACAATAATAAGTTATCTTCTAGGGTCAGTGATCTTTCTATGAGCCATGAGTTTTTGGCTAGGTTTACAGGACCAGGCACAACTTTCCTCTTGACTTGCTTTAGTCCAATTAGACTGTTGTTAGTGCCACCGTTGTACCATTTGGAACATCTTGCTGGGCTGGCTGTTGTGGTTTACAGGCTTTACATGGGGTGGGAACATCCATCAATTTACTCCACTGGCAGCTTTCATAGCACTTTCTGATACTAGGAGAGCTTGCTTGCAGGGAGGAGGTTTCCTGGTCAGTGTGAGCTTGATTCCTTCAAGTCCTGTGTCTGAGGTTTATGGTGTTTTCAACAACAGGGTCTTAGTATCAAGTTCTGGGAAGCAACCAAGGACAATTAACCATCTTATTCTTGAGAAAGGTGCTGTAAATATACATTAAAGACATCCTTCTTAATAACTGGTGCTGGAAAAAACAGGATATCCACATGTAGACAACCAAAGCTCGATCCTTATCTCTCAACCTGCACAAAAGTCAATTCAAAATGGTTGAATGTCTCTAATGTAGGATCTGAAAATTTGAAACTATTAGAGAGTAATACAAGGAAAATGAACATATGAGCAGAGGCAATGAATTTCTAAACAGGCTCAAAAATTTTAATAGTGGCAAGAATTAACAAAATTGCATTAAATGAAAAAATCTGTGTGTACTCACTTTGTCATCTCTGTATTCTAAAATTAGAACAATACAGAGATTAGCATGACACCAGCATAAGGATGACATGTGATTTTTGATGTATAGTATGTTTTTAAATAACCAACTCCAGAATTGACTTCTGACCTCTACATGTATAAGCACATCCACACATCATGCACACACACAGAACATACACACAATTATAAATAAAACTTTAAAGCTTGTTCATAGCAGAGGGGACAATTACCAAAGTAAAGAAACATTCTATGATGCGAAGGATTTTGCCTTTTTGCCAAGTGTTCATTTGAAAGAGGAATAATGTCCAGACTACATAAAGAATTTTTTTTAAAAGAACAAGTAATTTATTCCATAATTTGACAAGCAACTGTAATAGACAGTTCCCAAAAGAGGAAGATAATGACCAATAAATGGAGTGAAAATTTGTTATTAATCTGAAATTTGAAAGTCAAGATTATGTTGATATTCTATGTTGTTTTAGTAAAAATGCTATGGCCATTATCAGGTAATGAAACAACAGGAGAGGATTCAGGAGTAAAATAATTTCAAATTACGCCAGTTACTAGAGAAACCAGTTAAGAATGTTCCTGAAAGAAACTAAGGAGAACTGTGGTGTGATGCAACTATAGCATTCTTGAGTATATACGTAAAGGCATCTAAGTCAGCTTCCTATAGAGATACTAGTACATCCATGGTTATTGTAGCACCTATCATAATAGCCAAGTTGTGGCATCAGTCTTGGTGTCCATTAAGAGATGACTACGAAAGGAAATGTATTTATGGAGAGTGGACAAGGCCCCGAGTGAGTGAAGTCCTCAGTGAATGTGTGTTGTTGACATGGGTATGGCCATGACAAGGACCCCAAAGTCCCAGACCCATGGAACAATGGCAAAATCTCCCCCAACCCTCCAGGGTGAGGCTCAGAAGGGAATGGCAAGGCCTTCCTCAGTGGACTGAGTGTGAATGTTGTTAGTGCATGTGGAAAACGACCACCATAACTTTCTCCTCTCAGATGTTTACAGCCTGCTCCCTTATAGAGACTGCTTGTACGTTCATTGTTCAATCCCATAAATCCTGCTTCCTTGTTTATCTGTATGTAAATAACCCCATTTCCTTGCTCAGCTGTGTGGTGGTTTGAATGAGAATGGCCTTGTTGGAGGAAGTCTGTCCCTGGGTTTGGGCTTTGAGGTTTCAAAAACCCACACAGATACAGTTAACTCTCTCTGCCTCCTGTTTGTGGGTTAAGATATGAACTCTCAGCTACTGCTCTAGTGCTAGCTTGCCTGCTTGCCTGCTTGCCTGCTTGCTTGCTTGCTTGCCTGCTTGCCTGCTTGCCTGCTTGCCTGCTTGCCTGCTTCCATGTTCCTCACCATGATGACCATGGACTCTGTGCTGGCTATTCTGGTTGTCAACTTGGCAACGTCTGGAACTAACAAGCAACCAGGCTGGGTACATATGTGAGGAATTTTTTTCTTATTTAAGTCATTTGAAGTGGGAAAACCCACTTTTAATCCAGATATTCTGATGTGGGAAGATTCACCTTTAATCTGGGCCACACCTTCTGCTGGCAGCCTATTAAAGAACATGGAAGACAGAAGCTTGCTTTCATTTCCTGCTTGCTCTCCCTCTTGCTGGCAAGTCCATCCCTTCACTGGCATTAGAGTCTCTTTCTGTGGATTCCAGTGTATACTGAAGACTAGCTGAGCCATCCAGCCTCTTGGATTGAACAACTACTGGATTCTTGGACCTTCTGTTGGTAAACAGTCATTATTATACTAGTTGGACTACAGTCTGTAAGCCATTCTAATAAATCCCCTTTACATATACATATACACATGTATACACACACACACACACACACACACACACACACACACACACACGTGTCCCATTCTTTCAGTTCTGTTCCTCTAGATAACCCTGACCTAATACAGATTCTGATCCCTTGTAACCAACCATAAGTCCCAAATTAAATGCTTTCTTTTATTAGTTGCCTTGGTTGTGGTGTTTTGTCACATCAATAGAAAGGTAGATAAGACAAGTTGTATGCAATTATTCCCGCCTCTCTGTTCAACTCTATTTAATAAACATGCTGATCTTCATTGGGTAGGGATGGGGCTGCAATTTTCCCAGCTCTGAACCCAGACCACCTGACCTCAACTTTCTGTCTATGTGCCATCTATCTGTCTTTTTTCATTTCTTCACTGCTCCAGTAAGGTCCTGAGAAGACATGCATGGATGTAGCATGTAGATATACATTTTTTTTTGAGACAGGGCCTCTCTGTATGTTCTGATTGTCCTGGAATTCTCTTTGTAGACCAGACTGACCTCAGATTCACAGAGATTTGCCTGCTGAGTACTGGGATTAAAGGTGTGTGTTACTATGCCCAACTCAGTGTTAGGTATATATACATAATGGAAGGGAATTGGAGATACTTGTATTATGGGAAATAAGCGAGACATGGAAAGACAAATACTAAATGTTTTCTCTCATATTCAGAATCTAGACACAAACACACACATGTCAAGGCAGAACTATTTGGGAAGACTAAGGGGGTAACAAAGGGTGAATGTGATTAAAGTATATTATATAAATATATCAATATATCATAATGAATCTTATTATTTTATACAATTAATATATGCCAATAAAAGTTTTTTTGTATGTCAGAATTGTTTAGGAGGTATTACATATAGCTCTCATTATTTTTTCTTATTGTGATAAGACCCTCTTATTGTCACTAACCAGGCAGCTGAGAGTATACAGGGATATTCAGAGTGTGATGCATCCTTTAGAGATGCTCTGGGATAAAGATTGATTCCACTAGGGTAATGTAAAGCAGTGAAAGACCTGGATAAATCCCCCCCACCCCCAGCAGGAAAAAATAGAGCCAAAAATCTAAGCAGGGAGGGAAGAATCAGAAATCTAGGATTAGCTGGTTCAGTGACTGTTTCAGGAACTAGTTGAAGATAAAGTTAGATTATAATCTTGAGAAACAGGGAGTTGCCCCCTTGTGATCATCACTGGTATTTTCGGAATCTTCTTTTTTTTTTTTTTAACTTATTTATTTATTTTTATTCTTTTTTAATTAAAATTTCCACCTGCTCCCCATTTCCCATTTCCCTCCCCTCCTCCCAAATATTGCCCTCCCCCCACTTCCCTCCCCCTATCCCCACTCCTCTTCTCCTCCCCCCACTCCATTCCCCCTCCCTCTCGATACTGAAGAGCAGTCCAAATTCCCTGCCCTGCGGGAAGACCAAGGTCCTTCTATCTACGTCCAGAAAGGTGAGCGTCCAAACAGGCTAAGCTCCCACAAAGCCAGTTCATGTATTAGGATCGAAACCTAGTGCCATTGTCCTTGGCTTCTCATCAGTCTTCATTGACCGCCATGCTCAGAGAGTCCGGAATCAACCCATGCTTATTCAGTCCCAGACCAGCTGGCCTTGGTGGGCTCCCAATAAATCAGTTCCACTGTCACAGTGGGTGGGTGCATCCCTCGTGGTCCTGATTTTTTGCTCATGTTCTCCCTCCTTCTGCTCCTCATTTGGACCTTAAGAGCTCAGACCGTTGCTCCAAATTGAGACTCTGTCTCTACCTCGATCCATCGCCAGATGAAGGTTCTAAGGTGATATGCAAGATATTCATCAGTATAGGATAGGGTCATTTCAGGTTCCCTCTCCTTAGTTGCCCAGGGTACCAGCTGCCCTCCCTACCTCCTTCGGATTACTGGGCTGTGGTTTCTTCCCTTAAAAACCCCTTCTCCCAGTTACTTGGGGTCTAACTCCTCCCCTGCGTGTGTTATGAGTCTCGGCCCCAGAGCACTGGTTCCTGCCCTGTCAAATAAACCTTCTGTGATTGCAGCAAGGACAGTTTCTCGTGAGTTACTGGGGGGGGTTCGTGTTATCCCAAGACTTGAGTGAGAGTCTCCCAACACCGGGGGTCTTTCAGCAGGATGGAGACAGTATCTAGGCAGGTATCTGGATTTTCTACTGATTTGCAGTTTAATATTGTCTAAAGTATTTAAGGTCTTAATTATTCAAGTATAAGATAGGGATATCTTGTTGAGTAAGATCTTACTTTACAACATATGTATATACCACACTTGTAACTTACAGAAAGTTTCAAACAATCTTTTGATATTACATTTAAAATAGGCAGCGAGCTTCTAAGTCATCTATCTTGCTGCAGGTCCTTCTTGTAGGGTTGAGGGTTTTCCTCTGAGCTCTTTCATACTTTGGGGAGAGACCTGCTGGGGCAGAGCCACTTTGCAAGTAGGATGTGCAGTAATTTTGGCATTACATTGGCCCAACAGAAATGGGCAAGAGGTTTTTTTGGGATTGGAAGTGAGTGTTGAAAATTGTAGCAACAGTTATGTATTATATTTGCACAATGGTTTTATCTGTATTCGGGTGTGGAGATTGGTAAATTCTTATTAAATTTATTAGATAAGTATCATTTGGATTTTATGACATTTATCAAGATTTATTTATTCAGCAAATAGGTATTGCATACCCACTTTGTACTTGGTGTTATTATAAGTGGTGGGTATATAGAAATGAGCAAATAAGGGAAAATTAGTCATAGAGCTTGTGTTTCATTGGGGAGGTATAATGACATAGAATAAGACAGTCTTGCCGGGCGGTGGTGGCGCACGCCTTTAATCCCAGCACTTGGGAGGCAGAGGCAGGCGGATCTCTGTGAGTTCGAGACCAGCCTGGTCTACAAGAGCTAGTTCCAGGACAGGCTCCAAAAACCACAGAGAAACCCTGTCTCGAATAACCAAAAAAAAAAAAAAAGAATAAGACAGTCTTTGTGGCATTCTCAATAAGTGGTAAGTGCTAAAGAGGCAGAAAAATATGAGGGATGTGAATTTGGGGATGAGAGTGGAAATTCTTCATAATGTGGGTCAAGAAGGTAATGGAGTAGTAACAATTACAGGATGTGAGGGACTCCTTTTGGAGATCTTGGGAAACATTTGGTGCATCCATAGTGTGTCAGGGAATAGCAAAGAGGCTAAGAGAGAGAGTTACTGGGTGAGGGTGAACAGATAAGTGGGATGGAGTGAGAGTAATATATTAGTCAGGGCCTTTGCATCATTGTTAAGATTTGGCCTGTCTGTGACTGGTGTGAAGGCTTAGAAGGGTTATGAAGGGGAATTGATGCAATGTTACTTGTATTTAACTAGGCTTATTCTGACCCCTGAGTTGGGAATAGATTTAAAATGAGCAGGAAGACTTTTTTAATGGTAGAGACTGAGAGATGGCAGAGACTGAGTAAGATTGGCATCATTGAACTTAGAACTGACTGGATTCTGGGATGGATTGAGAGGAATGTATAGGGGCGATGGGTGGTGGGTGGGAGACGTCAAACAATTGAGTGATTAATTAATGATGACAAGGGTTTGAGGCCTGAACAGCAGAAGAATGGATAGCGATAGTTAGTTATGTTTTTGGTAACTAGATAAAAGGTCCATGTGATGATCCATCATTTTATTCTATGTATGTCCTCAGGAATATCCATAAATATGTGTTTTAGATGATAGATCCATAGTTGTATTTTGTAGTGAAAGAGACCTGTTGCCCTGTGGAAATAAATACCAATTGCTTTTCTTGGCTCCAAGGTATTTTCTGAATCATATGTTATTCTTCATCCCAAATATGTCATTAAGAGATTTGGAAGTGTGTTAAAACATGTGTGGTAACTGAGTACTGTCACTTTAGCCCAGTCAGTGTAGCAAAGAAAGAAGAACAGCTCCTAGAAGGACTTGTTGACATGCATTAAAGCCAAGCAGAGGCTCACGTGCAGTTTGAGAGGCAATTGTTTCCTGGGCAAAGAGCCTTCAGCTGACACTGACCCAGTGGCCCTGGTTACTGCACATATATGGATAGAGGTGTGGTGCATGAGAATCCTTTAGAAAAGCTGTATTGACAGCATTCCTCTGTTCAAGGGAATGCCATAGTGTCCGCTTCTTTTTCCTCTTCCTCTTCCCGCCCTCTGGAATTAAATTATCATGAAATACACTTGCTCTTTTTATAAAATTTAAACAATTACACTTTTCAAAAGATGACCCTTGTATCCATAGAAGGGTTTTTCTGTATTAATAAACAGAGCTGCTAAATGTTTTGTCTGGAGTTTAAGTAAGCCAGTATAATGGAAATGTTACCTGGTATCTTTACTTAGGATTCCATTTGAATTTTTTTGGTTACAGGGAATTTTTCTGTTTGCTCCTCAGTCTTGAAATACAGCATATTAATTTTAAGAGGAAGGGAAGAAAACCCTAACACACACCAGTTTTGAAGTGACCAGTTCCTCCTCTTAATCCTGGTGAGTTTCACTTGCTATTTGAGTTGATATAATTTACTTTCTCAGTGGAGATAATTCCTCCCATTTTTGAGTGATAGAAAGGTATTCTACAACTCTGAAAAGGACAGACAATGCCCCGTAAGCTGCTCACAATGTAGACTTTCTCTTCTTTGTCTGTACATTTGTGAGTTTCTGTGCTAAGACTTGTTTTCAAATTGGGAAACAATGGATTTTTCTATTTACATTTGAGACTCTGTTGGAAACCATAGTTGTAATATAAACACGAAGGCCTGATTTATTTTAGAAACTAATGTATTTATTTTAATGTTTTTCAATTTCATTTCCTCACATTTATAAATATTTGCCTCACAGTGGTATGCTTTTTCCATTTTGGTAAAGTACCTGTTGATTATTTTCCTGATGTGTCATGTCATTGAGGGCTTGGCAGGGTCACGGTGTAGCATCATGCCAACATGCGTTTTAATTTTGTGTCTCTAATTATGTGGTAGCTCTTTCATTCCTGCTCTTTTTTGATAATTTTTAAAATAGTTAATTCAAGTCTTATTCAAGAGTCAACTGAGCATATTTTATGTGCAACCATTGTGGGAAACTCTGTGAGATGCAATGAATATGACTTAATTTACTGTCTTGTGGAAGAGTGAAATGTACAAATACCTGGGATGTAACCTGATCAAGAACACTTTGAGTGAAGGAATGACAGAGACTAGCAGTGGCCAGAGGAAGGCCAAAGGACATTTCACAGAGAGGGAGGTTAGCAGAGGAGCATATAACAAAGAACTGGGTTTTGAATTTTGATTGTTTGCACACAAACACTGAGTAACAACAGTTAAGTGTATGAAGTTGATTCTAAATCTGTTTGTCTTTAACTCAGGAAGGAGATGTCTCTAGGAGGTCTGGGACCAAGCATGCTGGCTGGATTTAGAACCCTAACCCTGAGTTCATGTCACAGTCCTTGACACTATGGGGTGGACATATCTGAATCTTCCCTCTTTAGTGAAATGGTGTGGCCAAGATTGGTCTCCCCGTATCACCCATTGTGTGGATTAGATCAGCTAATGTATGAAAAAGCACAGGGAAGATTTGTCAGTGTGTGTGTTTACTATAATCCCTATATTCACAATTATATGTATATTCACTCTCTATACTTCTCTTATTGGATTCTTTATTTGAGTTGTGCCATAGCACTGTTTTCTGCTTCTCTTTTCAGCTGTCACTTAGCCTGGGGCACCACTGCTAACTGCCAGACTGTGGTAGATGATCACAAATCTCGATCCCAGTGCTCCAGTCCCTAGACCTCCATTTCCAGCTGTTCCTGGATGCTCCTTCACATCTTGGACTTTTCCAGGCCTTAAGACAAAGCATGTCTCCCTTTACTGAACTGTTCCTAGATTTTGGTTTCTGTTACCTGAATTCATTATGAATGGCAGTTAATTTTGATCCTTCTTTTCTTTTCTTTCTACAGGAAATTAAGTTCATTGTTGAGTTTATTATTAAGATGATGATGAAAACATTCACTTACTCAAGCCTTTCAAATTCCAGGCACCTCAGAACAATCTCAGTTCTTACAGCTTTATGATTATTGAATAGTTTTGTCCCCATTTTAAAGATGACAGACCAAGATTCAAAGAGTGAAATTTTCAGAAATAGCTCTTCTGGGAGGTAGCAGAGCTTCAGCCACCTCTGGGGAGTATGCAGTTCTGCCAGCTTCAGACCTTCCAGAGTAGACTTAGTTCTCCTTGCATTACAGACTAACAGAACAAACTGAGTAAAAGGAACCCTGCTCTTCTCACTGTTGTCTGTCTTCTCTCACTCTTACTCTCGATTCCTAAAGCAGTTTGTGACTTCTTGGTTTTAGGAATCATCGATTATCATTTCCCAAATCCAAGTGACAGTAACAAAATAGTGATTCTTTCATGTCATCTGAATTTAAATGAAGCAGTTCTTCAATGAGGAACTTTCCTTCATGAGCTTTTTGATTATGCTGATTTATAGGTTGTATAGGAAAGGTGGCTTAAATGCTTACAGTCCACCAAGGCTCATCAGAGAACCCTTTTATGATAATTTCCAAGTCCTTTAGACAAGATTCTCACATCTTTTAGTAGTTTCCTTTTTGTTCTAGTAAGACAGAATGTTCAAGATTTATCTTATCTCTGTCCTAGTCCGAACCTGAAATAGCCATTGTCTCCAGGAGGCCTGCATCTTGACTCTAACCACTATGCAATATGGACAGTTTCAAGATTTCATAGGTTTTTATATCTTGAGAGCTCATAAAGATCTGTATCCCACTATGCCTTTTGGTCTATTCTTTCTTTTTTAATTGATTTTTGTTATGTGTGTATGTGTGTGTGTGAGTATGGGCTCACTCACCACAGTGTGCATATGGAAGTGAAAGGATAGCTTTTGAAAACTGGTTCTGTCCTTCCCCAGTGGGATCGGAGACTTATCCTCTGAGTCATCTCACTAGCCCTTGTTTTATTCATGTGTGTCTTAGATTAGTGAGTAGAATGAAAAAATTTAAAATACTTATGTTCTAGTTGCCCAATTTTCAGTGACTTGATTTATTTATGAAATCACATTACAACATTTTTTGCTTCTGTAGTTCAAAAGTGAATGTAATACCTAAAATAGTAATATTCTCTCTCTCTCTCTCTGTCTCTCTCTCTGTCTCTCTGTCTGTCTCTGTCTCTCTCTGTCTCTCTGTCTCTCTGTCTCTCTCTCTCTCTCTCTGTGTGTGTGTGTGTGAGTGTGTGTATGGTCTGATGTGTTGGAAGATTTAGGTTGATGTCAAATGTCTTTCCATGGTTGCTATTCTTCTCTGGAGCCCAAATCTCATTGATTTAACTAGACTGGCTGGCCAGTATGCTTCAGGGATCTACTTGTTTTCTATCTCCCCTTTTCCCACTGTCAGTCCTGGGGTTACAAGTCTGTGCTACCACATCTAGCTTTTAATGAGTTTTGGATATTTACATACAGGTCCTTGTGTTTGTGTAGCAGATACTTAACTGATTAAACTATCTCCCCAGCCTCAAATATTTTTTCTTGAGTATAGTGATGTAAAACATTGTTTAACTGGGTTTCTTCCTTAATGTGCTGTATAGCAGGATTGGGCTAAAATGGTAGAGTACTTGCCTAGTGTGTGTCTATGGTCAATTCCCAGAACTATAAATAAAATTTAAAAAATATACTATATAGCTAATTTTATTGTATTCTGGTTATTGCTTTCCACTAATCTCTTCTTTCCGTTGGTGATTTCTTGATCTTTGTATGTATGAACCAGAGCACAATTCTTCTAAAAATTTTTTCCATATAATATATTTTGCTCATATTCTTCCCCTCCCTCAACTCCTGTTTTCCTCCTTTATCCTACCCTCTTCACTACCCATTGTCCTTCATGACTTTCTTAAAGTCAAACACACACACACACACACACACACACCCTTAATACCAAAACAAAACAAAGCAAAAGTCACTCCCTACCAAAAAACCAAACATGTAGTCCAATTTGTGTTGGCCATCTACTTCTGAGCATGAGACCCGCACTGGAGCATGGTTTATATACATACCTAGTGTCAGTCCATTGAATAAAATTTATTTTCCCCATTACAGAAACTATCAATTGTAAATAGCTTCTTGGCCGGGGGTGGGACTTTGTGCCTGTTTGCCTGTGTTCTTGCTAAGAATGTGTCTGGCTTGAACTTGATGCAGGTCTTGTGCATGCTGTCACAGTCTCTATGAGTTTATGTGTGCATTAGTCTTCAGTCTTCTTGTGTCTGGAAAATGTTGTTTCCTTGAATTCATCTTTCACCTCTAGCTCTTAGACTTTTCACTTTCTCTCCTTCATAGATCCCTGAGCCTTGAGGGGAGGGATATGGTAGTGACAGCCCATTTAGGTAGGACTGAGCTCTCCAAAGTCTTTCACCCTCTGCACATTATCCAGCATCTAGTGCAAGAAGAAGCTTCTCTGATGTGGGTTGAGTTAAATACTGATCTATGAATATAGCAATATGTCATTAGGAGTCTTTTTATTATTATATTCATTTAGGAGAGTATTAGTAGTAGATTTTCTCCTAGCGCCTGGGACCTGTCTAGATTCTTGGCCTTATTAACAATGTTGGTTATGGGTTCTGCCTCATGGAGTGGGCTTTAAATCCAACCAAAAGATGACTGGTTACTCCCATTACATTTGTGCCTCTATTATATCAGGAAAGTACAGTTCTTAATAAATAGTTGGGTAGAATCATGCTGATTTTAGAATCCTTCTTATATGATTACATTCAGAGAAAGATGTGAGATGGGCCAGTCTTTATATTGTTTGAAGTCAGAATTCTGGTTCCCTGTGTAATGTTTTCTCAGTAGTCTGCGGGAACCAACTCATTCATGAGACCAGTAGTGGCTGGAATAAACACATAGTAGAAGTTAAAGGCCTAGGCTCTCCACCTGCTGTCTTTTTAAAAAGCTGGGTACAGTAGCATGTGCCTATGGTTCTATATTTCTTTCTTAAAAACAAGCAAGCAAATAATCCCCAAACACCTCACTTCACCAAAAACAAAGCAAAACATAGCAAGTAAGCAAGTGTAGGGCCCGGGTCTGCCCTTGTTTCTGGGTGCATTTGCGGGGACAGTTTCTGGTCAGCTAACTAAGCATCCTGTTTGTTCCTGTGCTCTTCCTGCCCTGCCTGGTGATTAGTCAATTAGGCATTGACTCCTTTGTTGGTATGGTAATTTTCCACCTGCCTGTGCTCGCGGGAGGGGGGGGGGTCCCTGAGCAGCAGTTAGGTACTTAAGGACTTCCCCAAGTCTGAATAAACTGGCATTCAGCTGATCTCCTTTCGAATGACCCTGGTTTCTTTGTGTGTTCAATCTCCAGGCCCTTGCCCGATTTGCGAAAGGTACAGTGGCGGGCGAACTGTACTGAGGGTGTAACACAGGATCAGGTGTTACAAGCAAGCAAGCAAACAAACAAAAAAAACAAATCAGGGAGAGGGAACAAGGGAGATTGAGATTATGTTTTAGTGTGACCTGTTAGTCACACTCTACCATGTCAGTCATTTTGATTTTTTTTTTTTTTATTACCAGTTGTGCTTCTTTTGTGGTAAAACAATAGAGCAATGTCTGGTTGTACTCACCCTGACTGAGACTTCGTCTGTGCATGCTCCACCTGCTTGTCTGGGATGCTCTGACAACCTTATTTCTATGCTCATTGTTTGAGGATGATTATGGACAGTGTCGACCGCCTTGGTGGGTCATTAGGTCAGTTATTCCAGGGTCACGGAGAGGCACTACCTGAAAGACATGGGTGGGAGACAGGAAGGAGGCCAAGCAAAGTTCTTGTCAAAGCCTCCGTTTTATTAGCATCATGGTTGCAGCTTATATAGCCCCTGGATGAGGAGCTTGGGGGGTTGGGACACGGGGTCTTGCCGCGTGGTCCACATCGGTCACATAGGCCAAGAGGTTACGATTGGTCAGGTGACGATTCCTCTGCCAGGAGTTCACGAGTTGACACACCTAGTTCTCTAGATAGTTTGGAATGTGAGGTGGGTTCCACTAACAGCTAGCTCTCTATTAACAGTTAACTTGGGTATGGGATAGGCTTTGTCAATAAAACAATTCTCAATACAATTGGGAAGTGGAGCCCTCTGCAAACTCCTCAGGGCGATGATCCCTATATAATTTTTGGGGGGAAAATGACTTCTGACAGGACAGATGTTACTAAGTATTATTTAATTTCTAAGATTATTTAAATTAGTTCAATGGGTTTGCTGATTTGAATGATGTGAAAGTCCTTTTCTTCTGTAGCATACTCTCCCCTTTCTCTTTCTTTCTTACCTTCTTTTCTCCCTCCCTTTTCTCTGCTCTCTCTTCTTCCTCAACCCCTTTCTCCTCTCCATTTTCCCTCTCTCTCCCAGTTCTCTTCCTCCTTTCCCTCCTAAGTCTTTTGTAGCCCAGACTAGCCTAAAACTCCTGATTCTTCTGCCTCAGCTTCCCAATGTACTCAATTTGCCACCACCCTCATTTTTTTTTTTGAATGATCTACTTTGGGACAGGTATGTAATTATGTGTGGACATATAGGATTTATTTATGTTATGAACATAGACGATCTATGTGTAAGGCAAAGGGGAGAGGGGGCAACTTTTTAAAACTTGAATGTCAATGTAGCGTCACTTAGTTGTGCTCTTGCAGAAAAGAACCCGAGGGAATCTTTTCTAGGTTACTGTCCTTTTGGACAGAGAGTGCAGGCTGTTTTACAGTTCCTTTTCTAGTGGCCTCAAATTTTTTTTTCAGAGGGTTTTTCTTGTATTTATTGCTCATTTATAATCTTTGACAACTGTCTGTTGAGTTCATTGTCCCCTTATTGGTGTTTTTTTGTGTTTAATTTTTTTTGCTTTATAAATAATACCATTCAAAATTTCCACCTCCTCCCATTTCCCTCCCACTCCCCCACTCACCTCTCCCTTACCCCTCCCAGTCCTAAGAGAGGGCAGGGTACCCTGCCCTGTGGGAAGTCCAAGGCCCTCCCCCCTCCATCAAGGTCTAGGAAGGTGTGCATCCAAACAGACTAGGATCCCACAAAGCCAGAACATGCAGTAGAATCAAATCCCAGTGCCATTATCATTGGCTTCATGTACTCACTAATGAGTGAGTACATCCCATATTCATCTTTTGGGGTCTGGATTATCTCACTCAGGATAGTGTTTTCTATTTCCATCCATTTGCATGCAAAATTCAAGATGTCATTGTTTTTTATACTGTTGAGTAGTACTCTAATGTGTATATGTGCCATGCTTTCTTTATCCAGTCTTCCATTGAGAGTCTCTAGGTTGTTTGCAGGTTCTGGCAATTACAAATAGTGCTGCTATGAACATAGTTGAACAAATGCTTTTGTAGTATGATTGGGCATCTCTTGGGAATATTCCCAAGAGTGGTATTGCTGGATCTTGAGGTAGGTTGACTCCCAATTTCCTGAGAAACTGTAGTGGCCTCAAATTTAATCCCCATGCTTCAAATCTCCTGAATGCTGGGTATATAGGTATGACCTGCCACACCTAGTAAGAACTCCCAAGTTTTTAAATTTTTTAATTGTTAAAAAGCTTATTTAGTTTTTCTCAGAAAAACTAACCATTGTATACAAGTTTTTCTCTTTCTATAATTTCATAAAACCATTTTTTCCAAAATTTTAGGATTATGTTTTAGAGTTATTATAAATATGTTATTATTAATTATTATTATGATGTGAAATGTTTATAATATTTCACTTTGCTTTTCTAAGTGAACATTTTAGCATTAATCATCTGGGAATAGTTACAGCATTTGAAAACCATAGTACTAGAATATTGTAGGAAGGATTTATTAACTTTTCTGACCCATGTAAGGTAATCTTTCATTAAGTATGATCTTCATGTGATTTAATTAGACTATTAAAGTGGTTTGCTGAAAGTAAGTAGCTGATATTTTGAAATCTCCCAGTTAAATTTAGTAGACTCTTCACATGATCAAACGTCAATACTTTATTCAAGCCTCTGTTTACATGTTGCTTCTACTGAAGCATCCTCAAAACAATGCAGTGTTGCTAGTAACCCCGCACATCCTCTCATTCTCTTAACATCTTCACCAGCTCTTCATTCCTTCCACAGTTCTTAGTGAACTTATTCCTGGTTAACTGTTCTTTACTGTGTTTGTGGCTCCTAAATAGTGTATGGCCCTGTAACGTACTCAAGAATGAGTTCTTTAATGCATGTGTACCTTGGTATTAGTCTGTCACCCCAGTTAAGATAGAGGCTTGTGACAGTACTCACCAAGGGGGACTTTCTGTTGTTTGTTTAAAAGAGTGATAGGCACAAACTATAAATAGTGATTGAATCTGTTTTTTGTATTTATATACACATATTTGTGGTCATTTTAGTTTTTATTGTATGTTTAACTTGTATAAGGTTTTTGTTTTTCATGCAGAAGTAGAGTCCTAAGAAGGGTGCAGTGTGATAGTAACATCTGGAACCCACAGAGTCTACTATACTTTTTGCTGATGTTGATGGGCCAATATACATATAAGGTCACATGTTTTCTTCAGCAACTCAATCACACACGGCTTATTTGTTTGATGTTTATTTTACCATACTCATACAGATGGGAACGAATATTGTCATGTGGTTGTCGTGTTTCAGCCTCATGTGGGTGCTGGGAACCAAGCTCTGGTCCCCTGTGAAACAGCATGCACTGTAAACTGCAGTTGTCTTTGCAGCCCCAAGGCTTTATATCTTTAAGAGAACATTTTATAAACTCTTAAGTCTAATTTTGTCTTTTCCACAGCATCTTATGTTCTTCATCTCAGTTTCTTCTATTTTCCTGTAATTTCTTAGGTTTGGTCTTTGGATTGTATCCCAGAGTTTGTTTTTTCTTTATTGATGTTTGAATGTAGCATGCCATCAGCTTTGCTCTTCATCCCCAGTATTTTCTTTCTTGCTAGGCTGAGTGTACGGGTGGTGGTATCAAGTGCATTCTTATCTGACTCGTTGAGTTGTTACTTTCTATTGTTTTTGTTGTTGTCACTGTCTGTTTTCAGAGTCTCTCACTTTTCCCTGCTGACTTTCTCAGCCATGTTGCTGATGATCTCATCCATTTTGTCAGTTTTTTCCTTAAGGTTGATGTCTCCCATTCTAGGTCCTGGATTGAGTTTAATCTGTGTCACCTTTGAAGTCATTGATTGTTTTCACTAACAAACTTTTGAAATTGTTATCTAGTGTCTTAACTGACTTCACTGTCTTTGATTTCTGTGCTCAAGGAGTTATAATCTTTTGGAGAAGCCGTATTACCTTGCTTTTTCATGTTTCTTATGTTTCTGTGTTGTGGTTTACGCATCTGCTGGTATGAGTACCTCTTTGAGTTTTATTTAGGATCTTCCATTAAGCAGCCTACTGTCTGGGCTCAACTCCCTGTAGCCTCCAGAGAAGAGAACATTTGCTTTTGGATAATGCTTCTGTGTCCCCTACCCCAGCCTACCTCCTAGTGTTCTACCACTATGTTTTTGAGTTTCTGAAGCTCCTTCTCACCTCTCTTTGGAACAAAATCTTTCCCTATTCTGACTTTTTCTCTTTGGTCACATGGAAGCGACTTGGAGTCTACCATCTTATGTGGAAATCATTCCTAGTGGGATCCATGGGAAACACTGTGATATACCTGGGTGAATTCTTTTATCCTTTCTTAACATGCTGTTTGCTTCTTTGTGATAAAATTTCATGAAGCAGCATGGAACTTTCTAGTATTCTAGGCTTTGGGGAGAGGGGATAAATATGTAGATCAGAATCCTGAAAAGGTGGCATCTTAAAGACTTGAGTACCAGTCTGGTATTGCTGGTTTGTTTATCTACCTTAGGGAAGTCTGTGCATTGTAAGAATAAAGGTCTATTTTTATCTTTTTTGTTTTTTCGAGACAGGGTTTCTCTGTGTAGCTTTGGAGCCTATCCTAAAAGTCACTCTATAGACCAAGCTGGCTTCGAACTCACAGAGATCCACCTGCCTCTGCCTCCCAAGTTTTGGGAGGTCTATTTTTTTTTCTAATCACGTGTTATGAATATTTAATATTGCCAGCTGCCTGCAGTGATTTAAAAGAATTTTTCTATCTCCTTTCTTCAGGCAATTAAATCAGAGAGCAATGACAAAGAAACAGAAGTTACTTATGAAGCTGATATCTCTGAGGAGTGCTGTGGACACCAGCAGCAGTCCCCAAAAGGCTGTAATAGTCCTGATGTCATTATAGAGGCTCAGTTTGATGACAGCGACTCAGAAGATAGACATGGCAACACTGGTGTGCTGGTTGATGGTGTTAAGAAATTGACACTTCGTACTCCTGACAAAGGTGAGTCTTGGGCAGCTGTTTAACATTTTGTTCTTTTTTTTTTTTTTTTTTTTTTTTTTGATTTTTCGAGACAGGGTTTCTCTGTGGCTTTGGAGCCTGTCCTGGAACTAGCTCTGTAGACCAGGCTGGTCTCGAACTCACAGAGATCCGCCTGCCTCTTGTTTGACATTTTGTTACAGCAGAGTTTTTTCTTTTAAGTTGAAACCTCTTTCAACAGAGGAAGAAACTCATAGAATGATTGATGTATTCCTTTTTTTTATTTATTTTATTTTATTTTATTTTTTGTCAAGTCGCTTGCCAACCCTAAGATGGCTCCCTTAGATAGGATATATACTTCACTGCTCCCGTATCCTCCCTTCCTATATCCCAACCATCCCAATCCCCCGAGCTCCTCCCATCCTCCCCTTCTCATGTTTCTCATCCCATTTCCCCTTTGCCCCATGCCACCTCACCCGCAAGTTCCCAGTTTTTGCCCTGCAATCTTGTCTACTTTCCCTCTCCATGCGGATGACTATATGATTTTCTTTGGGTTCACTTTCTTATTTAACTTCTCTAGGATCACAAATTATATGCTTAATGTCTTTTATTTATGGCTAGAAACCGATTATGAGTGAGTACATCCCATGTTCCTCTTTTTGGGTCTGGGATACCTCACTCAGGATAGTGTTTTCTATTTCCATCCATTTGCACGCAAAATTCGAGAAGTCATTGTTTTTTACTGCTGAGTAGTACTCTAATATGTATATATTCCACACTTTCTTCATCCATTCCTCCATTGAAGGGCATCTAGGTTGTTTCCAGGTTTTGGCTATTACAAACAATGCTGCTATGAACATAGTTGAACAGATACTTTTGTCATTTGATGGGGTAACTCTTGGGTATATTCCCAATAGTGGTATTACTGGATCTTGGGGTAGGTTGATCCCAAATTTCCTGAGAAATCGCCACACTGATTTCCAAAGTGGTTGCACAAATTTGCATTCCCACCAGCAATGAATGAGTGTGCCTCTTTCTCCACAACCTCGCCAGCAAAGGCTATCATTGGTGTTTTTGATTTTAGCCATTCTGACAGGTGTAAGATGGTATCTCAAAGTTGTTTTAATTTGCATTTCCCTTATCGCTAAGGAGGTTGAGCATGACCTTAAGTGTCTTTTGGCCATTTGAATTTCTTCTGTTGAGAATTCTCTGTTCAGATCAGTGCCCCGTTTTTTTATTGGGTTCATTAGCATTTTAAGGTCTAGTTTCTTGAGTTCTTTATATATTTTGGAGATCAGACCTTTGTCTGTTGCAGGGTTGGTGAAGATCTTCTCCCAGTCAGTGGGTTGCCTTTTTGTCTTAGTGACAGTGTCCTTTGCTTTACAGAAGCTACTCAGTTTCAGGAGGTCGCATTTATTCAATGTTGTCCTTAATGTCTGTGCTGCTGGGGATAAACGTAGGAAGTGATCTCCTGTACCCATATGTTGTAGAGTACTTCCCACTTTTTCTTCTATCAGGTTCAGTGTGTTCAGACTAATATTGAGGTCTTTAATCCATTTGGACTTGAGTTTTGTGCATGGTGATAGATATGGATCTATTTTCATTCTTTTACACGTTGACAACCAGTTCTGCCAGCACCATTTGTTGAAGATGCTCTCTTTTTTCCATTGAATACTTTTAGCTCCTTTATCAAAAATTAGGTAGAAGACCCTGATTGATGTATTCCCAAAGTCTTTGTTAGCTTTAGGAAGGGCAACCTCTGGTAGACTTGTTTTAAGAGAGGGGAAGTGCCACCCTGTGGTTTGTGTAAAGTGGTTGCTGCTGCCATGTTTGTTACTATCAACACTTAGCTGCAGTGTGTTCCATTCTACCTTGTGGTTGATACGAGCAGAATTATCCTCCCTTCCTTTTTCTTTCTTTCCTTCCTTCCATTCCTCCCTCCATGCCTACCTTCCTCTTACCTAAAGCTTATACATGCTAGCTAAGTGTACTATTACTGAGCTATACCTCCAGTCAGAATTAAACAAGTCTTAAAATTCTCATTAAACACAAAAACAAAAATCCACTTTATTTTACTCTCAGTTTTGCTTTAGTTCAGTCTATAATTAAAAAATGTTTTTGTCATTTGTGGTAGACTTAGATCACTTTGAATTTTGAAAGTAGATCATTTTCGGGAGGTATTTTGATTCCAAGCCTTAAAGAAAAGAAAAAAAAGGCAATCTTATTTTTTCTGAATGGCACATAAGCCATGGGTTCCATAATTATAGAAAACATCAAGTTGCAAACACATGGATCAAGAGCTGCACCCAAAGGCTTTATTTGGCCACACTCCAGGAAACTTAAGGGCAAGAGATAGTTGCAAGTTGAGTATTACAATATCTAGGTTTCTAAGGGGTTTTAAAAAGGGAAAGTATATTTCCAGCCAGATTGAGTCTTGTATATACTTGGAAATGAGGAAGAGTGAGCAACATGGACCTGGCTAGGCTGATTAGACAATAAGCCTTGTTATCAGGACATTTCTGGCCCAATCACCATGAAACAGTAGAAGGAATGCCAAAAGATTACCAATGGAGGATGTTGAGCAGACTACCTATGGTAAGATCTGGCAAGCACAGCTCAGAATATCTTGAAGGCTGGGCTGATTTCAGGAAGGATTGCAGAAACATTGCTGTTTTTCTCCATTGCTTTTGACCTTAGCCAGAGAGTATGCTCTGAAAGCATGTGCCATTTTGGTGGCAAGAATTACTCATTCAAAGTGACTTCCCAGCTTTGAAATTTGAAATTAAATGAGTATGCTAGTGTTTTTTCTGTCACTCTTGTCTGTCTTCATTTCCCAGATACACTAACCTGGTTGCTTAGGTAACAGTAGTTCCATTCTCCAGGGATCAGACAGTTGGATATTTATTTGGATGTAATTTCTGACTTTTCTTTCTTCTGATGTATCTCCTTTCCTTCTTTAAAAATAGTTGAATATTAAAAAAAATAGTTGAATATTATCTTTCTTCTTAGAGTTGCATGCATGTTGTATACAATAGCATCCATACTAGAAGTTATGTCTTTTTAATGAGAAGAGATGGATATAACCAGGACCCTAAATAGCCAGTCTTTTTATTAACAAGAACAGTAAGAAGAAAGATCCTTATAAGACAAAATCAAGAAAGGAACACTTTAGAACCGGTTGAGTGTTTGATCAAAGTTATTTAGAAGAAACCTAGTTCTGGTAGCTTAGAAGATTTCAGTTTCCTCCTTTCCCTCAGCACCAAGTTGAGGGGATAAGACACACAAATGCTGGGATGATGAATGGAAGCAGCTACAGTCGATGGCCTGCTTATCAATTGTTTTGTTCTTTGAGAAGTTCACCTTGTCCTTTGGGAAGCTCTGAAGCCAGACCTGTGCTTGATGTATCATCTGCTGTCATAACCGTCTCACAGGAAAAGCTCACAGAGTGCTTCACAAGTCCATGGCGTGCATGCTTGTGTTTTCTCCTTATTCTTTTCACATGTTCCCAGCCCACTGCTGTTTCTATGGCTTTCTTAGTAGCCTTGACCGAGGGAGCAGCTTTAATCCTTCCCTCAGTGTCAGGTGCAGCTCCCTGGCTCCAGCTGCCTCTAAACAGAGTTTGTGAAGCCACATGCTGTTTCTCATTTCTTGCCCTTTTGATATTTAGGAAAATTGCAATTTGCTCTTTTAAGAAATCACAGAAATTTTAAAAGGTATTTCAACCAGATTTTCTTGCTTAGGATAATATGAAATCTGGTTACAGTTAAGATGTTAGTACTTTTTGTATCATTTAAGGTTTTGAAAGTTATTGAAATAAACCATAACCTTAAGAACACCATAAATTTTCTCTAAGTCTTCTAGAAAGGTTCTTTGCTTTGTATAGTACTTTCAAGTGCATTATTAATCCTAGTTCTTGCTTGTGTTTCAAAGTGTTAATTTTTAAATATCTTGTTTCTTTACCTAAAGCAATATATATGCTGTATATTGCATGTGTGTGTTTGAGTTTCTCCCTCTTTGTTTGGGAAACTTAAGTATCATCTTCTAGGAAGACAATATATATATATATACACACACACACACACACGTATAAATAAATTAGAATATCTATGAGAGAGAGAGCGAGAGCGAGAGAGAGAGCGAGCACCAAAGACCTGACCCCGTTTGAAGATCCAGTTCCCTAGCCTCTTAAAACTGAGCTTTTACTGCTGTACAGGCATGGCTTCTTGTCTGCATGGAAATCTATCATAATGGCTCGGGTGTAGCTAAGTGATAAAAGCACTTGCCTAGGATGCGTAAATCCCTGGATTTGATCCTTAACACTAGGAAAAAAAGATCTGCTATTGTGTAGAAACTGGGGACAGCTTAATTAAATTTCACTGGTTTTAAATGCATCAGTGGCTTTGAAAAATGTTTTGGCAAAGATTGCCTGGGTAGAAAGTTCCGAAGGATAAAAGTCTTTGCCAAGCGATATAATAACTGTGTGTCTTTCATCACTGGGAATGGTAAGAACAGCTTTGGCCTCAGAATCAGGTGATCCTATGAAGTACATTTCCTGCCTCTATCTCAGCAGGGTCTTCCTGAGACTTTCTGCAGTTTCCTTGTCTAGAGACTAGCCTCTACTAGTTCCTGATGGGTGACTGTGATGTTAATGACACCTTTGCTTCAGTCTCTCAGTCAGTTGCCACTGTTTTTCCTAAGAGCAGGCTCTGTGAGGAATTCTCAGTCTTTCCTGAGATTTGAACTGGTTTATAACCACTTCTTTTAACCTGCCCAAGTCACCACTGGAAAGAAGACCCTCACCCTTAAGACCTTCCAGTGCCTCTGTCTCGTTGAGTTCTCTTTCCTCCCTTCTGCCTTGCTTAGGAGAGCAGACCTGATTCTGATGGGATTCTTGGAGTTATTGAAACCCTAAGATTCTTTTCTCCTAATTGTCTGTTAACCATTTTTCTTTCTCAGATCTCCACTGTACATAATGATGATTGGTATGACTAGAAGACAGTTAATTTGCTTCAGAAATGAGAATAAGTTTTAAACACCTAGCAATTTTCTATTATCTAAATTTTTGTGCCAATCTTTAAAAATCTGGTTTTAAAAAGGTGTAAAATCTTGCCCAAACTTTCTTTTAACAAAGGTGTGCAATGGGAATTTTTGCTTCCTCACTTTGGATTGGATGGATAATGCATAGTGTCTGGTAGAGAGATGATGGCCAGGACCTGTAATATCTATCCTAAGGCCCCCACTCTAATTCAGACTGGCCCCGCTCTAATTCAGACTGGCCACAGCCTTCCCTGTAGAGTTTCCAGAAGAGATGCATGCACTGAAGACAAAATGAGACAAGGCTCAGTTCTTCATTAATTCAAGCAAGGCTTGATCCAAGCCGGAATGCTTTCACCAGACTCCCTCTCACTGGCAGTGTCTTTGCCCTTTTATATCTTATCTCTATCAATGGGTAGGATTGTCTAGATCTCCGTTTTTTTTTTTTTAATTTTTTTATTGAAAAGAAAATTTCCGCCTCCTCCCAGCCTCCCATTTTCCTCCCCCTCCCCCGACTCCTTTCTCCCTCCTTCTCCAGTCTGAAGAGCAGTCAGGGTTCCCTGCACTGTGGAAAGTGCTGAAGATTGAACCCAGGACCTCATATTTGCTAGGCAAGCCCTGTATCTCTAAACCATATGACCATCCCTAGCTTTCCAGTTTCTACAATCCAAGTTAAATTCTGTAAATATCATATTTTTTGCCTATTAATATGTTGAATTACTTTACTTTTGGTGATTTATCTCTTCTCTATAGTAAACTTTTTTTCAGTTTAGGTATTGTCGATAACTTTTTAAAAAAATGTGTCATTTATTTGTTATATTTTTCTATGGTATAAATGATTGAAAAAAACTTCAATTTTGGTGTTATGACATTAATCATATGCTTATGTGTTTTTAAGTTTTTCCCTGTTTTGAGGTATCAGGTCTTTCTTCATATGGTCTTTTGTTAAAGATTTACCTTTTGATGGGCTTTATGATATATATTATTTATTGATTGAGATTATCATTTGGGTTTCTCTTTTAGTTTGGATATTGAACCACCTTTGAATTCCTAGAATAATTTTATGTAATCCTGTTGTGTTACTGTTTTTTGCATATACTACAGGATTTTTTAAAATACTGTATAGTGTATAATTTTTGTTTCATGTTCAAATAGATAAAAGATTTTCTTGCCACTGTTCAATATTTAGAGTCAAGATTATAATAGCTTCATAGAATGACCTAATACATTTTCTTTACTGGTTTCTGTTTTTTCCAGAATAGCTTATATAAAGTATAAATTACCTGTTTTGCTTATTTATTTATTTAGTTTTAAGATTGGGTAAAGTGCATTGTAAAGTTATTTGCACCTTTTACTTTTCAGAAAATGAGGTTATGTTGTTTTCAAACACATTAATTGATGCTTTCAAATTATGAATTTCTTGTGCCATTTTTGGTATAATTTAATGAGAATTTTATCCACTCAGATGTATTATCATCTTCATATTCCTAATACTCTTCAGTTTTAATAATTATTTTTGAAATCTCCATTATGTATTTTTCATCTCTTTAATTCTGTACTGTAATGATTTAATCTCCATCTTCCTCTTCTGCCCCCCCCAGCACACCCCATGCTGACACTTGCACTTCCAGCCTCACTTGCATGGGAGGAATGTGTCACACATTTAGGTTTAGCTCCAACCCTGTTTGTGTTCTGAAGCAGAGCCTCACTGGTTGTCCAGGGTGACCTTGAACTCACACTGTTGTCCTTTTAGGACTTGAACTTGTCATCTTTCTGCCTCAGCCGCCCAAGGAGTTGAAATTAGAGAATGTACCACTAGACACAGCTGGTTGGATTTTTATTTCTAGTAATTATTTGTGTTCACAGCATTATAATTTTATTTCCCAATAAATATCAATATATCATGTAAAATTGCAGTAGACTTGTTGATTAGAGATTTTTAAATGGTTTAAATAACAATACATTAAGTAAATTAGAAAAATATCTTTTTGGTGATTGTTTATCTACTACAAAACTCACATAAAATAAAACCACATTCTGGGATACAGTTTGTCAATCATTGTACAAAAGTGTTCCTGTTCCAGTTTGTTCTAGGCTCATGCTCTACTCCTGAGCTCCATTCCTAGACTTCTAATCTGTCCTACTAAGTACTTGCTTTTATTAATAACCAAAATTGTTACTATGTAATAAAATAACATTTCTCCTATTATAATCTATAAACTTTGGCCTCCTACTCTCATTCTGTACCCTCCTTCTTCTGGAAATTATGCCCAAGGACTTTGCTTATTCTAATTCTAAACTGTCATAGCGCAGACCTTCAGTTGGCGGTAGCCTAGGACAGAGCAATGGACTGGGAGTAGTGAACAAGGTTAGAGTCCCTCACTTGTTCCTGAAATGAGGGAGCTGGTAAGAGATCTTTGAGTAAATATTTTTCTGCAATAGTAGGGATCTGATCAGCTAGACTGGATGAACCATAAGCATGAATGGCTTCGGGTTCTTCCATGAGTACTGTGCAGTCTCTGGAAAGCATTACACCTTGTGCCACTTTCCTTTGCCATTTGCTGTTCACACAATTTATGGAGTGATATGGTGGTAGCGATGTTCTGCTATGCTCAGGACTGTAGTTATTGAAATATCATTAAAGCTTGCTGGCTACTTGCTGGCTCCTTCCACCTTCCTCCCCCTGTTTTAAGCCCAACAGTCATTCTGGCCTACTTGCTCATTTCTCTTTGACAGAGGAAACCTAAGGGCTTGAGTGGCAGTACACTTCTCTAACATTGCAGGTGACTGATTGGATAGAATTAGTTCTATCCAAGGTCCCCTCACAGTACCTGCGAGTAGGTGTGCTTGTCAGCAATTTCGCTAGCACCTTTAATACACGATTATTATAATAGGAACTTAAAAGGGAACAGTGACAGTTTGTCACAAACATTGTTCACACCTTTGTCTGCAGTCAGGGATGACCAGTCCTCTATCATGTCAGTGACTGTTTGTTCCTGACTTTCTCAGCCGAGTGTATCCAAGCAGAGGCAGAAGTTTTGACAGGCTTCTTGTTTTCCACTGAATGAACTCAAACCTGCAGGTTCACTGGGATCTCTCTCCTTTGGGCTCTTATACTCTTCTCAATGTGATGCTCCTTGGCCTCTTGCTTGCTGTGTACTTTTAGCTTCATTCTTGGCTCCCTAGATTGTTTTATAATCAACTTTCCTTTAGCTCATTGGCAATGAGACAGGAAGAGCAACTTCTCTGAGTGGTGACTTCCTTTCTCCTTTTCTTCTTCTCATGCTCACTAAACCTCAGTCCTCCCCTGCTCTTTTCTTCTCTCTGTTCTATTCAGTGTTATGCCAGTCCATGGTAGTGACAACAGATGAACTGAACAGTCATATCTGTTGACACATATAGTACATTGCCTTAGGAATCATAGAAGGACCAGGGGAGGTAACCCTTTGGTGAAGGCACTTGCTTCCAAACATGGCAGATCACTGGGACCCATCTGATGGAATGAGAGAATCAACTCCTACAAGCTATTTCTGATCTCTACATACAGACTGTGGCGTGTGTATGTGTGTATGTATTATATGCATGTGCACATACACACAAAGTAAATAAATGAAATATAATATTATTAAATTTATAGAAACATGGTTCTGGACAGATTCACAACAGCATATACTCTTCGTAGAATGCAGTGTTTTACCCTTGTGGCTTCTTGTCAGGCATTTCGCATTACTAACAATTATATCCTAACACTGGATGAAAATGCAAATTTGCATTTGGTTAAACTACAAGGCAACTGACTTGTATCATGTTTGATGCAACTGACTGGGGTCCTCCAGAGTGCCTGACTTTCTTATCCATCAGAAACTCTACTGAACAGTGACATACTTTGATTAAAAAAAAAAGAATAGGAAATTTATTATAGATGGAATTGTTTTAAAAATATTCAAAATGGTAGATTCTAGACAAAAGTTAATTTTAAAAGTTTGCTAACTGAAATCTTCTGTGTTGAAAATGCTATACACAGTGAATTTGGTGCATTGTTTTATTTCACAGATGAAAATATTGAGGCTTAGAGAAGTGACTTGTTTTCTCAGGGTCCCAGAAGTAGTTATTAAATTTATAAAAGAAAATTATATGTCTATAGCAAGCAAGACTTCTCTAACAGGCTATATTTTGAAAAGGTTAAGTCAGGACCCATTGGTTTAATTTCTTTCTAAAAGAATGATAGTGCTCATTGCCTATCTAGTTCATGTTTCCCTTTTCTCCTTCTTACATTTTTATCTGGACTTCCACACCCTTATCAGATACCTGTCAATTTGAGTGAAGCTGATCCTAACTGCAGAGTGAGGTCTTAGTTGTTATATATAAGTTTCTTGGCACATTTAGTTGTTTTATTCTAGTTGGGACTTAAAGTAGCAATGGGAATTTCCAGGTTGAATTACCACAGAGACTATTCATCACTTGAAACAGTACTGGTGTGGCTGAGAAACTGAAAATTCAAATGTGTTTAATTTTACTTAAAATAGCTACCCATGAGTAGTTACTTCTTTATTGTATGTTGTAGCTTTATACTTTTGCTTCTTCTAAAGATCAGCAGCCCAAGTGGTCTAATTTGGGTGAACCTTACTTGGACTTCTAGGGCATAAGTTGTTTCCTTATGGATATGAACAAGGAAACATTTATCCCTAATTGATATTGGCAGTTGTCCTATGATTTCCCAAGTATTGTGGATTGAAGAGTGAAGAACCAAAAAAAGTCTGGGCCCTCACAGCCATTAATGAACCTTGGATCAACTGATCCTGAAGTCTTCCCTACACATGCACTTTCAATTACATGGACGAATGAATCATGTTTGTTAGGTAAGCCAGTTTGAGTTGGATTTTCTGTCCTTTTAACTAAGTGTAACCAAGTAGAGGCAAAGGTACGGACAGGCTTCTTGTTATCCTACAGCTGTTGTGCCTCTGCTGGGTGTTCCAGTGAATGAATAGTATAGTGGAGTGAGAGGGCTGTGCTGTAAAGGGTGGTGTGTTCTAGACCCCAGTTCCACTCTGCTACTTGCCTGCCATGTAAACTTGGCAGTTTTCCTTTTCTTCTCTGATTCCTGGGTGTTCATTTGTACATGGACATTACTTGTTTGCAGCCAATATAGTATTTGCACAAGCAAACTTTATGTTTGTTATTGGGGAAACAGAGTGAATATAAAAGAAAATCTAGATGTTTGCCCCTGATAGGCACTCAGTTGTTGAGAACAGAGACAGTATCAGGAGGCCCACTTCTACTTAAGTGGTAGATTCAGTTAGATAATGGTCTCACTGCCTGATTAAGCCTTAAGCAGATTTCTGACTCAAAGAGAAAAAGCACATTAACAGACCAATGATGCATTGGATGCTCTCTCCATGGCTTGCAAGTTCAGAAGCTGCAGTGTCTTGTAGAATCAGAGGCAAAAACAAAGTTACTAAAAAACATAGGCTGCTAATAACCACAGGCAGTGTCCTATAGAGAAAAGGAAAGGATTTTTACAGGGAAGTGGAAACTGTCAATGGAGGAGAGACCAAATAAAAGGTAAGAGGAGGAGAGAGACAACAAGAGATAGTTTATTCCCTGGGCTCTGAAGGATAAGTAGGGCTTGCTGGATGGGAGAAGGTGAAGAATGTTCTGAGTATGAGCAGGGTCATGGAGGTAGATGTGCAGTAACTTCAGTGGGATCAGTACAGGATGCATAGTGGAAAGACTGGAGACGATGTCCGAAAAGAGACTGTACTGAGGTTTGCAAAGTTATCCATGGCTGCTAAGAGAGCTCAGTAGGGAAGAGTCACCTAAGGTAGCTATGGAAAAGGATTCAGTTGTTAGAAAGAGGGAAGAAGTGAGAACACTGATCATTAAGATCAGCCATGCAACAAGACCTGGCTGCTAACTTGAATGCAGAATAGATGGTGAAACATTCAGAACTAGGATGAATAGTGGTAGGTCAGATGTGAGATAGGCAGGGAAATTCAAGCTTAGCCACTGATGGGTGCTAATAGTAATCTTCAGTGAAAAAGAAAACTAAGAAGAAGTAAGAAAACTAAGTAAGAAGAGCTATGAATTCAGATTCTGCCTGTTGAACTGGAGGCTCATAAAGGACTCTGGTGTGATACCCAGAAAGTTATTAAAGACAGAAGTGTGGTTCCACAGGAGGGATGATGAGATTATCCATCTGTGTACTGTTAAACTATGGGAATCAGCAAGCTTGTCAAATCGATGGGCTGCTCCTGGACTTGGCTGGAAGAATCATTGGTCTGATAAAGCAAAACAAGCTGGTGGATACAGAAAGCTTAGGGACAAGATGAGCACAGTGACAGATTTCAAGAGCTTTGAACAAGACATAGGAGAAAGCTTTGTAGAAGTGGTGATGAATATTTTAAGAAATGAGGGAATACCTCACTTTCCCTTTAGTGAATGTCAAGTGGTTGAAGGTTGTTTTCATTTAAAAAGATTAATTCTCGGGGCTGGAGGGATGGCTCAGCAGTTAAGAGCACTGACTGTTCTTCCAGAGGACCCGGGTTCAATTCCCAGCACCCACATGGCAGCTCACAACTGTCTGCAGATCCAGTTCCAGGGGATCTGACACCTTCACACCAATGCACATAAAATAAAGTTAAATAAACTATAAGAAAAAGATTAATTCTCTTAGTTCTTTAAAACCAGCCATTATTTAGGGAAGGTCATTCTTTTGTGTTCAACCTTTATTTTGTAACAAGAAAATGAAAAAGTTCACGTCAGGATTTATTGAAGATATGTGTCCAGAAATCCATGAATCAGCTGTGAAGAGCATGCTTGCCTCTTCCTGTGTTCTAGAGGCTGCCTGACTGTGAAGTCAGATTTCTAGCCTCAGGGATGACCCACTTTAATAACTGCTTCCTTTTCCTCCCTCTGGCCAGCTGTGCCATGTTTGTGAGCAATGAAACCTTTTCTGTAACTTGTTCTTTAACCTCCTTCCTTGAAGCTTTTTTTTTTTAAAATTAAAAAAGTAGTAAGGTTTTTATTAGCATGCATCATTCTGAAATCTTAGAGATTATTCTTTCATTGCCACTGTGCCGAACTATATGTGCCTACAGGTTCATCTTGTTGGCATCCAGTCCCTTTTGGATCACTCTAAATAATTCCCATTCTCCTTTGAGAACTTTTGGAGACGGTCTTCAAGTCATGCAGAAACATGCCGAGGGGAATCTGTCTGACTAATGGACTAGGTGTAATGATGTTTATGACTTGTGGAGGTTTCCAAAAAGTTAGTGAGGATTCTAGCTTGTTCTGTTAGAGAAAAGCTAGACTGAATGTTTTTGACCTCAGAAGGCCCATCAGTAAAGGCAGATTGTATTTAGCACTGTGTAGTTGAACACTGTTTATGGCTTTCAGATAATGCTAAAACAAAAGTATTCCAAATGCTAATGTGTGAATACATCACCCCTCTCCTTCCACCTCAAATACCCACTCTCTAGTGCCCTGAAGGAAAGCACAGCTGCATAGTGAGGTCTGTCCTGTACTTCAGCTAGTGGCTCCGTCCTGGCCCCTAGATCTGACTCTGACTTCTCTTGAGCCCTTTAGCTATCCCACCTTGCACACTGTAGCTTACCTTGCCCTAGTGCCTCTTTATTTAGTTTGAGTGCTTCCTCAGCCTAGTACAATAGAGTCAGGATCCATGTGTGTTTGGCTAGCTATTTATTTTTCTAGCAGCAAAATGGTTTCTAACAAAATGTGTCAACCCTATTCAGGATAAGAACTGAAGAAGCAAGTTTGCCATTTTCCCTATTCATAAAAATCCTTTGTAATAAACACCTTGACCACGTCATGGATTCTTACATAAATCAAGTGAGGTATTGGGAGGGAAAACTCTTTTCAAGGATGAAGCCTTGCCTTCCCTTGTGGGATTTTCTAAACCGTGTTTTCAAGCCTGCTATCTCTTGCGCTAAGGAGTGTCACATGACTCTACTGCAGAGGTTCTCAGTTGCACAGCATTATCAGTGAGCTTTCTTGGTCTCTGGTAGCCCTTTCCTGTCAGGGCCACCTGTCCAATGCTTTGCATGACGATGCTCCTGAGCCTGCTGCTCAGGCCTCCAAACACAGCCTGCTCATTTTTTGCCTGTGTCTGTGCTTCTTTCTTCTTTGAAAGCTACCCAGCCCTAGTTTCTCCTGTGAAGATGCCTATTGTTTTCCCAACCCCAGAAGTGTATGTTTTCTATCACCATGCAATAAATCACTACAGATTTGGAGGCGTAACATGATGCAACTATTATTTCAGTTCAAGAAGTAGGATTCAGGAACTGGCTCATCCTCATCCTTTGCTTTTGGGCTCTTCACAGGGCTGAAGTCAAGCTATTGGGTTATTTGAAGGCTGAAGTGTGAAGAAAGATCTGCTTTAAGTTTCAGTGAAGTTGACTAGAATCATTTCCTAGAAGGTTTGGTGCTGAGAACCTCAGCTTCTTGCTGGTTGTAAGCTGGAGGCTGCTTTCTACACAGGCCTTTCTGTTTTGTAACTAGCTTCATCAGACCTAGTAAGAGAGTTAGCTAGCAAGATGGAGCTTGTTAGTCATATGTAACTTAGTCATGGAAGTAACATCCCATTGTCTTTGCTGTATTCTGTTGCCTATACGTGAGGGGGTTGGAATTATATAAGGACGTGAAACATGATGGTAGACATGATTTAGGCTGTTGTAAACCTGCCTACTAGTATGTTTTTTGTTTAAGTTTTATTTCTTCCAACAGATGTGTGATCATCCTTTGTGACTCTTCTTTCTGCTATTATTTTTTATGATTTAATTTCGCTTTTTATTTCCATCATGTAACTGTTTTTGAACATCCTTAATTCAATTGCAACCCCTAAACAGTCATCTTTTGTATATTGTTCTACAAAAGACAACTTCTTTCTATTCAGTAAATTGAAGAGGGACCAAATTAACGACTTTCCTGTGTAAACATGAGTCTCCTGTCTTGTTCAGCAGCTACACAGCATCCATTTTATAAATCATTTTTAAAAAATTGTTTTTATTGAGCTCTACATTTTTATCTGCTCCCCTTCCTGCTGCTCCCCTCCCCTTCTACCCTCTCCCATGGTCCTCATGCTCAGTTTACTCAGGAGAGCTTGTCTTTTACTACTTCCCATGTAGATTAGATCCATGTATGTCTCTCTTAGGGTCTTCATTATTGTCTAGGATTCTCTAGGGTTGTGAATTGTAGGCTGTTTTTTCTTTGCTTTAGTCTAAAAGCGACTTACAAGTGAGTACATATGATATTTGTCTTTCTGGGTCTGAGTTACTCACTCAAAATGATGTTTTCTAGATGTATCCATTTGCCTAAAGATTTCAAGATGTCATTATTTTTTTCTCCATTGTAAAGGTACCACATTTTCCTTATCCATTCTTTGGTCAAGGGGCATTTAGGTTGTTTCCAGGTTTTGGCTATGACAAATAATGCTGCTATAGACATAGTTGAGCACATGTCCTTGTGGTATGATTGAGCATCCTTTGGGTATGTACCCAGTAGTGGTTAAATACCTTCTCGAGGTAGGTTGTTTCCAGATTTTCTGAGAAATCGCCATACTGACATCCAAAGGAGCTGTACCAGTTTGCACTCCCACCAGCAATGCAGGAGTGTTCCCTTTACCCCACAACCTCTCCAGCATAAGTTGTCATCAGTGTTTTTGATCTTGGCCATTCTGACAGGTCTAAGATCCAATCTCAGAGTTGTTTTTATTTGCATTTCTCTGATGACTAAGGATGTTGAGCATTTCCTTAAGTGTTTTTCAGCCATTTTAGATTCCTCTGTTGAAAGTTCTCTGTTTAGGTCTGTACTCCTTTTTTTATTGGATTATTTGTTCTTTTGACGATCAATTTCTTGAGTTCTTTGTATATTTTAGAGATCAGATGTCTGTCTGATGTGGGGTTGGTGAATATCTCTTCCCATTATGTAGGCTACGATTTTGTCTTGTTGACCATGTCCTTTGCTTTACAGAAGCTTCTCAGTTTCAGGAGGTACCATTTATTAATTGTTGCTCTCAGTGTCTGTGCTACTGGGGTTATATTTAGGGAGTGGTCTCCTGTGCCAATGTACTTCCCATTTTCTCTTCTATGAGTTTCATTGTGCTTGGTTTTATGTTGAGGTCTTTGATCAATTTGAACTTGAGTCTTGTGTATAGTGATAGATATGGATCTATTTTCATTCTTCTACATGTTGATATCCAGTTATGCCAGCACCATTTGTTGAAGATGCTTTATTTTTTCCATCTTATATTTTTTGCTTCATTGTCACAAATCAGGTATTCATAGGTATGTGGATTGATATCTGGGTCTTTGATTTGATTCCATTGGTCCTCCTTTCTGTTTTTATGCCAATACCAGGCTGTTTTCAGTACTGTAGGTTTATAATAGAGTTTGAACTTCAGAAGTTCTTTTATTGTACAGGATTGTTTTGGTTCCTGGGATTTTGCTTTTTCATGTGAAGTTGAGTATTGTTCTTTCGAGGTCGGTGAAGAATTTTGCTGGGATATTGATGAGCATTGCATTGAATCTAAAGACTGCTTTTAGTAAGATTGCTGTTTTTACTATGTTAATTCTACCTACCCAAGAGCATGGGAGATCCTTCCATTTTCTGGTGTCTTCTTCAGTTTTTTCTTTAAAGATTTAAAGTTCTTGTTATACAGGTCTTCCACTTGTTTGTTTAGAGTTACTCTGAGATATTTTATGTTATTTGTGGCTAGTGTGAAAGGTGATGTTTCTCTGATTTCTTTCTCAGTCGGTTTATCATCTGTGTTAAGGAGGGCTACTGATATTTTATAAATCTTGGTATTTACCAATTGGTAGCAAAATCAGTGACTCATCCATCTGTCTATAAGCTAGCTGGAATGGTTGCTCATCTTGCTCTGATTTGCATTAAGTGCAAGAGCCTGTTATCTTATTAAGGAAAAGCAGTTGTTCATCAAACACACAAACTTTGCCAGCTTAAAACATTAGCTGTTTTTGAATGTGTATTGTTCTCTTTCCTGGGAGCTTGATGGATCTTAGAAATGATATAATCTATAAAAACTAATTTATTTCTGTTTAAACTAGCTGGCTTCTGTTTCCTTTTAATAATAATTTTATGGCCCTGCTATTTCTAGGTCATAGCAAATGAATTGAAAAGAGGGCTGGCCTTTGGGGAAGTAGCATTTAATTTCTTTCCTTTTACCCAGCAGTGATCTGGTCCTCATTATGGCCTGTTGGAGATGTTCTACAGGGTGAATATTCAGTATGTTTTAAAAGGCTTGTATCATTTGGTATCTGTGGGCTTGCAAACTCCAAACATTGTGTAACCCATCTGGTCTAGCTTTCCATGCTCAGGAGCCTATCCATGTGTAATCCTCTGAGATAGCTTCTAACCATTTTCATTACTTGTCCTGTTAGTGTAGTGTAAAGAAACGACAGTCTGGTTTTAGTGAACACATTTATGGTATTGAAATGTGGATATTACAGTAAGATGTGTTGGCTGGTCCCTTTAAGAAAACTCAGGTGAAAGTCAACTTAAACTTAGAGGAATCATTCATCTGTTGAGGAAGATGCAGAATGGGGGAGTTAAAGACAGCCAGAGTTGAAAGCACATGAGTGTATATGTCTGCATTTTGGGTCTTTGGGGAGCTATGAGGCTAGAAGCCAATTAAAGCTTTAGTGGAGAGAAATTTAAAAGTCATTTCTCCAGGGCAAAGGAAAGATTTGGAGCAGAGAGTGCTCAGAGAAAAGCAGGAGGGTATTGAAGTTAATGCAGCCACCTTCGGGGAATTGGAATCACTGCAAAGTCCCATCTAAGGTGGCCCTGGAAAGGATTAAGATTGGGGCCCCAAAGAGACACTGGAACTCAGCTCAACTTTGGGAACCTGAGGGCATGCGCATGGTCAGCTAAAGAAGAAAGTGGCTTCAGCCTACCATGTTAGTTCCTCCCTTTTCTAACCTCTTACCAGTTTTCAAATTAATATAGTTCGGGGAAATTGAGTAGTCTTGGAGTTTTTAATCCCTTACTGACTGGGTATTAAGTTATTTTTCACTCACTTATTTGTCTGAATATATTAATTTTACCAGTTGCTGCCCATAATTTCTGTTAGGTAGTCTGATGTCCTAACTTATATTCCGGTTGATATTCCCAATCTCTGTCATAGACTGTAGACCACATCTTCACTGTTGACAGAGAACATCAGCATGTGTTTGTTCTCTTGTAACCTCAAACTCAAAAAGTATCCAAAGTGAAGTTGACTCTTCCAGTTCTGTCATTCAGGCAAATCTCTCAGATAGCATGGTTTCTCTTTTTATTAATATTTCCATCCGTGCCATTTCATTTCTGGAGGTAGTGTGGCATCATAGGAAGAGGATAAGGTACCAGCATTAATCAGATTCAAGCTGAACCCTCACCTGCCCTTGTGCTTTCCTAACCGGTATCCATTGGAAAGCCTGTTATTAAGTATCTTTGAGCCTTATTTTTCCAAACCTTTAAATTGTCGTAGAATTCCCTGCCTACTTCACTTGGACTGCTAGGGAATATTAGTACTGTATGTTAATCACATAGTCCAGTGCCAAGTGTGTGGATCAGCTCAATGATGAGTTTCTAGTTACCGGGTTGAGTGTGTTTAGCACCACTCTTGTCACATACAGGCTGTATTTTAGAACACATTCTTGTTCATGTCTTTTTTAGAGTGTGGAATAGTGAGCTTTGTATATACTGTGTCTCCCACTTTTTAGAGATGTGGTTGATCCCCATATTTCAGAGGAAGCAAGGACTATGGGTAATCTCATCCCCTCTTGTAGTGTTTCAGTGCAGTGTAGCCGGTATCTTAGTCTTTCTGCCTGAGTTTAATCTTTTCTCCAGGGCTCTGAACCTATTCTTTCTTTCCCAGGGACCTCTCCCTTTCCTAAGTGTGCTTACTTTTACCACACCTTCTTTACTTGTTTCTTTCCATTAGCAGCTAACCATTCCAAGCCTCTCTTATCTTAAACAAATAAAATATTCAAAACTGTGTGACAATTTCTCTCTTCCTATATAACCACCACCCTGTATTATTCTATTCCCTCACTGCTAGACTTCCTGAGCCCATCCCACACCCTCATCCCCACAGTTCGCATGAGACTCATTTTCCCACGCACACATTCTGACTTTTCTTTGTTTTATTCACTAAAATTGGTCTCACTGGGGTTGCCTGTGACCTTGTTACTATAGTCACATTGCTGACCATGCTTTTGCCATTGAAATGCTTTTAGGGTTTCGCTTCTGTAATTCCACATCAGCCTCATTTTTTTTCTTTTTTTTTTTTTTTTGGATTTTCGAGACAGGGTTTCTCCGTAGCTTTTGGTTCCTGTCCTGGAACTAGCTCTTGTATACCAGGCTGGTCTTGAACTCACAGAGAGCCGCCTGCTTCTGCCTCCCGAGTGCTGGGATTAAAGGCGTGCGCCACCACCGCCGGGTTGTAGGTTGCATCTTATACACCAAGAAATGTGATTTATTTTCAATGTTCCTCTTATTTTCTATAGTCTTGGTAGTCACTTGTACCCAGGTTAAAGGATTTGAGTCACTCAAAACTCAATGTAAGAAACTAGGCACAATCCTGTAATTTCAGCACTCAGGAGAATGAGGCGGGAGGATCCTGAGTGCGAGGCCTGTCTAGACTATGTAGCAAGCACTTGCCAACTAAACAGTAACAAAACAGCTCACAGTGTGAGTTGAGAAAGACAATAATCTTAATGCCATCTAACAATTTTGTGAGCATACTTGTGTCAGGGTTACTACAGGTTCTGAGTTATAAAGGTGAAATTCAGGGAAAGAATGACCTATTCAAAGCTACTTCCCTCTTCGACTCCGTGTTACTTTTCTGTAAGACTCAGGATGGGAGTACTTCCCCTGCGCGCTGGAGAAAAAAAGCAATGTGAAAGTGCCTGCTTCTTTCTACCCCTTGTGATTTTTGCCTTAACGGGACGTTGGGCAGTGCCACAAGGAAAGCCACAAAGTGTTTCTTGTAAAGATCAGCACTGTCACTCTTTAATACCGTTCTCTGTCTGCACTGTAGCCTGAAACAGTATTTCTAAAGTACAGATCCTATGGAGTCTCTGCTAGCAATGATGGTGAGCTTTTTATTCAGACTGTCCCTCTCACAGAAATAATTAGAAATATTTGAATTTTTAAATATCTTGGAACTACCTTCTGACAGTTTGAAATGGGTAAAGCAGTTGACACCTCAAAACTTCTAACAGTAGTTATGGTGACCTCTGGAGGGCGGGGCAGTTAATGAGGAACGAGGTGTTAGAGGAATTCCCTGATAGGCAGAAACACAGGGAAGGAGCCATGGAAATGGCTGGCTTCCTCCTCTCCAAGATGGCTGGCTTCTTCCTCAGCCTCCTGACCTGAGGCAGAAGCCTGGCAGCTTAAAACAAAGGTCTTTCAGGGTTGTTTCTCTCCACTCCCCTCTCCCCCCCTTACCCCCACTCATGAAATGGCTCAACAAGTTCAAGGCCAGGCAGGATGTGTTCATAACAACAGTGGTGGGCCTGTCAGCCATCCTGCCTTTTTAAAAAGGAACCAGCCCTAAAGTAGGGGAGGAAGACTCTTCAAGGTCCCAAGGAGAGACTAGGCTTGGGCCTTGAAAGTCCCCCTCTGCTTAGTGGAGGGTCTTTGTCTCTGTGTGCTTGATGTCTGTGTGTATTTACTGAGCCTTAAAAAAGCCTTTCTTTAGCTGGGCAGTGGTGGCACATGCCCAGCACTTGGAAGGCAGAGGCAGGCTGATATCAGTGAGTTTGAGACCAGCCTGGTTTGCAAAGTGAGTTCCAGGACAGCAGGGCTGTTACATAGAGAAACCTTGTTTCCCCCACCCCCTTAATGACTTGGGAACAAAAATTTTTGGCACCAGAGTGATGACTCAGTGGTTAAGAGGACTTGTGTTTAGTTCCCAGTACCCACATGGTAGCTTACAACCACCCAGAATTCCAATTCTAGGGAGTTCTAGATCCCATGCCCTTTTCTGACCTCTGCAGGCACTCTTCATACATGATACACTTAACATACATTCAGACTAAACACTCATACACAGTAAATAAAATCTACAGTTTTAAAAAAGAGTCCACATGACATTGCAGATTTGATTTGTGGAGATGGAAATAAAGCTCAGATTCTTCATAAAAATCTGAAACCTCCAGACTTTATACCATCAGGTTGGACCTGGAAAACACATTTTCTCACATGGATCTGCCCTCAGGGTCAAGCTGACTGACTGGGCAACCAGGGATCTCCGCTCTTGAATTGGTTTAAGAGCTGGCAATGCCTCTGACTATCTGGCAAAATCTGGTGGAAATTCTTTTAAAAGAAAGATTTCTTAAACATAGGCCTCAGATTATTCAGTGACCAGCACATAAATATACCCAGGCATTCAAGGGAAGCAGAGGCCAGAGTTAAAACAAGTAAGAAACCACAAACAACGAGTTCCTTAAAAAAATATTATCAGGGCAGGAGAGATATCTCAGTGGTTAGAGCACTTGTTCTTCAGAGGACTCAGGTTCAATTCCCAGCACCCACATGGGGCTCATGGCCATTTGCCACTCAAGTCCCTGGGGAGTCAACACCCTCTCTGACCGTTGAGGGCCCTGCGTGCATGTGGCATACAGATATACATGTAACCAGATTACCTATTCACATAAAAATTTTTAAAATTTTACTATTAGATACTGAAGTCATCTCAGTCTAAAAACCTTCTCTTTTCTCTGTTGAAAGACATAAAAGATAAACCTGGAGATATTTGTAAACAATACAAAACTATGAGTTGTGTCATAGCAAATTGGAAAAGAAACAAAAATAACTTGGCGGTGGTTGTGCACACATTTAATTCCAGCTCTTGGGAGGCAAAGGCAGGCAGATGGATCTCCGTGAGTTCAAGGCCAGTCTGGTCTACAAAGTGTGTTCCAGGACAGCTGCGGCAGTTACACAGAGAAACCTTGTCTCGAGAAACTAAAAACAAAAACAAACAAAAAAAAAGGAAAAAGAAAAATATAACTTTACAATAATGATATTAAAAACTCACCGACTATCTGGGCGGTGGTGGCATATACCTTTAATCCCAGCACTCAGAGAAGCAGAGGCAGGTGGATCTCTGTGAGTTTGAGGCCAGCCTTGTCTACATTGTGAGTTCCAGGACAGTCAGAGATACACAGAGAAACCCTGTCTTGAACTCCCTTCCACCCCCCCAAAAAAAGAAAAGAAAAAAAGAAAACAACAACAACAAAACCTCAATGGATAAGGAAAAGAATTCTCTTATTTAGTTTGAAGAGAAAAATTTGATAGAGCTAATAGCAAATTGAATAAAGAGACAGTTAATACATTGGAAGATGGTAAGAAAAAGTTATCCAGAGTACAGCACAGAGAAAAATTGAAAACTAAAGAGTAGATATAATTAAAGCTTAGTTTGAATCCTAGCAGGAAATGAGACAAAAAGGACAAACAAGTGACTTTAAGAAATTGGCTGTGATATTCTGAAATAGGTGAAATACCAGATCATAGACTTAAGATTGCTGATTGTAAGTAGGAATAAGGAGGAAGCAATAAAAATTAAAAGGAAAAGTTAAATCTTAAAAGGAGCTAGTTTGACCACTGACTTTTAAAAAAATAATACATTTCTACTGATGTGGGATTCCCCTCTGTATGCTGTGAATACCATTGATTAATAAAGGACCACTTTGGGCCTGTGCAGGGCAGAATATAGGAAAAACTAAGCTGAATGCTGGGAGAAGGGAAGGTGGATTCAGAGAGAAGCCATAGAGCCACCACCAGAGAGAGAAGCACTGAAACTTTGCTGGTAGGCCATGACCTCCACAGATTAATGGAGAAGGGTTAAATTAAGATGTAATGGTTAGCCAATAAGAAGCTAGAGATAATAGACCAAGCAGTGCTTTAAATAACATGGTTTCTGTGTGATTATTTTGGGGCTAAGCAAGCAGCTTTCTCCAACAGATTGGCGCACCAACATGGGTAACTACATCCACATAAAACCCCAAAAAGCTTAAAAAGGAATCCTAGACACAAAAGAACAGAGTTAAGCGTGGTTTGGTAGCAACATTTTCTTGGCTGGGCTCTGTTTGCTAGAAGCAAGCAGAGGCATGGCTCCTTTAAGAGAGGTTTTCCTGATTCAGCCTTAGCAGAAAAAAAGCTGTGCACAGTTTTAAAAGGCATCTTTCTGGGCCATGCTGCCAGCATGAACTCTGGCTATCAAATATTTGAATGGCTTTTGTGGACCTGGATGTTTGTGTGCCCACTTGGGTTTGGGAGGAAAATAGCTGAGACCATGCCCGCAGCTCAGTGCTCCCGACCTGGGAAGGTGGCGGGATCAGGTCTACTAGGCGTGCACAAGCAGGAGAGCATGTTGGATTCCCACCGCCATACACAGAGATTTCCAGGCTGTGCAGCGTTCTGCATTGCAGATTTAGCTATTACTATATAAAAAGGGTTTATGTGCTGCATGCTCATTCTCAGAGTTAAAGTGCTAAGCATAGCTACTACCTGGCGACCCCAGAGCTGGCAGAAATTGTACCTCCACCATTTCAAAAGTGGAGAGAGGCAGAGTCAGCATCCAGAGCAGCTGCAACCAAGCTGCTTACCATTTTAAAAACTCTTCAAGACAGTAAAGAATTACAGATAACACAATAAGGACAGATTCAGACATAAAAGAACTCTAAATGGGTCTATGTTGGATAAATGTAGGGAGGCTTGGGAGAGAGAAGAAAAAGAGGATAGAGAGTTATAAAAACAAGATTTATTAAAAAATGAAACAAAGTCTTTAAAGAGACAGAGTGCAGACAGTCATAGATTAAAAGGAGTAAAGAAAAATAAGCCATGTAAAGATGGAGAATACACAGAGAGTCTGGGTTGTGTATATTATTGTGTTTTCTTTGAATTTTTTTGACTGTGAAGGAACTATGTATAGAGAGACATTTCATTGTACAGATTGCTAAGCTAAACCAAGATAAAGGTATCTTGACTTTAAAATTTGAGTTTAAGGATATGTTGCTTTGGAATAGAGGTTCTTCTTTTGTTTCCACAGAGGATGACAATCTGTGGATTGCTTCTAGACTAATATGGTTTGATGGACCAAGACCCCTGAAACGTTTCCTTGAACACCCCTCAAAAAATTACCTTGCCCAATAAACAGCAGGAAGAAGTTTGGGCAAAACTACACCCAAATTCTATAAATGTTTATTTACATTTAAAGGGGGATATGCTATAGAGATTTGCATTGGTATAGATCTTGGTTTATTGATACAAATTTAAGGTCAATTTTGTTATACTGTGTATATTTATATTTCTGCTTTTGATTAAGGTATTGTTTGTGCAGCTCATTTAAAAATGTAATGTATGATTAAGAAATATAGGTTAATAGTCATCTATAATAGTCAAGCTTGTGGTCATGTTAGATTTTCTAGATGTACAGAGATGTATTTCAGATGAATAAACATTCTTCAAACCTTTCAAAGACTACAGAATGTGGCATTTAAAATGTTTTAAGAACCTAGGACTTTTCATGACAATGAAACACATCTGCTCCTGGCCACCCCAATCTACTTCAAGAGGAAGATGGGCATCGAACAGGCTCCTCATGGAGTTTGTTAGCCATTTGGGCAAGAGACTGCTCTAGCCTGGACTGCCTGATAAACTGGACATGCAGGACCTGCAGAGAAATGATTGCTGAACTTGCCTACAGTGGTGACATTTAAGATATTCGTCAGTCTGACTATAGGGCAAGGCCCTGTTGTCATGGACTTTAGGCTTATTAACCTTTGCTTTACAACTAGTATCCACTTATGAATGAATACATACCATGTTCATCTTTTTGGGTCTGGGTTACCTCACTTGGGATGTTTTTTTCTATTTCCATCCATTTCATGCAAATTTCAAGATGTCATTGCTTTTTACCACTGAGTAGTACTCCATTGTGTAAATGTATCACTTTTTCTTTATCCGTTCTTTGGTTGAGGGGCATCTAGATTGTTTCCAGGTTCTCGCTATTACAAATAATGCTGCTATGAACATAGTTGAACAAATGTCTTTTAGTGTGATTGAGCATCCTTTGGGTATATGCCCAAGAGTGGTATTGCTGGATCCTGAATAGGTTAATTCCCACTTTCTGAGAAACCACCATACTGATTTCCAAAGTGGTTGTATAAGTTTGCATTCCCACCAGCAATGAAGAGTGTTCCCCTTACTGCACATCCTCTCCAGCATAAGCTATCATTGGTGTTTTTGATCTTAACCATTCTGACTGGTATAAGATGATATCTCAGAGTTGTTTTGATTTGCATTTCCCTGATGGATAAGGATGTTGAACATTTCCTTAAGTGTCTTTCAGCCATTTGAGATTCTTCTCTTGAGAATTCTGTTTAGTTCTGTACCACATTTTAATTGGATTGTTTGTAATTTTGATGTTTAATTTATTGAGTTCTTTATATATTTTAGAGATCAGTCCTCTGTCTGATGTGGGGTTGGTGAAGAAATTTTTCCATTCAGCAGGCTGCCTTTTTAGGTTGATCAATGGAATCAAATTGAAGACCTGGATATTAATCCACACACCTGTGAACACTTGATTTTTGACAAAGAAGCTGAAATTATACAATGGAAAAAAGAAAGCATGTTCAAGAAATGGTACTGGCATAACTGGATGTCAACATGTAGAAGAATGCAAATAGATCCATAAAACTCAAGTCCAAATGGATTAAAGACCTCAATATAAATCTGACCTCACTGAACTCTGATAGAAGAGAAAGTGGAAAGTAGCCTTCAATGCATGGGCACAGGAGATCACTTCCTAAACATAACACCAGTAGTATAGACACTGAGAGCAACAATAAATAAATGGGACCTCCTGAGAAACTTCTGTAAAGTAAAGGACACAGTCAATAAGTCAAAAAGGCAGCCTACTGAATGAGACGCTTTGTGAATTTTATATCATGCACCTAATACCACTCATCTCCCCAACCTTTCATATTCTCCCTCCACCCTTGCAACATCCCCCCAAAACAAAAAAAAATTAAAAATTATTAAAAATAAAGATGAAACAAACAAAAACAAATAAACAAAAATCATCTTGCTGTGGAAGCTGCAGTGTGTTATGGTCACCCAGTGTGTCACCCAGTCCACTGTTTTGTCCAAATATCTTTCCTTGCAAATGTTTGTTGCAGTGAGTCATTGGACTGGTTCAAGGCTTCTGGCTTCTGCTACACTATCAATACTGGGTCCTGGATGGGACTCATCTCCTCTCCTGTTGTGCCATGTGCCATGGAGATCCTACAGCTTTGGTTCTGCAAGGCCATGCTTTCATGCTTTCCAGAAGTTCTTTGGTGGAAGCCCTGGGCCTGTATAGTAGCTGAGTTGGTCATGCCACCTGCTCTTCTGCACCCACACCACCAGGACTAGCTCTTCTGCTTTGCCCACGTGAGCGGAGGGCCAGCTCTCCAGCCTGTGGTAGCTGACACCGGGCAGGACCAGCTCTTCCACTCTCACCTCTTTGGGACCAGATCTTCAGCACTGCTCTGGTAAGGGGTGGGACAAAGTCATCCAAATGTCAAAGCCAACAAGGGTCAGGGCTGGCTCTCCTGTTTGCATGCTACCAGGGTCAGCTCTATGGTTATTGCCCCTTAGAGATTCAGGGTCTCCTTTCCTAAGTGCCGCAGCCAGGGAGAGGTAGGGCCAGTTCTTTTGCCCCACCCCAATGAGGGGTGGGGCCAACTGTCCTGAATCCATACCTCTAGGGCCACCATGCTGCTCAGGTGGAGGGCAGGACCATCTTTCCTGCACCCACATCACTGTACTGCCAGCAAGGGGTAAGACCAGTTCTCCCATACTCATGCCCTCAGGACCAGCTCTCTTACCCACTCCATCAGGGCCAGTCTTATTGTGCTGCCCAGGTGAGGTATGGGGCCCACTCTCCTGAGTGCTATAGCCAGCGAGGGGTAGCCTCAGCTCACCAGCTGGTCACCTTTGGGGCCAGCTCTCCCATAGCTGCCCTCCACCATTGACTTTTTAATGTAATAAAATTCTATCTTATCAACTTCACATTTTTCAATGACTTTCTATCTTTAAGGTATAAAATAAAACTCTTAGGAGTGTTACATAATGCCTTCCCTGATCTGGTTCTTACACTCAGACACACAATGCCCTCTTCTGCTCAGTTTATCCTTCTGCACTTTCTTCTCCCTTCTGGAATTCCCCCAAGGTCTATCCCTCTAGTCAGGTCCTATGCAGCTTTCCTCAGTTCTGAGGTTAGCTTCTCTGTCAATAACCCAGGGACACACTGCTTGCCTGTAATTGCCAAGCCATGTACTTGCAATACGTGTTGCAGCTTTGCCTTCTGACTCAGGTGTTCTCTGGGAATGTAGACAGTAATTTTCAATGCCTGCCAGGTCTTTTGCTGACTTAAACTTAAACCTTGATTTGGATTTTTATGGCCTTTTTTGTGTTACTCTGATCTTGCTTGTATGGAAAATGGGTCAACACAGCCAGTTCCTACATACTGTCCTTTTCTGGTTCTGCTCCTTCATCACCCTAGTCTTCTGATGAGATGTTATAACAGTGCCCTCACCCAGTGTGCCGCTGTGCTGTGTATACAGCGAGGTGATTGACATGTGGGGAAAGGCACATGCTGAGAAAACTCTCTGGCATTGCAGTTCCATTAGCTAAGGAGAGTGAGAGACTTGCTTGGGTTTGGATTTGGTGCCCCAGGGACTGTCTCTCCTGAGCCTTTGTCCTTGCAGGAGCTGAGTCCTAGCACAATCACCAGCTCATTATGTTATGTTCCACAAGCTTTTAGCAGATGAAATGAATATTCACAGTGAATGATTCTTGACTCCTGTGAGGACCCATGTTGTCATTTCTACATTTCACTGGGAGGAAGGGCTCATGAGGTAAAGTTTCCTAGTTGATTGACTTTTGAGAATATGCAGGGAGCATTATCTTTAATTACAAATTTTGGAAATTACGCATTTCTATTGCCCTCTTGCACTGGCTGCTTTTGTGTGTCAACTTGACACAAACTAGAGTCATCAGAGAGGAAGGAGCCTCAGTTGAGGAAATGCCTCCATGAGATGCAGCTGAAAGACATTTTCTCATTTAGTGATCAATGGAGGAGGGCCCAACCCATGGTGGGTGATGCCATCCCTGGGCTGCTGGTCCTGGATTCTATAAGAGCTGGCTGAGCAAGCCATGGAGCAAACCAGTAAGGAACAGCCCTCCATGACCTCTCCATCAGCTTCTGCCTCCAGATTCCTATCCTGAATTCCTTCAGTAATGAACAGCAGTGTGGAAGTGTAAGGCAAACACATCCTTTCCTCCCCAGGCTGCTTTTCTGTCACAGTGTTTCACCACAGCAATAGAAACCCTAACTAGACACCTTTTTTCAGAGTGGAGTGAACTTAGATTTGCCACATCATGTGCTGACTTTCAATCTGATCAATTACCCCCCCCCCACACACACACACCACCACCACCACCAAGGCCTTAGCCTTTTGGTTTCTTAATTTATGTCAATGTTTTGCTTATTAACATGTATGTAGTGCAAGTGTGCCTGGTGCCCATAGGAGGAGAGGGTGGTGCTAGATCTTCAGCAACTGGAGCTACAGATATTTTTAGCCACCATATGAAGACCGGGAACCAAACCTGGGTCCTCTGCAAGGGCAGGAAGTACCCTTAACCACTAACAGGCTTTCCAGCCCCTAAACACACATTTTATTTATCATTATTATTAACTACTTGTGGTTCTGGGTATTGAACCTAGGACCTCCTGTATACTAGGCAAGTGGTCTACATGCCCTAAAAAGTTTTTGATATGTGTTTAAAGTGTTAAGAATCATTAAACTTGCCGGGCGGTGGTGGCGCACGCCTTTAATCCCAGCACTCGGGAGGCAGAGGCAGGCGGATCTCTGTGAGTTCGAGACCATCCTGTTCTACAAGAGCTAGTCCCAGGAGAGGCTCCAAAACCACAGAGAAACTCTGTCTCAAAAAGAATCATTAAATTAAACTTTTTTTTTTTTTTACTAAGATAAGGTTGTGTTTGCATTTTATTTTATACAGGTGACAATGTTAGCTTTACTAAACTGGAATTTTCAAACTGTTTAAATAGAATTTCAGATCATCTATAGAAAAAGATTAGGGTCTTGACTTATTTCCATTGTATTTCTCAGGGACTTTTGAAAAATTGTTTGTATTAGTAGTGTACCTAGTTTTGAAAATTTTTTCATTTAGGGTTGATGAGGTGGCTCAGCATGTGAAGGCGCTAGCCATCAAGATATGACTCTAATCCCTGGGATTCACTTGGTAGCAAGAAAGAACCAACCTTTCAAGTTGTACTCTGACCTCTGTATGTTCACCATGAGTCCAGTATACACATATGTATACACACATACACAGAAAGAAATTAATAAGTACATAATAAAGTATTCAAAAGAAAATTTTCTTTTGAATAAATACTTTAGTAGTTCTTGGTTTCTAGAGTTGTTTGAAACAGAAAGGACAGCAGAACTGGCAGCCCTGTCCTCAGTGTGACAAACTGAACATTGTGGAGGCCCAATCTTTGCCCTGTCGAGAACCACTGGCAGCTCTGCCCAATGCTCATGGCCCATCCTGGTGTTTCATTGCTTTGTCACAGCAGTGCTCCTTTTAGTTTAAACCCAGTTTTTGGTTTTTTCAGACCACACCATTCCTAGTGATGAAGACGTGCTTAGTACTCCCCTCCCCCCCAAACAACTCTAGACAACCTCTGTCTGTCAGCACTGCCACTCTCCTAATTCAGGCTCTGCTGTGTCTCACGTGGACTGTAACTCCAGCTTTTGAAGCTCTCCTGCTCCTCTTGTCTGTCTGCTGCAGAGCACTAACAACTTCATAGTCTAACTCTGTGCTGCATACACACAAGAGAGACGTGACTCTGGCTTCTGGGATGCTTTATGGGCTAGTGTCTGAGCTTGCTGCTTTTTTTGTCTGGACCTGTACATTAGAAAGTATGTTGCTGAGAATTCTTTGAATCCTAAAATAGTGGTGACTTAAGTGAAAAGAGGTTTATTTCTCTCACACATTAAAGAAGACCAGATGTGGGCAGGCCATGGCTTCCAGGGTAGCCTCACAGGCCTCCTCCTGTCCTACCTGACTTCAGGTCATGTGGCCTCCACAACCAAGGTGAGCACTCAAAGTACAGCTGATACCTTTGCATTCCGGCCAGTAGGTATGAGGGAAGAGGAAGCTGGTCTCTGAAGTTTAGTGTTGCCTCCTGAAAGGTACTAGCAATACTTTCCCTCCATGTTACTGATTAAAGCTATGGCTGAAACTGGCAGCCGTGTGGAGTTGTGAAAAAGCCTAAAGAGCATGGTCTTTTAACCAGGCTGCCCTGCTGTAAAATTTAGGGCCCCTGGCCCATAGGAGCCCTTTCCCACTTAACACTGTGACTACAACCTGTTGGGAATGACTGTGAATGTCTTACTGGACCTTTTCTGCATCCCCAGTAGTGACAGTGCATTGGCCCTTCCTTGTGCACAGCAGTGTGGAGCAGTGGAAAAGCTTCATGGGTTTAATATAATAGTTGAATTGATTTGTGTTGAATCTCTTCTCTACATGGTGGGCTGAAAATCTAAGTACAGAAGTGCGCAGCATACAAGCTGTATTTAAAGCCATACTCTAGCTGTCCCTTTTAAATTGTAAACTTTTGTGTTGAGCTGATTATTCAGCATCATCCCTTGAGGGTCTTACAGGTGTGGCCATCATGTATGACCAGCTCCAAATTATTTGAACTCTAGATTTTACCTCCTCCTCTAAACTTTAAAAGAGGCCCCCACCAACATGGCTGCCAAAGTCATAAATCTGGAAATAACCTTTCACTGCTCATATGCAGTGACCCTAAAGTTCTAATATAAAATTGCCATTGGTTAACCAGTTCAACTGCAAAATATATCTTAATTCTGTAGTGCCTGTATCACAGCTCTGTCCTCATACCTGAACTCTGCAGCACCTCTCCACTGGTCTTTCTCTACCCACTCCCAATCTGCCCTGAGCTGTGCCACCCTTGCACCTAGACTCCTGTTGTTTCCAGGCTTAAATTCAGGACTCACGTGTCCTGCAAGGTCCCACCTGATTTTACTCCTGTTGTTCCTCATTCTTATCTATGCGTAACCCATTCTTGCCTCTGCCTTCTGATTTGCTTTCTGGTCCTTGACAATAGTCAAGGTCATATATGAAGAAGTTCCTGCTTCTACCCCTTCTTCATTTGCCATTCCTCATACCCTTTGCTACTCCTGCACACGCCATCCTGTGTCTTGATATAGATGTCATTTCTTTTCAAGCCTTTCCTTAACCTCTAAATCATATTTCCCTTTCCTTCCCTTTTCAGGACTGTTTTCCTTAGAATTGTCACGATTTATCATTTATATTTACAGAGTGATTACTTACTAAGACCATTTTCACATTTGTGTATGTAAGTTTCTTGAGGTTTTATAACATATTTCTCTTACTAAAATGGAATCTTCAATACCAAGTACTCAATAAATATATATCTCAAATAAACGAATTAACAAATGACTTCAGATTAAGCAGTGCATTATCTTTCTTTAAACTGGCATCTTTACTGTTCAGTGGAGTGAGACTTAATTGCTGCCAATATGTTAAGGGAAATTAATTTTCCAACTTAGTGTGTGTTTCATTTTTAATGTCTGTGATTCTCACCTGCAGCACTGTAAACATCTATGTAAATTATTTGAATGTAACCTTGAACAAAGTTTATTTTTCCCATGATGACCTTTTGAATAGAGAACCTGGAAAGGTTGTCTTCAGGTATGATGGAAGGAAGTCATGGGCCCACTTCCTTCTTGGCCTTTCATTTTACATGTAACCTGATGAAACTTGTGGAATGGCAGACATGCTGTTGTCAGCATGGAACCTGAAGTGATAGTCACCTTAAGATGGGGCTGTCTGTTTCCAGCCTAGAAACCCGGGGTTTGGGCTGTCATGGAAAAACTGGTTTCAGATGAGTGTGGTTACACGGCCTTTAATCCCAACCCCCAGGAGGTTGAACAAAAGATTAAAAGTTCAAGATTAGCCTCAGCTACTTACCAAGAAAACAGACAACATAATGAGAGAAAAGAAAATCAGTTTTTTCACCACTCTGACTTGGTTGCTAACTTTTTAAGTCTAAATTCTTAAATATCAGATATCTAAGTAGTGTCTAATTATAATTTTGTCTTATGTTTTCTTCAATGAATTGTGTTAATCTGTAAGAAACAGATTAACAGAAAACTGGTAACATATGTCATGTAACAAAAGAAATCAGCCCTCGTGTGTGTGTGTGTGTGTGTGTGTGTGTATTTGTGTTTTCTTTCAGATTATTATTTTTTAAATGTCCTGGAAGCATCTGGTGACCTTATTTATTTATTTATTTGCATCCTGGGTTATTGCTCTAAGATAAAAGATAGTCTTGGGTGATTATCTTTCTTTTACTGATAGAGAGGCTGTTTACCATGGGAAAGTTTGTTTTTTCTTTCTGGAAGACTGAAAATCCTGCATTCAGTAGCACTATAGCGGGAGGATTTCAGCAGAGATAGAAACATACAGTTGGTCATTCTGAGTCTGAGACCACAGCAGTGTTTCCAGACCTGCCCAGAAGAGGCTGCCAATCATGAAAAGGAGTTTTTATTTGGGCCTTGGAAATGTCTTGATGTACAAGTCTTTCTTAGCTCCCTGTGAATTGATTATAGACCCCTGTTAATTGTTAATTAGATGTTTAGTATGTTAGTAATGTTAAGTAGATCAAATTTACCCTGCTAAGACCGGGTGTTTAGTGTGAACACAGATGCAACATGATTTGACTTATCCACATGGCCCAACTTCCATACACAGTCCTCTTTTGTGAAAGAAATGGTACGGAGTACTTGGCCTCCGGAAACTTTCTGGTATGAATTTAAAGATCTCTGTGTACCCAGTGGATATGCAGCTAATTGCTTCCTTTTCTCTTTTTTTCTCTCTGACTTAGGAAAAGACGATTCCAGTGCTCCAGTTACAAAAGATGAGAACACCCCCATGTCACAGGACACAAGAGCCTTACCTGAGAAGTCACTGCAGAAATCAGCAAAGGTTATTTCCTAAAGTTTTTTCTACTTGTCACTTGGGATACTCATCAGAACTGTAGTTGCTTGGTTAATCAGAAAGTCAGTAGAACCCGTAAATTAGGGCAAGTGAATAGGACTTTTGTAACTATAAGCATATGAGTATTTATTTATTCGATGATTTGGGATGTTGGTGGCATTTTGGGTATAGGAGAAAACATAGTTGACTCTTGCTCTTGGTGGCACACATGATGTAAGTACAAGAGATAAAGTAAAACCATAGTATGAGACTGCCTGTACCAGGACATCCATCAGTGTTCACTCTGGGAGTCATATAACCACACTCCAACCAGCTTGCTGAAGGAGCTCTCCTGTCTGTCAACATGAGGAGTTTGTACGTTGTTAGACTATATGTATCCTGCTGTTGCTCCTGGAGTTACCTGGAGCTTCGTCTCACTAAGCATTCTTAGGGATAACTCTGTTAAGACATACTAGGTAGGTATTGCTATCATGACTGGGTGGCCTGGGTGCTGGATCCAGTTTGTCTTCCTTTTCTCACAGTTCTTTGGTTGTCTCCTGTGTTTTTAGCATGAAGGTTGTCTAAAATATCACTCCATATCAGCCGTGTATTGTATATATGTGTATATATTCACACATATTTATACATTATACATAATATACATGTGGCAAAGCTATGCCTGTTTGTCTTACCTGTGCAGTATTTAAATTTTTTACTTCATGGTTTATATTAAACAAAGAATATTTATGTAGAAATTATACTTTTTGCTTCTCTTGAAAAATTAAACTCTGACTGCACTGAGCCAGGGTCCTCTATGATTGTAGTGAGAGCCAGACTGGAAGAGATATATAGAGAATGGGCAGAGTCAGAGAAACACCATGTAGCTGCCGAAGGAGAAAGATGTTCAGAACCTTTCCGGTAATCCACAGCCTGGTAGTGATACACAAATTAATAGAAATGGGTTAATTTAAGATGTAAGAGTTAGTTAACAAGAGACCTGAGCTAATAGGTCAAACTATTGTAATTAATATAGTTTCTGTGTCTGGGCGGTTGGGAAATGAACGAGCAGTCTCCGTTTACATGAACCAGTTAGGAACCCTAGAAATAAAGAAAGTAAATAGTGACCTCACAGCCTCCCAGTCAGAGGGTGACATATTCTGTGCTTCTGAATCCAGCCCAACAATAGGAGATGGGCCATGGAGATTCCATGTCTGACATGAAACTCTCCAGAAATACCAGGCAATCCTGGAAGCACTTGCAAAGGAAATTGGTTAGGAGTCCTGGATAGTAAATGGCTAGGGGCAAGGGCTCTCCTTTTACCTCAAGCTCCTAATTTCTCTCCCTACCAAGAGACAGCAGGTATCTGACTGGCTCCAACTCAAGAGATCACATGACAAGAAGCACTAGGCTGAGGAAGCCTTTTCTCCTAGGGCTGGAGACTCCCCCTTTTAACTTAAAGGTACCAGGTGCTGGAGACCACAGTGAAAAGGGTTTTATCCCAATAAGTAGCTTGGCATGGAAAGCTCCCTTCTCCTCATCTAGAGAACTTGACCATTGGCCTATAAGACCCTTCCTCAATAGACTTATGATCTCTATGACCTGGGGATTCCTTTCTTGTACTTAGAGGTGCTGAGCAGCCAGGTAGTCCCAGCGAGGGAGATGCTGCTGTAATAAAATACTCCAAATTGGAAGACTGTGTCTTTGAAAGCTGGAGATAGCCCTTTCATACTTCCAGGTGGTCTAACCTGGGAGATTCCCTTCTACCTCAGAGACAAAAGTAGTAGACAGCAACAAAAGTTCAGTGTTACTGTGTAAACAAAACATATCAAAATGTTATTGAAAACGGAGTTATTATTAGAACTGAAGTGTTCCAATAAACTAAATTGTGCTAAAATTCAATAAGATTTCTGTCTGTCTGTGAGAGGTTTGAGTAGGACTCAGGGTCTCTTAAGGTGATAGCCAAAAGGTCTAAAATACAATAGAGACTCCTTAAGAACTATACCAAGAGTCAAAACAATCATATTAAATGAGAAAAGATGTTCAGCTGATACCAGCCTCAAGATACTGGGTTGTCCAACAAGAGCCCAATAAAGATTTTCAACAGCCAGGCCAGCTACCTCCACAGGAACAGGCCTGAGCCAGGGACATCTTTGGGAGCAGACCCAAGCCAGGTGATCTTTATGGGAATAGGCCTGAGCCAGCGACCTCCGACCTCTGACCTCTGTGGAGACAAGCCCGAGCCAGTGAACTCCTCAGGAGTAAGTCTAAACAAGCAACCTCTGTAGGAGCAGACCCAAAAGCCTTCTGGGAGCACCGAGTGACCTCTAAGAATGCCGAGCTACCTCTGGGGTAACTAGAACCATGGTCCAGAATCTACCACGAGGAGCAACCATGTGAGCCTTGGATCCACTGGCACCTGGAAGAGTGATCACCAGAGACACAGCCCCAACTACATTATTCAGAGGAAAAAATGGTCAGACAAAAACACACTTAACACCACAAAGAGCAATACAGCACCACCAAAAACTAATGGCTCTGTAACAGGCAAGACTGGAGCACCACAATACATATGAGGCAGAAGAAAATAACTTTAACGTTCTCCTAAAGTTATTTTTTATTTTTGAGGCCCTTAAAGATGAAATGAAAAATTCTCTCAAAGAAATGGAGGAAAAGACAAACAAAAAAATTGGAAGATATCAACAAATCCCTTAAAGAAAACCAAGAAAAAGCAAACAGGTGAAAAAAATGATTCAAGACATGAAAATTGAAATACAGACAATAAAGAAAACATAAACCAAGGGAATTTTGGAAATTCAAAATATGGGAAAATGGTCAGGAACCACAAATGCAAACATAAACAGCAGAATACAAGAGATGGAAGAAAGAATCTCAAAGTTTGAAGACACGATAGAAGAAAATAAGATTTATCGGTCAAAGAAAACATTAAATGTAACAAAAACTTAATAAAATATTCATGAAATATGGGGCAGCATGAAAAGATCAAACCTAAGAATAATAAGGATAGAAGAAGGAGAAAGGTCCACTTCAAAATGCAGAAAATATATTCAACAAAATCATAGAAAAAAGTTTTCCCAACCTAAAGAAAGATATGCCTGTGAAGATACAAGAAGCTTACAGAACACCAAATAGACTGAACCAAAAAAAGTCCCTTTGCTATATAATAATCAAAATACTAAACATACAGAATAAAGAGAGAGTATTAATAACTGCAAAGAAAAAAGGCCAAATAACATGTAAAGACAGACCTATCAGAATTACACCTGACTTCTCAATGGAAACAATGAAAGCCAGAACATCCTGGTCAAGTGCTACACAGATATTAAGAGATCATGGATGCCAACCCAGACTATTATGCCCAGCGAAACTTTCAGTCACCACAGACGGACAAAACAAGATATTCCATGACAGAACCAGATTTAGCCAATACCTAGCATTAAACCCAGCTCTACACAAAGTACTAGAAGAAAATTCCAAACCAAGAAATTTAGCTATATCCACAAAAACACAGACAATAGATGCTCTCACAGCAGCAGATTCTAAAAAGGGAAAAACCACATACAATAACTTCACCAGCAATGAAAACTAAAATAACAGGATAATAGCAATAATAATAGCAAGCACTGGTCATTAATATCTCTTAATATAAATGGACTTAACTCACCTATAGAAGACACCACTAACAGATTGGATACGAAAACAGAATCCATCATTCTGCTGCATACAAGAAACATACCTCAATCTCAAAGACAGACATTGCCTCAGACATTGCCTCAGAGTAAAGGGTTGGGAAAAAGTTTTTCAATCAAATGGACCTAAGAAACAAGCTGGTGTAGCTATCCTAATATCGTACAAAATAGACTTCAAACTAAAATCAATCAAAGGAGAAAAAGGACACTTCATATTAGTCACAGGAAAAATCCATCAAGAGAAAATCTCGAGTCTGTTTTCCACTGGGAAGTGAAACACATGTCTTAACTTGCCTGGCTGCTGCAATGCTATCCACACAGGCTGCCATTCTGAGACTTTAACGAAACCGTTCTACTGACAGACGCGGCGGCGCAGATGTGACGCAGACCTGAACTTATATTTTTTGATGGTCCAAGCATGAAACAGTGAAGCCCACACTGAGAGCTAAAAGTATACAATGGAAGAAAGAGAGCATCTTCAACAAATGGTGCTGGCATAACTGGATGTCAATCTGTAGAAGAATGAAAATAGATCCATATCTATCACCATGCACAAAACTCAAGTTCAAATGGATTAAAGACCTCAATATCAGTCTGAACACACTGAACCTGATAGAAGAGAAAGTGGGATGTACTCAACAACACATGGGCACAGGAGACCACTTCCTATGTATAACCCCAGCAGCACAGACATTAAGGGCAACATTGAATAAATGGGACCTCCTGAAACTGAGAAACTTCTGTAAAGCAAAGGACACTGTCACTAAGACATAATTATAGGCAATCCACTGACTGGGAAAAGATCTTCACCAACCCCACAACTGACAAAGGTCTGATCTCCAAAATATATAAAGAACTCAAGAAACTAGAATGTAAAATGCTAATCAGCCCAATTATAAAATGGGGCACTGAGGTGAACAGAGAATTCGCAACAGAAGAAGTTCAAATGGCCAAAAGACACTTAAGGTCATGCTGAACTTCCTTAGCGATCAGGGAAATGGAAATCAAAACAACTTTAAGATACCATCTTACACCTGTCAGAATGGCTAAAATCAAAAACACCAATGGATAGTCTTTGCTGGAGAGGTTGTGGAGTAAGGGGCACACTCATCCATTGCTGGTGGGAATGCAAACTTGTGCAACCACTATGGAAAGCAGGAAATTCGGGATCAACCTACCCCTGGAAGCAGCAATACCACTCTTGGGAATATACCCAAGAGATGCCCTATCATACAACAAAAGTATATGCTCAACTATGTTCATAGCAGCATTGTTTGTAATAGCCAGAACCTGGAAACAACCTAGATGCCCTTCAGTGGAAGAATGGATGAAAAAAGTGTGGAATATATACATATTAGAGTACTACTCAGCAGTAAAAAACAATGACTTCTTGAATTTTGCATGCAAATGGACGGAAATAGAAAACACTATCCTGAGTGAGGTAAGCCAGACCCAAAAAGAGGAACATGGGATGTACTCACTCATAATTGGTTTCTAGCCATAAATAAAGGACATTGAGCCTATAATTCGTGATCCTAGAAAGCTAAATAAGAAGGTGAACCCAAAAAAAAACCATATAGTTATCCTCCTGGGTATTAACCTTCCTCAGGCGATGAAAGGAGACAGAGACAGAGACCCACATTGGAGCAACAGACTGAAATCCCAAGGTCCAAATTTGGAGCAGAAGGAGAGAGAGAGAGCACGAGCAAGGAACTCAGGACCGCAAGGGGTGCACCCACACACTGAGACAATGGGCATGTTCTATCGGGAACTCTCCAAGGCCAGCTGGACTGGGTTTAAAAAAGCATGGGATAAAACCGGACTCGCTGAACATAGTGGACAATGAGAGCTGCTGAGAAGTCAAGAACAATGGCAATGGGTTTTTGATCCTACTGCACGTACTGGCTTTGTGTGAACCTAGGCTGTTTGGATGCTCACCTTACTAGACCTGGAAGGAGGTGCGAGGTCCTTGGACTTCCCACTGGGCAGGGAACCCTGACTGCTCTTGGCGCTGCTGAGGGATGGATAGTTGATTGGGGGAGGGGGACAGAAATGAGAGGTGGTGGCGGGGAGGAGGCAGAAAACTTTAATAAATAAATAAATAATTAAGAATAAGAGAAAATCTCAATAGTGAACATCTATGCCCCAAATACAAAGTCACCCTTACATGTAAAAGAAACACTACTAAAGCTTAAATCACACATTAAGCCCCACACACTAATAGTGGGAAACTTCAACACTCCACTCTCACCACTGGAAAGGTCTGACAATCAGAAAATTCAACAGAGAAATAAGGGAACTAACAGATGTTATGACTCAAATGGACTATTTGCTGATGGTATGATAGTTTACATAAGAGATCCCCCCCCCAAAAAAAAAGAAGAGATCCCAAAAATTCTGTCAAGGAACTTCTACAGCTCATAAACATCATCAGTAATTTGGCAGGATACATAATTAAGTCAAAAAAATCAGTAGCCCTTCTTTACACAGATGATAAATGGGCTGCAAAAGAAATCAGAGAAACATGATGTTTTATGATAACCACAAAGTACATAAAATGTCTTGGAGTAACTCTAACCAAACAACTGAAAGACTTGTATGACAAGAACTTTAAATCTTTGAAGAAAGAAATTGAATAAGACACCAGAAAATGGAAAGATCTCCTATGCTCTTGGTAGGTATAATTAACAAAGTAAAATAGCAATCTTACCAAAAGCAATCTACAGATTTGATGCAATCCCCATCAAAATCCCAGTGAAATTCTTCAAAGACCTCAAAAGAATAATACTCAACTTCACCTGGAAAAGCAAAAAACCTAGGATAGCCAAAACAGTCCTGTATAATAAAGGAACTTCTGGAGGCATCACAGTCCTTGACTTCAAACTCTACTACACAGCTACAGTACCACAGCATAAAACAGACAGGAGGACAAATAGAATCAAATCAAAGATCTGGATACTAATCCACACACTTTTGAACACCTGATTTTTGACAAAGAAGCAAAAAATATAAAATGGAAAAAAGAAAACATCTTCAACAAATGGTGCTGGCATAATTGGATATCAGCATGTAGAAGATTGAAAATAGATACATATTTATCGTGATGCACAAGACTGACGTCCAAATGGGTCAAAACCAACCACACTGAACCTCATAGAAGATAAAGTGGGAAGTACACTTGAATGCATTTGCACAGCATACCTCTTCTTAAATATAACCCCAGACACTGAGAGCAACAATTAATAAATGGTACCTCCTGAAACTGAGAAGCTTCTGTAAAGCAAAAGACATGGTCAACAAGACAAAATGAAAGTGTTGGAGTCTGCCCCACATTGGGCTGCCCTTTGTCAGGGAACCGCCTCAACAAAAGTACCTCATGCCAGGGTAAAAGGCATGGGGATATAGAAGTATAGTAAAGAATATGAAGACACGAAAGAAAATAATAAAAAAGAGAAACTTAAGATAGTATTGGGAGGGAGTACCAGTGAGTACTGGAATTTACCCACGTTTAGTTTCCAACTGCTTTGAATACCCCTGACCCCAAAAGGTAGGAGTAAGACAAAAAACTGCATTAACATGATACGAGGAAATGAACACACCAATTGAAGGTCGTGGGATACTTCTGTAGTTAAACAGTCTGTTGCTAGAACAAAAGAATTCACATTCACAACCTAGACCAAAGTATTCTGTAGGCAAACCATTCCCTGGGTGGAATCTAAAGCTTTCTCTTTAAAGGAACTGGAACTTAGTTGGATCCACAGACTTTTGTTTCAGGTTGAAACATATTTACTTCTCTATTCCTGGAATACAAGGTCTGACTATCATCAACACCCTTGAGAGAGCAGAACTCTCTGGTCTAAATCTGCGTAGGACCTTTGTTTGAAGAAGCACAATAACCTTGGTGGAACTAGAGGTAAGTTCCAACTCTGATCTTAGGTCAAAGTGAGGCTCATATTTTCCTCAAGGCATCCTACAGAATGGGAAAAGATCTTCACCAACCCCAGATCGGATAGAGGACTGATCTTCAAAATATACAAAGAACTCAAGAAATTGGTCATCAAAAAAGCAATAATCCAATAAGAAAATGGGGTACAGACCTAAATAGAGAACTCTCAACAGATGGATCAAAAATGATTGAAAGATACTTAAGGAACATCCTTAGCCATCAGAGAAATGTAAATCAAAACAAGTCTGAGATTCCATTTTACACCTATCAGAATGGCCAAGATCTAAAACACTGATGACAGCTTGTGCTGGAGAGGATGTAGAGTAAAGGGAACATTCCTCCATTGCTGGTGGGAGTGCAAACTGGTACAGCCACTTTGGATATCAGTATGGTGATTTCTCAGAAAATCTGGAAACAACCTACCTCAAGACCCAGCAATACTACTGTTGGGTATATACCCAAAGGATGTTCAATCATACCACAAGGACATGTGCTCAACTATGTCCATAGCAGCATTATTTGTTATAGCCAGAACCTGGAAACAACCTAAATGCTCTTTTACTGAAGGGTAGATAAAGAAAATGTGGTATATTCCCACAATGGAGTACTACACAGTGGAAAGAAATAATGACATCTTGAAATTTGCAGGCAAATGGATGCATCAAGAAAACTTCATATTGAGTGAGGTAACCCAGACCCAGAAAGGCAAAAACAATATGTACTCACTCATAAATGGCTTTTAGACATAAAGCAAAAAAAAAAAAAAAAAGTTTACAATTTACAACCCCAGTGAATCTAGACAATAATGAGGACCCTAAGAGAGACATACATGGACCATATCTACATGGGAAGTAGAAAAAGACAAGATCTCCAGAGTAAATTGGGAGCATGGATATCATGGGATAGGGTAGAAGGGGGGGGGAAGGTAGGGAGAGGAACAGAGAAAAATAAAACAATAAAAACAATTAAAAAAAGATTTTCACCACACATTACCCATTCTTTGGACATATTTAAGAAAACAGGAGATTTCAGCAAGGAAATATAAGTTATATCCCAATTGAGAACGTAATTTTTTATGTTCAGTAACATTTTTTTTTTTTGTTCAGTAACATTTTTAAAGAAAACAATTGCTCTTTCTGGTATTAATGTGGGCAAAGTATAATGTGGAGCTGAAACTTGGAACTGTCTACCCTGCTGGGCTACACATACCTTTACAAGACATAGGGCATGGTTATTAAAAGCATTGTCATCTAATTTATCCATCTAGTTCGTAGGTTTTTTTTTCCCCCCTTGGACTCTCCCCCACATCTAATACTTAAGTTGTTGTGATTTACATAGATCACCTAGTTACAGAATATCATAGAGAGCCACCTCATGGTGACCTCCCGGTGCAGCTAGGTCCATCTGATTAATCTGATAATGTGCTGTTGACTTTCTGATTGATTTTCACATAGAGAAACAATGACTTTGTCTTTGGTGTTTTCAGGTGGTTTACATCTTGGAGAAAAAGCATTCCCGTGCAGCAACTGGCATCCTCAAACTCTTGGCTGATAAGAACAGTGACCTGTTTAAGAAATATGCCCTGTTTTCCCCTTCAGACCACCGAGTGCCTAGAATTTATGTACCTCTCAAGGATTGTCCCCAGGACTTCATGACCCGGCCTAGAGATTATGCCAGCACACTATTCATCTGCCGCATCATAGACTGGAAGGAGGACTGTAACTTTGCCCTGGGGTAGGTGCTCTTTGACAGAAAACCGCAGGGCACAGCAAGAAGTCAGTGTGGGCGGGCTTTAGGTGAGCTGCTTATGTACTTCAGGTCTATCTTCTTTACTAAAGCCTTGGTACTGGTGCAGTTTGGTCCTGAAATTTTAGAAATGCCCTTCGGTCACCTATAGATTGCTTGAATTACCAGGCAAATACCATTGCTTTTGGCATAAAATATATATTCTGAACCTCTTCCTGTTATATGATAGATATCACTGGGACATGTATACTGCAGATAAGTTCTTGTACTGAACAGAGTAGCCAGCCTTCTACTTCAGATCTCATGTTAAAATATGAAAAGTTCTACCATATTTAGGTAATTTCTGGCTTCTTTGCTTTAATATGAACATGAAGACATATTTGTTTATTGATGCTCATAATGGTCTTCAATTTGAGTAATGCCAAAGATTCATATATGACATTGCAGACAGAATTACCCCTTAGACTATCAATAATTGCCATTTTATTTTGTTTGAAGAACCTGCTGAACCTAGCTGTCTCAATAATGCCATACCTATTTCTTTTTATAGCTAGTATTCATTTTGAAAGAAAAGTAATATTGTGTTAGCTATATTTTTTACCCTTTATAATGGTGTCTAGTTTTTATATCATGAAAATTAAATATAAGTACATAATGTAGAGGAGTATGTTTGGACATTTACATGTAGTCCAGTTTAATGGTTATTCAACTTGTCTAAGATCCTCCTAGAGATGCCCTGTGCTTATCAGAGCCTATGGTGAATGAATGATCTTTGGGCCACTGGCTACCATCTCATACTTTTATTAGATTTATTCTACTTGTATGTACCTGGTACCTCATCAACTAAACGAAATGAAACCTAGGCATTAGACCAGGCATGGTGGCCCACACCTTTAATCGCAGCATGGAGAAAATGGAGGCTGGTGGATTCCTGTGAGATCAGGCCAGCCTGAGCTGCATAGAGTTTTAGTCCAGCAAGGGCTATATAATAAGACCATGTCTCAATAAAAAAACAAATCTATCTATCTATCTATCTATCTATCTATCTATCTATCTATCTATCTATCTATCTATCTATCTATCATCTATCTATCTATCTATCTATCTATGTGTCATACTGATGCAGTTAAAGAAATATCATCCCATGCCCCTTTTGCAGTTATGTGAAGATTGGAGTAATTTCCGTGGCCTCAGAGCTCCTTGAGAACTATTGTGCTTTCTTGTCTGCTGTCTAGTATGTGGTTATAGGGTCATCATTTTTAAAGCCTAACTTGTTATCTAACCTCTTGAGTTCCAAATAGCCCTTCTCACAGACTTGCCTATTTCTCACCATCAAATCAAGGGGCCTGATGACGGTTGTGCCACCTGCCTCTTTGTTGCCATACTCTCTTGGGCAGTGATGGGATGACTGCCATGTCAGAGCAGGAAATTCACCTGTCTTTTATCTGCCTTTCTACCATATCCCATTGTGCAAGCTTGATTGGGCCATTTCCTAAGTATTCAAGTCTAAGGGTGTAGTCAGGAAATCTTCCTGGTGTGAGTTTCTGAAGGACCTTATATATTTTTCATGCACAGCTGAGCCCTTATCTCATCAGAAATCCTTGGCTCAAGTTTAGTGTAGCAGCAGCAGCAGCCACAAAGGGATTCAGTCCTTGGAAACAGCAAGTATATTCACTGATTCTAAAGAAAGAATATTCTAAAATGATAATCATGTGTTATATATAACTTCCAAAGTAAAGCTTGAATATTTAGATGAAAATCTATGATTTCTGTTTATATTTGTAATATAAAGACATTCAAATTCTATTTCCTAAAACTGTGAAATCAAAATTCTTTCTGAGAAGATAAAATTTACTTAAAAAAAAAAAGAAAGAACAACAGCTTTTCATAATGAAGTTCTCAGATGCCGTCTGTTGCCCGGAGGCTGAGGGCTGCAGCTGTTGAGCTGTTGGTGGTCCCTTGCCGTTTTGTTCTGGCTATCAGTTACTGATCTTTAGGAACTGAGGTCACTGTTTTCCAGTCTGCACATGATGTGCTACAGTGGCCTCGGTTTCCTTCTTCATCTTCGCCAGGCTTTGACAAGGAGTATGAGGTAGTAGTTGCAGTGGGTGGGAATGTACTGTCAGCTTCTACATAAACAGTGCCTGAAAACCCAATCAGCTAAAGTGGCTTCCTTTTGAATTTCTTCCCTGTGCCTGCATCTTTCCCCTGAACAGTCTTAAGCTTTTTCTGCATGTGAAATTGTTACTAATTACTCAAGTCCAAAGTTATATTCCTCTTTAGTGGATACATTTAGTTCAGAAGACAGCCTTAAGTAGGTGTAAGGTGTTATACCACCTGAGAAGTGCAGGGTGAACAAGCTAAGGTCAGTTCTGGAAACTGTTACTAATAGAAGACCTTGATAGAAATAGCAAAGATATATCTTGATTCTAAGAAATGGAATCCTACCTGTACTAATTTAAATAAAATGGGGATTACTATGAGATTCTGGTGGTTCTCCTAAAACTCTGGGTGTGAAATGGGACGAAGGATTATGAGAAACTCATAACTAATAAGGCAGTAAACATATTGTTTTTCTCTCAAGCACCCTGACAAACCAGCCACCCTTCTACTTGTGAGCCTAGCTCCTCTGCTTTCCTTTGTATAACAGCCATCCACCTGCACAACAGCATTCATGGCCAGTCACAGGCCATACTGAAGTCTGGATTACAAGACAGAATTCATGGGGCAGAGAATTGCATTGGCCAAGTTTAAGACAGATGTTTTCCTAGGTAGTAGTTTGACATAGATATGGGATTCAGTTTTCTGTGTTCCATGAATAGGTCTGTGAACACATCTGCCTGGTAAGGAACATGGAGAAAGCAGGAGAAGTGAATTCCTGTCTTTTTGAGCTACCACTAGAGTACAAAACAACATGTCTTAAGTTCTCACACAGAAAGAAAATACTTTAATGAAAGTTTGGAGATAGAAGAAAGGGAGATCTAGGATCATTACTTGGAAGACAGAAAACTCTTTGCTCACAGATCTCTTGTAGTACTGAGAGTCTAGAATGGAGAGCAAGGAGCGTGTGTGACAGTTATAGATATTACAGATTGTCTTAAGAAGCTGGAGGAATTGAGAAGACCTGAAACAGGAGAACTGTGGAGGAGGCAAGAGGAGTGAAAAACTTTGGGGAAACAAGGTAAATTCTGTGTGAAGGAAAAGGTAGAAGAATCTTAGATGAACTTCCAGGCCTCAGACTTGAGTGAGGGTAGATGCTGATAGTAGTTTTAACACAATGTTCCAAGAGCAGCCTTGGTTTCCACCATAGCCTTCACTTGATCCCTTATTCCTTTGCTGTTTCTCTACATGACTGTGGCTGCTCATGACTCCAAGCTTTTACACACATACTTCCTTTACCTCTTGGTGAAATACTCAGCTTTTAAATTCAACTCAGTTGGCTACTCAGAAAGTCTTCCCGGACTCCAAGCCTCCTTCTGGGCATTCTCATAGCTTCTAATCAGTTCATCACTGCAGCTCAGATACTGTTTGGATTGCAGTTGCTGACTTGATACTTCACTTGACCATGTGCTCCTTTTGATCAAGGATACCTTAGGATAAGGCTGGTCAGTTGAGTAGGTTGAAATGAAGGTGACTTTGAGATCTGCAGCTAGGTTGACTAGGAAATACAGAAGAATGAGGGGGAGTTTGGAGTGGAGCCCAGAGTTCCATGACCTCAAGATCAATGCCTGGTTTACAAGTGGTAAGAGGTATACAAATCAGGTAGAGGATATCTATATTAGGATGTGCTGATATTTAACAAAAGGATTGAAAAGAATATGAACATTTATAGGGTATAGCTTTGGGAGGATCCATAAGGAAGCTGTTGATCTTGGCTCCCATGTGCTGTACTTGCTTCTCTGGCATCCCCTGTGCCACTTTGGCAACTCAACCTAAGGGAAGCTCATAGGTCTTTACAGTTTGGAGACCCATGGTTGTTCAAATTGTTTTCTGTCTTGATGTTAAATTGTCATGAGGAGTCTCACTTGACTTCTCTTAACAATATATCTACCACCTTTCATGAATTATTAGGCTTGTAATTCTGTCAAAACTCCAAAGGTAGTCTCAGTGAGCCCTTGCTGGTATTTAGGGACTAGTGCTTTTTGTCATAAATCACAGCATACTTAGTACTTTTAATATTTGGTAGTGGACTCTTGTCCAGAATAACCAAAGAGTTGCATTGGCTTCCTCTTTGGAATGATTTGCGATTATGTAATGAGATTTACAGTTTTAGGAACTCGTCAGCTCTCTTAAATCATCATTCCCTTTTGAAACTTTTACAGTGGTATTCAAGCTGGTATTTCTTAGACCTTTGTAAGATCTACTACCCAAACTCCAAAGATCACTGCCTCAGCCTCATCTCTTCTAGGATGATGTGGGCACAAAGATACCATACTCATTTTCTCTTAGATTTGTAATGGTTTCTTCTCAAATAATATAAGGATAAATCTTGAAGGAAATGGAAGAGTTTTATATTAGCTATTGTGAGAAGCAAATAGTGGTTTTTGGCATCACTGAAGGCTGAGAATGTAGGAGAGGAACTGGTCAAGAACAAATTAACATATATCTTAGATTATTTAACAGATTTTTGGGGACTTGGAGGGGAAACGAATAGGTCAGTACAGGTGCAGTAAAGATGAGAGACTTATGGTTGAACTTGAGACTGTCTGGACTTAACTCAAGGCTATTAAAAGGAGACATGGAGGATGGGTTGTAGTTTTGCTGATTTCAGTGAGGGCAGCGAAGCCAATGGTTAAGCAACATGGAAGCAACCAAAGAAGTTCTTATTGCTGTGGTGTGTGGTGGAGAAGAAGGTTGGGTGGGGCCTGTTTGAATATTTTTCTCTCCTAGCTTTGCACTTAAAGGGCCAGTCCTCAGATAGTCAGCCAATGGAGGCAAATACTTCTTTTGAGATTTTGTTTTTTAAAGACAGGGTCTCACAGTATAGCCTGACCATCCTGTAGTTTGCTTTGTAGACCAGCTGGCCTTAACTCACAGAAATCCACCTGCTTCTGTCTCCTGAGTGCTAGAATCAAAGCCATGAACCACTATACCTGGCTTCTATTTGATTTTGAAGATACTGAATTTCTTTAGGGGATAAATATAAATAGATGACATGGTAAAAATTACTTTATATAAATTATTTATTTTAGCAGAAAAATGCAGTGGTGACCAGGCTGCTAGATAAGGCAAAGGGGAGAAATTAATGCTATGGAGCCATTGTTTACAAGATAAGTAAACAGAAAAACTTTTTACAGTCACCAACACCCCTTGCACAAAATGAGTGTTTTACTTTCCCAAGGGCACATTTCGTATTTAAATAATCTTTAAGGGGGAGACTGAGTTATATGACACATTGAGATTTTTACAAGCCCTTTCTGAACCATGGCTGTATTTGGCTAAGAGGCAAGGAAAAGCAGATCAGACTGAGGAGGGGGCTCTTTTTTATATGACTATTGGGCTCCACCTGGTGGCCTGTAAGGATGAGCTTTGGGGGAAAAAAAAGCCAAAAACCTTGCATTTTGAAGAAGTCAGGGAATGGAGGAGAATGGACCTGATACAGGCCTTTGTTACTAAGTGGCTGCTTCCCCAGAGAACCTAGCCAAAGAGCCTGTAGTCTGTATATAGGAGCAGGAGCCCCTGATTGCCTCTATGCTGGCTGCAGCACCCTCACCTCCAGGAACAGAAACAGTTGCTGGGGAAATGCATGTTTTCATTTATCCAAGCAGTGCATCCTAACCTGGCTGGAAAGATTCTTGGAATGTTGCTGGATTGACAACTTTGAGCTGCTACTGTGCTAGAGTCTTCCCGAGTCCTTCTCTTCTAAGGGAGAGAGGCCAGTTCAGCAGACTCATCATGCCAAGGAAGAAGGTCCTCAGAATGTGGGCAGTGTTATAGCTGCTTCCTCTTAGACAAGGCAAACCAAGAGTCAGAAGCCAGGGGACCCCTTGTGGAATTCAGCTCAAGGTCTGAAGACTTAATAGTTTGTCTGTGGACTTCAGTACCAAGAACCATACATTGCAAATTTAATAGGTAGTTTTGTTTCTAAAGACTGATTATGTAACACCTAGAAGATGTCAATTGTAAGAATTCTGTGGATCTGCTATGGCCCAGACAATGTTAACTCCCCACATTGTGAGTTTTAATTGTTTTTCTTCCCAGAAAATAATTTTGATGAACCCAGCTCTTTAGTTTTTCGAGTGAGGGTTTCTCTGTGTAACAGCCCTAGTTGTCCTGGAACTAGCTCTTGTAGCCCAGGCTGGCCGTGAACTCACAGAGATCTGTCTACCTCTGCCTCCCGAGTGCTGGGATTAAAGGTGTGCGCCACCACTGCCCAGCTGAACCCAACTCTTAAATTTCTCAATAAGCAGGGCGGGGGGAACAATCTCCATTAAAATAAATGTCTGCCAAAGTCACCATCTCCATTATAATTCCTAATGCACCTGCCTAAAATGTATTGGTGTGTACTTTGGTGGGTTTTTAAAATTGTTTTTATTGAGCTATATATTTTTCTCTGCTCCCCTCCCCTTCTGTCCTTTTCCCTATGCTCCCAGTTTACTCAGGAGATCTTGTCTTTTTCTACTTTATTGGTGTGGACTTTGCATAGTGTTAGCCTTTCCCCACACTGAGTTTGCATTCAGCCTCTAGCTACTCCCTTTGTGACAACACTGATTCACACTTCAAGACCTTCCCTAAAATCATTTGATTTTGCTAAGTCTCATTTCTTGTGCCAGGCATGGAGGCAAGAGGATCAAGAATTCAAGGCCGTTGTCAACTACATATTGAGTTTGAGGCCAGCCTTGTCTGCTTGAGGCTCTATCTCAAAAAAACAAAACCCCCGCCACAGCAGCAAAAATAATCTTACTTTCCACCCATTTGTTTGTATTTTCATTGTTAAAAACATTTTCCCTGAGATCCCCATCCATTACATGCTGCATTTTGCTGTCATAATATTGATCTAGAAGAGAAGGCAACTTACTGTCTACCCCTGATTATGGATAATATATAGCTATAGACATTGCTGTGTTTACCATCCTTTTGTGCCAGCAAGGCTTTGTATGGTTACTGGTATTCTGGGCCCTTGAATCAGCCAGTGTTTGTTCTTTTTGTGGCTTCTCAAGGCTGTGATACCATTTTATCTGCATGGAGCTGACAACAGGAGTCATTATGTGTGGGCGTATTTATTTAAGAACAGCGATGAGAAAGCTAATGTACAAGAGTGTATGCCCTGTGCATAGATTGGCTTTAAGGCTGGTGTTCAAAGAGTATTTAATAGAGAAAAGAAGATAAGTGACCAAGGACACTAATATTGGGAGAGTTTGTATTTTCCTTTAGGTACACAGGCCAATTTGAAGGACTACCTCTGTTACAACCTCTTCTGTGTGTAGTTGCTCCCTTTTCTCAGTAGCTTTGTCATTTCCTTATTACTCAGGGCAGTCGGTCTCATGCTTCTCATAGAGAATATTTATGCCTTCATTGCTGCTCCCATCAACTGGAAGAAGCTTGACAACACTGCCTATGGTATTATGTGTTAGGACCTGGTATTCATGGGGAAGCTCTGCTGGGCGAGAAAGATTTGTGGTGATGACCATTATAAACTCACTACTGAGGAAATGCTTCTTCCTTACAACTGTTACTGCAGTATCAAAATTCAGATGTGTTTTTCACTTTTACTTTTGAAATATATGCACATTAAATATTGACAATTAAAATCATTTAAATATATACTTATAGGCAATGTAAAATATCACCCCAAGAATTCATTATTTGGTGGCTGGTTTGATGGCTGTGTTGGTAAAGATACACACAAACCAGGTGTTCTGAATTCAATCCCCAGAGTCCATGTAAAAACGGAAGTAGAGAACCAACTCCATAAAACTGCCCTGTCTGACCATTAATGCTGTTTTCCTATTCTTGACTGCTTCAGGACCTCCCATGTTGCAGTTTTTTGTAATGACATTGACAGTTTGTAGAGCACTAGTCATTGAGTTTGTAGATTGCGTCTCTCTTTGGGTATGTCATATGCTCTACCTTCTTTTGCTCTGTGAGATGTCTTCGCATGGATTTCTGTGGTGGCTAGTGCAGTTTGTAGTCCACCCATGTGAAAGGGGGTTTCTTTTGCCTACATCCTCAACAGCATTTGTTGTCAGGTATTTTATTGATCTTAGATTTTTGATTGGGGCGAAATGAAATCTTAACGTGGTTTTTATTCATATTTCCCTAATTGGTAAGGTTAGAAATTTGTAATTTCTTTCTGATCCATGGCCCATTTTTAATTGGGTTATTTGTTTCTCGACTCTTGTTTTTTGAATTCTTTGTATATTCTGGATACTAATTTTCTATCTCATATGTAATTGACAAAAATCTCTCCCATTCTGTGTGCTTACTCTTTACTTGATTCCTTTGCTATATAGAAGCTTTTGAATTTCATGGGAGAGGTTCCATTTGTTAGTTGTTGACCTACCTCCTGAGTGAATTGAGTCCAATTCAGGAAGTCTTTTCCTACCCCTGTATCTTGTAGGGTACTGCCTAAGTTTTCTTCTGGCAGTTCAGCGTTTCAGGTTTCTTTTGCACTGCATGCTTTGATCCACTCAGAACTGATCACTGTACAGGGTGATAGATAGGGTCTAATTCATTCTTGTAGACATCCAGTTCTCATCATTGTTGGAAATGTTGTCTTTTCTCTTGTTTGTTTTTTGGCCTCTGTCAGCTGTGAGATGGCTGTAATTATGTGTTCTTGTGTTTGGGTCCTCTATTTTGTTCCGTTGATCTACATGCCTACATTTGTGCCAGTACCATGCTATATTTATTAGTGTAGCTTTGTAATATACCTTGAAATCTATTGTTCTTTTTGCTCTGGGTTGCTTCAGCTATCTTGGGTCCTTTGTGATTCCATATAAATTTTAGGATTTTTAAAAATTTCTGTGAATAATGTCATAGGGTTTGTGATTGATTGTGATTATATTGGCTCTGTAAGTTGCTTTTTTAACATGGCCTTTTTTCACAGTATTAATTGTACTAATCTATGAATATGGTGGGGTCTTTCCATCTAGCATCTTCTTCAGGCTCCTTCTTCAGATTAAAGTTCTCTTTGTAGAGGTCCTTCACATCCTTGGGTAGGCTTATGTTATATGTTATTTTATTGAGGTTATTGTGAATGACAATGTTTTTCTGATTTTGTTCTCAGTTTGTTATTAGTATACAGAAAGGATACTGATTATTGTAAGTTGATTTTGTATCATAACTGAAACTGTTGATAATTTCTAGAAGTTTTCTGGTAGAATTTATCGGATCATTTATGTGCAATATCATACTATCTGCAAATAAGGGTAATAATTTGACTTCTTTTCCTATTTGTGTCTTTTAAATTTCTTTCTCTAGTCTTATTGCTCTAATAGTGATAACTGTGGGTTATGACCTCCTGGGGGGATTGAATGCCCCTTTATAGGGGGTCACATATCAGATATCTTGCATATCAGATATTTACTTTACAATTCATAACAGTAGCAAAATTACAGTTATGAAGTAGTAATGAAATAATTTTATGGTTGAGAGTCATCCTGCCCTGAGGAACTGTATTAAAGGGTCACAGCATTAGGAAGGTTGAGAACCACTGCTCTAGGTCGTGCTTTCTAGCACTGTATTGAAAAGGAGTAAAGACAGTGGACAATCCTGTATTGTTTCTGATTAGAATAGGATTCCTTCAAGTCTTTCTTCATTTAGGATGATGTTGGTATGGGTTTACCATATATAGGTTTTATTATGAGGTCTGTTCTTTCTACAGCTTTTATCATTGAGGCCTGTTGGAATTTGTCAAAGACCTTTTCTGCATTGAGAGTGTCCAAAGTCCTTTTGTCTCCCCATCCTCTTCTCGAGACAGGGTTTCTTTGTGTAACCACCGTGGTTATCCTGGAACTTGCTTTGTAGACCAGGCTGGTCACAAACTCATGGAGATTTACCTTCCTCTGCCTTTGAGAACTGGGCTTAAAGGCATAAGCCACCATCGCCCAGTAAAAATCTTTTTCTTAATGAGATTTTTATGTGATTTTTGTCTTTAGTCCATTTATATGATTCATTTAATTTATTAACTTATGTAGAAAAATAGTTGTGTACTTTATCTGTGTTTCTTATAAGATTCAGAGACAGCAGCACAGGTATACTGGTTGAGGGAAATATACCCACACCAGGAAACTCACAAGCACCTGTAATTCCAGTTTCAGGAAAGTACACAGAAAGCAATACCATTTGAGCTGCAGTACATCTTCATGAAAGTTATTTTATTATTATTATTGTTTGTTTGTTTGTTTGTTTTTCAAGACAGGGTTTCTCTTGTAACAACCCTAGCTGTCCTGGAACTAGCTCTTTATACCCGGCTGACCTCGAACTCACAGAGATCCACCTGCCTCTTCCTCCCGAATGCTGGGATTAAAGGCATGCGCCTCCACCCAGCTATGAAAGTTATTTTTATGGTTCTGATACTTACACTGAAACCAAAATGTCAAAACAAACACTTGTGCAAAATAATTACACAATCCACCAGTCGTTTCCTGTTAGAACTTTGTTCAAGGGAGTCTAGTGTTTAGGAGAGATCAGGGTTTATGAGTACGCAGATAGATGGAGTCTTTCTGGGGCATCTGAGGCCCTTTCCAGTATCTTGAGCTCTTTCACCATGCTGGCTCATTAGATTTTTATCTTCTGCAAGCTCTTTAGTCTATACAGCTATCAAATATATCTCCAGTGGAAATCCATAATAAATTTATTTAAATGAGGCACTTGAGAAATATACTCTGGAACTTAGTAAAATAAATGTTAATTACTGCTAATAGGAACTTGGAGATGTTGATTACATTTGGAAGGCATAACTAAAATATGATTTTTGTCTTTATAAGTCATGTTGTAATTTCATAAACGAATAAGAGTGTTTGGCCCCAGTATACAACCTGGTGAATTTTGTTGCTAGAACAGAAAGCACAATATGGGAAAAAGAAAAATGCTTCTCTTTAATTTTCATTACTGGCAATCTTACCAAAAGCAATCTACAGATTCAACGCAATGCCCATCAAAATCCCAGCAAAATTCTTCACAGACCTCGAAAGAATGGTACTCAACTTCATATGGAAAAGCAAAAAACCCAGGATAGCCAAAACAATCCTGTACAATAAAAGAACTTCTGGAGGCATCACAATCCCTGAATTCAAACTCTACTGCAGAGCTACAGTACTGAAAACAGCCTGGTATTGGCATAAGAACAGACAGGAGGACCAATGGAACCAAATAGAAGACCGGATATCAATGCACACATCTTTGAACACCTGATTTTTGACAAAGAAACAAAAAATATCAAATGGAAAAAAGAAATCATATTTAACAAGTGGTTCTGGCATAACTGGGTATCAACATGTAAAAGAATAAAAATAGACCCATATCTATCACCATGCACAAAACTCAAGTCCAAATGAATCAAAGACCTCAACATAAAGTCAGCCACACTGAACCTCATAGAAGAGAAAGTGGGAAGTACACTTGAACACATTGGCACAGGAGACCTCTTCTTAAATATAACCCCAGCAGCACAGATACTGAGAGATTAATAAATGGGACCTCCTGAAAATGAAAAGCTTCTGTAAAGCAAAGGACACAGTCAACAAGACAAAAATGGTAGCCTACAGAATAAAAAAAGATTTTCACTAACCCCACATCAGACAGAAGTCTGATCTCCAAAATATACAAAGAACTCAAGAAATTGGACACCAAAAGATCATATAATCCAATAAAAAGAATGGAGTACAGACCTAAACAGAGAACTCTCAACAGAGGAATCTAAAATTGCTGAAAGGCACTTAAGGAAATGTTCATTATCCTTAGTCAGCAGAGAAATGCAAATCAAAACAACTCGGAGATTTCAGCTTACACCTGTTAGAATGGCCAAGATCAAAAACACTGATGACAACTTCTGCTGGAGAGGTTGTGGGGAAAAGGGAACACTTCTGCCTTGCTGGTGGGAATGCAAGCTGGTACAACCCCTTTGGATGTCAGTGTGGCGATTTCTCAGAAAATTGGGAAACAACCTTCCTCAAAACCTAGTAATACCACTTTTGGGTATATATCCAAAGGATGCTCAACCGTGCTGCCATAAGAACATGTGCTCAACTATGTTCATAGCAGCTTTGTTTGTCATAGCCAGAACCTGGAAACAACCTAAATGCCCCTCGACCGAAGAATGGATAAGAAAAATGTGATACATTTATACAATGGAGTACTACACAGCAGAGAAAAATAATGACATCTTGAATTTTGCAGGAAAATGGATGGAGCTAGAAAACATTATTTTGAGTGAGGTAACCCAGACACAGAAAGACAATTATCACGTGTACTCACTCATAGGTGGTTTTTAAACATAAAGCAAAGAAAGCCAGCCTACAAACCACAATCCCAGAGAACTTGGGCAACGATGAGAACACTAAGAGAGATTTGCATAGATATAATCTACATGGGAAATAGCAAAAGACAAGATCTCCTGAGTAAATTGGGAGCATGGGGACTTTTGGGGAGGGTTGAAGGGGGAAAGGAGAGGCAGGGAGGGGAGCAGAGAAAAATGTAGAGCTCAATAAAAATCAACTAAAAAATTCCATTACTTCTGCGACTTGTGTGACAGTTCATGATTAGATCTGTCACCATACTGCTGTTACCAGCTTTCCCTCACTGTCTTTGCTACATGTGTGGTCCACTAAACAACGCTGGTTGTCCCTGTGAACAACTCCATTTCTTAGTAGGTTTTTAGTAGGTGTTTATGACAGCCTTGTTCTCTTGAGATTGTGCATTTAGAAAGTTTTAACTCTGATATCCAATGATTTTTTTTCTGTGACGTGATCTAGCCTGTCTGGGAAAATCTACATTTCCTTTTATTTCAGGAATGTTATCTTAGTACTGTATTTGAAAATGATTTCTAGCTTTTTTATCTAGAACCTCCCTTTGGCTCTGCTGATGTTAGATCCCTTTGTCCTGGTCTGTGTATTAGTTACCTGTCTCATTGTTGTGATGATCAAAACAACAGCAGCAGCAAATCTACAGTCTGTCAAAATAGTTGTAAGCTGGTTAGTTTTGGCTCACAGTATACTATCCACCCTATTGAGTAGGAGGTGGCAAATAATGTTATATCTACAATCAGGAATTCAAGACCAATGAATTCTAATGCTCAGCTCTTCATTTTATTCAGTGTGTAAAAACTATACTAAATATCATGAATTATGCTTTTTTGCAGCCTGTGGAATGGTACTGCTCACATGAATTAACCTAATCTAAATAATTCCTCTCAGACATGCCCAGAGATTTGTTTCCATGGTGATCTTAAGTCCTTCCATGTGGACATTCAAGATTACCCATCACAATCTGCCATTCACAAGTTTTCTCTACATTTTTCCTGAAATCTTTGTTCTTCAGTTTCATTGCCTTCATTTTTTCCTCACCTTTCCCCTTATTGCCTTCACTTTGTGAAGTTTTTTCTTTGTGATTCTTGTCATTTGCAAGTAGTGTCACTTTGCCTGTGGTGGCTGCTAGCAGGATCTTTGTTTATACAGTAGTTCTATTGTTCTGTTCTACATATTTCTGAGGTCCCCAAACCCAAAGCCATTGAGACTTATTCCTTATGCACTTGAGCTGTTGATTCAAGTGCTTAGGTCTCAAGACCGATAGGCCCATCAGTTTTGTACCCTAGTGACTGTCATTTTGTGGTTGTTTGCTTAGAGGATGTTTAGCTCTTCTTTCATACTTTCCTTGCTTATAGTCAGTATGGTTTTTTTAATTGAATATACTCTATGTTTAAATGTTATGTGATATTGATATAATAGTCACTTCTTGGCATATGATGCATTCCAAGACTTCTGTTGGATGCCTGAAATCACAGATAGCACTGAACCCTACATACCCTTTGGGTTTGCCTATAGGTATGAACTTATGATATAGTTCAACTTATTAATAGACACAGCCAGAGATTAGCAACAGTAATCATAACAATTTACTGTAATAAAATTGCCAGAACTACTGTTTTTACACTATATAGAAAATATTAAGGAAAATAAGTCTACTTGACTTCAAGTGCCATGATGCCACATAAGTTGACCTGGCAACAAAGATGGCTACAAGTGATTAACGAATGGGCTGTATGTGCAGAGTAAATAGGCTGGGCAAAAGGAGAATGTATGCCCCATATAAGACCTTAGCAGGGTGGTGGGAGATTGTTACCCAGAATAGCATGTGACTAAAATTTTATGAATTATTTCTAGTTTTTTTTTTCCATCTAGTAATTCCTAACCATGGGTGGGTGACTGTGGGTACTTAAGACCTTGGAAAATAAAACCATGGGCAGAGGATTACTGTAATGATCCTTCAGAAGCTGAATCTTAGAAAGTTTTTTGTCCAGGTTTTTAGAATTTTCTCTGCTTTAGGCGTAGGATTACCATTTGTGGCCATATTATATCTTGGAGAAGATTACCCAGCTTCCCAGGGTGAGAGATCTTACTATGCTCTGGATCTGCCTTACCTCCACTGGTACCCAAACACCCATACATACAAGGACATTTCTTTTCATGCTTATACAGTTCTCTCAAACTGCACTATACCCAGCAATTATGTAGTCATCGGGTTAATAAATAGTTCATCATTTAATGTAATTTAAGGATTGTCTTGATTTTTGAGGCCAACCTGCGCTGCATAGTAACACCCTGTCACACAAAAAAGCAGTGTCCTATGCCTTGGCAGCATATGTATGTTACCTTTTTATATTATTCTAATCATTTTTACTTCTGAAGCATCTCTTAACTGCTTTGAATAGAAATAAAGAAGTCAGTAGTATACTTTATGGCTATTTTCATCAGTTATGGTTTTTGTGTTCTCCATTTCAAAATAAAAGGAATTATTGTATCCCTAGTCATGTCATAAAAGATATAAAAGAGCATCACACTTGAGGTAATATTAAGCAGATCTCAAAAGACAGATATATGTTTTCTCTGATTTGTAGTTCTTATATTATATATAGATATATAAATTATGTATGCATATATGACTTGAAAAAACCAAAATCAATAAAAGTAATCATTATGAGGACAAGAGTAACATTTTGTAATTAAGTTTTTGTTGTTTTTGCCCCAAATGCTGGAGACCAAACTCAAGACCTTGTGCATGTTCACAGAAGTTCTACCACTAAACTGCATTCCCAACCACAAGTAGGTCTCCATTGTGACACAGAACAGCCTGACACCTTTCCTTGCAGCCTGTGTTCTCAGATCCTGTGTCTTGGCTCTAGAATATTGAGCCTGAGCACCACTGTCTCTGGCAGGATAACACTGCAGTCCACTGAGGGCCTTCTCCTGATAATACTCTTCTAGTCAGTGAAGTACTAAGATTTGCTTCTTGCAGAAAGTCAGTGTTGATTGAAATAACATATAATCACATGGTACCTTATAAAGTACTCTGAAAATGTATGTATTGTGGTACTTACATTAGTACAATAGGTAGTGCAAATGAAGATGGGAGTCATAAACCCAGACTTCGAGTTTCCACATTAGTGGAGAGTGATCTCTCTGTCATGAAGAGCTCAATAGAAACAATCCACTGTCAAACGTCCTTCTGGCATTATTCTTTGTCATAAATTGGCTATGCTGGCTGTTGGCATATTAGTGTCCTATAAAGATGGGAGCCAGGTCAACATAAATGAAAAGTTGTTGTTGTGGAGTTCATTTTCACATCTGTGTTCTTTCTTTTTTAAAAAAAAATTTTTTCCTTTTTTAAATTTTTTTTAAAAAAGAAAACATACTTTTTTCATTTTACAAACTAATCCAAGTTCCTATTCCCTTCCCTCCTCCCATTCCTTCCACAAACCCTCCCACCCCACCCCCATCCAGTCCTCAGAGAGAGTAAGGCACCTTGCTTTGGAGAAGGTCCAAGGCCCTCCCTACTATATCTAGGCTCAGCAAGGTATCTATCCAAAGATAATAGGTTTCCAAAAAGCCAGTACATGCAGTAGGGATAAATCCTGGTGCCACTGCCAGTGGCCCCTCAGTCTGCCCCAGCCATGCAACTGCCAACCACATTCAGAGGGACTAGTTTGTTCCTATACTTGTTCCTTCCCAGTCCAGCTGGAGTTGGTGAGCTCCCATTAGCTCAGGTAGACTGTTTCAGTGGGTGTACCCATCGTGGTCTTGACCTTTTTGCTCATATTCTCACTCCTCCCACTCTTCAACTGGACTTTGGGAGCTCAGTCCAGTGCTCCGATGCAGGTCTCTGCCTCTGTTTCCATCAGTTGCTGGATGAAGGTTCTATGGTGATATGTAAGATATTCATCAGTCTGACTACAGTGCAAGTCAAGATCAGGCTTCCTTTCCTCTATTGCTTAGGGTCTTAGCTGGGGTCATCCTTGTGGATTCCTGGGAATTTCTATAGAGCCAGGTTTCTTGCTAGCCATATAATTGCTACCTCAATCAAGATATCTCTTTCCTTGCTCTCATCTCTGTCCTTCCTCCTTCTTGACTATGTCATTCCCTCAAGTTCTCCTCACCCCTCCCCTTTCCCCCATTTTTCCCCTTCCATGCTCCCTTCTCCTCCCACCTCCATGCTCCTAATTTTGTCAGGCGATCTTGTCTGTTTCCAATTTCCAGGTGGATCTATATATGTTTTTCTTAGGGTTCACCTTATTACTTAGCTTTTCTAGGATCATGAACTATAGGCTTAATAGCCTTTGTTTATAACTAGTATCCACTTATGAGTGAGTACATACCATATTCATCTCTTTGGGTCTGGGTTACCTCACTCAGGATGTTTTTTTTTCTAGTTCCATTCATTTGCATGCAAAATTCAAGATGTCATTTTTTTTAAAACTTCTGAGTAGTACTCTAATGTGTAAATGTGACACATTTTCTACGTCCATTCTTCAGTTTAGGGGCATCTAGGTTGTTTTCAGGTTCTTGCTATTACAAGTAATGCTACTATGAACATAGTTGAACAAATGCCTTTGTAGTATGATTGATCATTGAAAGACCTATTCAACAAGAACTTTAATTCTTTGAAGAAAGAAATTGAAGAAGGTACCAGAAAATGGAAAGATCTCCCATGCTCTTGGATAGGTAGGATCAACATAGTAAAAATGGCAATCCTACCAAAATCAATTTATAGATTCAATGCAATCCCCATCAAAATCCCAACAATTCTTCACAGACCATGAAAGAACAATAATCAACTTTATATGAAAAACAAAAAACCCAGAATAGCCAAAACAATCCTGTACAATAAAAGAACTTCTGGAGGCCTCACCATCCCTGACATCAAGCTCTATTACAGAGCTACAATAATGAAAACACTGTGGTACTGACATAAAAACAGAGAGGTTGACCAATGGAATTGAATCAAAGATCCAGATATTAATTCACACACCTATGAACACCTAATTTTTGACAAGGAAGCTAAAATTATACAATGGAAAAAAGAAAGTATCTTTAACAAATGGTGCTGGCATAACTGGATGTCAACATGTAGAAGAATGAAAATAGACCCATATCTATCACCATGCACAAAACTCAAGTCCAAATGGATTAAAGACCTCAATATAAATCTGACCACACTGAACCTGATAGAGGAGAAAATGGTAAGTAGTCCTCAATGCATGGGCACAGGAGACCACTTCCTAAATATAACCCCAGTAGCACAGACACTGGGAGCAACAATTAATAAATGGACCTCCTGAAACTGAAAAGCTTCTTTAAGCAAAGGACACAGTCAATAAGACAAAAAGGCTGCCTAGTGAATGGGAAAAGATCTTCACCAACCCCACATCAGACAAAGGACTGATCTCAAAATATATAAAGAACTCAAGAAATTAGACATCAAAATTCTAAATAGCCCAATTAAAAAATGTGATACAGAACTAAACAGAGAATTCTCAATAAAAGAATCTCAAATGGCCAAAAGGTACTTAAAAGGAAGTGTTCTTTGTTCTTAAAGCTCACTGAGGAAGCACTGAAGTGATTGGATAAGGGGATCACTGACATTCTCAGGAAGACCCACGCAGCGTTCACATTGAATTGTTCCACATGAATTGCTTCACTGAGATCTTTCATGCAGTGTGCATTAGGTACTTTCCTCATTGCTGTGACCTAATCCTTTACAAGAAACAGCTTAAGGAAGGAAGGGTTTATTTTGGCTCACAGTTCAAGGGGATACATACAGCTCTTGGTAATAGTGTGAGGCAGGAAGACAGAAAGATGAATGCTGGTGCTCAGTTTACTTTCTCCTTTTCATTAAGCATAGGACCCTATCACCTGGGATAATGCCACCCACATTCAGGGTAGGTCTTTCCCTGTTTGTTTAATATTTGCGAAAGCATACTCATATGTGTTTCCTTGATGATTCTAAACTCAGCAAAGTTGACAAGACTAACCACAACACAGTGTAAACACTCACACTCCGCCAGGCTCATTTCAACAGACTTATTTATATATCTCTTGCCTAGATTCCTATGTTACCAGCCGTTTCAGGTATCTGTCTGTCTGGTTAAATTCATAGCTACTGCCTTATTTCCTCAACCAAAGTGAACTACAGATACATTAGAAAATTTCTGCCACACTGCCTTTTCAGAAACTGTACCTTCAAAGGGGTGGGATGCTTCATCATCCACTTACTGTGAACCCAAACAGTTAAAGACATTGATTGCTATTAGAGGGCTGGAGAGATGTGCTACTGTTAAGAGCACTGACTGCTTTTCCAGAAGACTTGGATTTGATTCTCGGCACCCACATGACTGTTCAACCACCAGCAACTCTAGTTCTAGGTCATCCAAAGAAAGTCCTTTTCTGATCTCTGTGGGTTCCAGGCACATAAGCAGTGCATAGACATTTATGCAGGGAAAACACCCATACACATAAGATAAATTTTTTTAAAAAGACATTGATAATACATAAGAAGTGTAGAAAAAGATCCAGAAGCCTGTAAGAATAATGAGTAGGCTAGATGACTAGGGAATAACTCAGATCCCATTAGCTTTTAAAATACTATTTTTTTAATGATGAATTATTACCTTTCATCAATAGAATAAAGTTCTTTTTAGCCTGAGTAACAATTTCTGTCACTTTACTCTACTCCAGTGTTGAATTTCTATGTCCTTTAAGCTTCGAAGGTAGTGATAATAAGCTCCCTCAAGTCTTTCATGGGAACTTCATTCTGGTGAGCACAGGTAAATGTTATTTTTAAAGATTCCTTAGCATTTTGAAGATTATTGGGACCTACATCTTTAACTGTCTGGGTTCTTAGTTGCAAGCAAGAGAATGGAAGTGTTTGGAAACGGATTTATTGGAAGGGTACTGAAGGGATTACAGAAACAGTGACAGCTCCACCACCTGAGAACTGCACAAAGGTAATTCTGCAGAGCCAACAAGTCTCAGCTTCATCTTTTATAAGAGTTATTGGTTCACAATGCTAGTGGATCCTACCTCTTTTCCTGCAACATACCATTAACACAGACCCTGCTGCTACTTCTACTCTACAAGCCTAAAAGCGTTTTTACTGCCATGAGCTTTTCTTGTCTTTGGGACACTATCTTTACATTAGGAATCTCAGGTTAAGAGTTTAAATATATTATACGGAATCCTATTTAATACACAGAGGTCTTACAGGAAACATAGTAGGAACTGGTTATTTCTTCATGGGAATTATACTCACTTTATCCCACTATATGCAGTGTGAAGTCCTCCCATTTTAATTTTATGCATAGTTTACCTTTTGCTTTATGGCATTCACTAGGCTCCCCCAAACAGTGTTGCATAGGGTTGAGAATGAGCACTGTTGTCTTATTCCTGACCTATGGGAAAGCATTTAGATTTTCACCACTGAATTTGGCATTACTCTACGATGGGGAGGGTATGTATATATACATTTCATACATGTTCACATAAATGTGCTCACATAGAAGCCTGACATTAGGTGTCACCTTGTTTTTGAGGTGGGGTCTCACTGAACATGGACCTCAACAATTTGACAGGACTAGCTGGTCAGCAGGTTTCAGGGATTCTTCTGTCTTTACCTTCCCAGTACTGGAATTACAGGGACACATACCCACAACTGGCTTTTAAAAAAAAAAAAAAAAAAAAAAAAAAAACCAAAAAAAAAAAAAACAAAACAAAAAAACCCCATAGATATCAGGTTCTAAACTGAGGTCCTTATTCCTATGCAGCAAGCAGTCTACTGACTGAGCCATCTCCTCAGGCCCAGCTCCAGGATTTTCTTGGAAGGTTTCAATCAAATCAAAGAAGCTTCTAACCATTGATCATGTGCCTTTATTGTGAATGAATGTGAAAATTCTGTCAAATTCTGTTTATTCTGTCCATTGATTCTTGTTTCTTTATTTTTTCTTTCCTATTAGAGTGACATGATTGTATGAATTTTATGATTGTTACTATGGTGAATTATATTGATCAATTTTCTTCAGCTGGATAAATTTTAAGTTAATTGGTTATACTTTTAAAATAAATATGACATCTGATTTATGTTTAAAGTATTTTGTAGAATCTATCTGGAAAAGGATCTGAACTTCAGTTTTCTTTGTGAGAAGATTTTAAAATTCTAGTTCAATTTCTTTAGTAGATGCAGGGATGTTCAGATATTGACTTTCTTGAAGAATCCTGGGCAGTTTGTATATTTCAAGGAATTTGCCTATTTTGTCCAAGATGTTGAATTTATTGGATAAAAACCATTAGTCACTCCCTTGCCTTTTTCATGCTTGTAGGATGTTAATGACTTCCCCCCTCTTACTCTGGTACTTAGAAATTGTGTCTTTGTCTCACAGCATTTCTTGTTCACTCTAACTATGGTCTCATCTGTTTTACTCTTTCTTCAGAATTTGTTTCTTTTCTCTCCATTAGTTCTTGATTCTTTATTTTTCTCTTTCCTATTATTTACCTGGATTCTAATTGTCGTTTGTCTTAGAGTTCCTATAAAGCACCACGAACAAGGCAAGTTATTTTTTTGAAAAGCAAGCATTTAATTAGGCTTACAGTTTCCAAGGGGTAGAGTCTTGACTGTGGATGTGATGGAGGAAGGTCATTGGCTAATAAAGAAACTGCCTTGGCCCATTTGATTGGCCAACCTTTAGGTGGGTGGAGTAAACAGAACAGAATGCTGGGAGGAAGAGGAAGTGAGCTCAGACACGATGCTGCTCTTCTCCAGGGCAGACGCGATGAAGCTCCGACCCAAGATGGACATAGGCTAGAATCTTCCCGGTAAGCGACACACATTAATAGAAATAGGTAATCAAGATGTAAGAATTAGCCAGTAAGAAGCTAGAGCTAATGGGCCAAGCAGTGTTTAAAAGAATACAGTTTGTGTGTTGTTATTTTGGGGCATAAACTAGCCAGGCAGCCGGGAGCCGGGTGGCAGGAACGCAGCCTGCAGCTCCATCAACATGGATGTTACACAGTGTCTCTAGAGGGTGTGTGTAGACCATGGAGCTACTCTTCGATGACTTGTGAGTGAGAAGTGGGGCTAGCCCTGCTGCAACAGCTTATATTCTTGTAATCAGGTCAGAAGTCAGAATTTGCTAAAAGTCTGCCAATATGACAACCAGACCCTTTATTCACATTTACTACTGTGCACCTAAGAACTCTGGCAGCTTGGCATCCACCTTCAATATAGGAAGCAAAATCATATTCATAGAAATTGAATGACTCTGGTAAAGTCCTAATGCCAGATTGGGACTCCTTCAGAAGGAGCTAAAGGTAGATTCCCTGATTATCCTAGTGGACAAATAGGCATATATTACAGAGAAGGTGGCTACTTTTAGTTTCCCCAGTACCCTTCACAAAGACAGCTACTTAAGGCTGGTATCATGTTTCCAATTTGTGTCTGGATATGACACTGAGTTCACACTTGTAATCTGTATGTGGATGAGAATTCTTATAAGACTAGAGACCTATCCATTTTATTTTTTATTTAATCAAAATATAATTATATTAGTTCTTCCTTCTCCCCCTTCTGTGCCCCCCACTCCCTCCCACATTCATGAGGCCTCCCCTTTTTGAGCCATTGTTGTTGCATATACATTAAAGAAATAAATATTTAAATATAACACACTGAGTTCATTCAGTGTTGCCTGCATGTGTATGTTTCTAGGACTGACCAATTGGTTTTGGATAACCAATCAGGGGGCTCATCCCTAGGGAAGAATAAATTTTCTTCTATCAGCAGTTGTTAATTTTTTGGAGCTCGTCATCTAGGCTTGGGGCCATAGAAGAGTTCACTCATTTATATTGGGATATCAATTGTTGGAATTATTTAGGTCTTCTTTAGTCAACCATGTTGAAATTCCATGGATACAACTTTCTTGTGAGAGATAGAAGGAATAATCTTACAGCAGACTTCCTGGTCTTCTGGCTCTTAAAAAATCTCCAGTCCCCTTTCCCACGATGTTTCATGAGCCTTATGTGCAAGAGTTGTGTTGTAGATTCATCAATTGGGACTGATCACACCCTGGTCAATTGTTCTCTGAACAGTTGTTTCAACTAGTTGTAGTAATACCCTCATTCACTATTGGTAGGACTACAAACTGATGAAGCGCCATGGAAATCAGAGTGGAAAATTCCCAAAAAGCTAAAAGTAGATATACCATATGACCAAACTAATTCCACTCCTTGACATATGCCCAAATAATTCAAGTCCCTACTTACTCTATACATACTTGCTCTGCCATGTCCACTGCCACTCTGTCCCTAGTAGCTAGGAAATGGAAACAAGGCTTAAACTGTAAACATCCTTCAGTTGATGAATGGGTAGTGAAAGTGTGGAGTATTTATACCATGGATTCTACTAAGTTTTAAAGAAGAATGAAATCTTGAAATTTGCTGGTGAATGGATAGAACTAGAACATATGATACTGAGTGAAGTAACCCAGACCCAGAAAGACAAACATTACATGCTTTTTTTTCTCATTTCTGATTCTTAGCTCTGAATTTATCCATTTTAATATATGAGACATACCTTCTAAAAGCTAGAATTCAGATCGTAATGCCAGGATTGTTCTAATAAATGTCATCTTGTGGTTTTTATTGTTGTTCTTTTATTTTGTTTTTTGTTTTGAGAAAGGATCTTACTATGTAGTCTCGACTGGGCTGGAACTCACAGAGATCTTTTTGTCTGTATACTCCCACTCACAAGATCATCTTGTTTTTTAAGGCTCAATCTTTAAATGTGAACAGTAGCTTGCTGTTGTGGCTGGATTGTAGACAAGTTTTTTTTTCAGTTTATTTTTTTCCATAATAAACATAACTTTTATATTTGGATAAAATACTTTCACATTTTAAAGATGAATTCTTTTTTTTTAAAATATTTATTTATTATGTATACAATATTCTGTCTGTGTGTATATCTGCAGGCCAGAAGAGGGCACCAGACCTCAATACAGATGGCTATGAGCCACCATGTGGTTGCCGGGAATTGAACTCAGGACCTTTGGAAGGGCAGGCAATGCTCTTAACCCCTGAGCCATCTCTCCAGCCCCTAAAGATGAATTCTAATAGAACTGCGAAACCTATATGAATCTAGCTCTAACTTAGTGAGCATGACCTAAGATGTTTATAAACATCTGAAGCTCACAATCTGAGCCCTGTCTTCTTCCTTAATATTTCTAGGGGCTGGGTTGAGCTTTTTCATCTTTCAACCTATTCATAATTTAGCAGCAAGCTAAGTTGGTCAAACTTTTCTAAGGGAACTTGCCAAAAGCATCTTGCAGAGATTTCACAGTATCAATGTTAAAACTGGATGTGATGGCATGCACCTGCAATCCCAGCACTGGGGAGGCTGAAGCAGGAGAGTTCTGAGTTGAAGGGCAGCCTGGGCTATATAATAAGACTGTCAAAGCAAAAGTGTATGGGCATCAGTTTTGACTTTGCCATGAGGAAAATGGCCAAATTCCAAGAAACTCTGTCTTCTGTCCCTTTTCCCCTGATCAGAATTTGTTCTGAAAGGTATAATTATACTATGGTCATGGACTTCATAAGGACTTTTATACTAACTCATTTTAGAGAAGAGAACTGCCATAGATTTCATCTGTTCACTATTACAATTATCCATTCTCTGCTCAATCCACAGGCAACTGGCTAAGAGTCTTGGGCAGGCTGGTGAAATCGAGCCTGAAACAGAAGGGATCCTGACAGAATATGGTGTGGACTTCTCTGATTTTTCTTCAGAAGTTCTTGAATGTCTCCCTCAGAGCCTACCCTGGACAATTCCACCTGATGAATTATCCAAGAGAAGAGACCTAAGGTAAACATTGGGACACGGGAACATGCGTTCCTGCCCTGTCTTCTCCCCCAGTGCGTCTGGGGTCGGCCTAACATGTTTCCTTCTTTGTCTGATGTTTGGATTCAGTTGCAAATCTAGTGCTTCTGTGCCAGAGGTCAGCAAGTCATGGATTACCAGCTAAATCCAGCCTGCTGCTTGAACTCATTAGCTGAAGATGGATTTTAGACTTTTTAAGGGTTTGAAAAATTACAGTAATAGTTAATAGTTAGGAATAGTTATTTTCCTAAAATGATATGAGATTCATAATTCCTTATTCATCCAGGTTGTAGTAGAGCACAACTATGCTTGCTTCTTTGATTATATATTGCTCACCCATTCTTCATGATAACTTTAATTCCAACATTAGTGTGACCTAAAAATATTGACCCTCTGGCCTTTTGCAAAAGTTTTGCTTCTTCAATGGTTTTAGACAGTTCTGATTTTTAAAGATGCAGGTGCCTTTTCCTAGTCTCTTCTTGCTGGACCCCAAATTCTCCTTTCAAAAAAGGCAATGTTATCTGCTTAGAAGTGCTTCCTCTAAATGGGCCTCTCTAGGCACAGAGCAGAGGATTCAAGACCTTGTGCTTGGAGTCTCATTTTAAAGCTTTACTTTTAGGTCTGGAATTTATTGGAAAGTACTTTTGTGGTATTTTTATAACAACATCTTCTTTGAAGATGTTTCTTCATTGTGGGATGTTAGTTCTTTTCTGATATTTCTCTTCAGAATTTGGTTTCAGTACTGGCATTCATTCTGGATGCCACATGGAGATACTTAGAACCAAGAAAGTTTTCATACAACCCACCACGAAGGCTATGGAAGGTTTTGCTAAGGTTATCCCGTGTCAGAGTCTTTCCACCACACTTGCTTGGTCTGTAGCTGAACTTATGGTGCCTTCAGCTCCAAGTGTCTGGTGCTCCACCGACTTTGAGGAATGAATGAATTGTATCTTTTTGGAACTTACTGTCTTTTTTTTTTTTTTTTTTTTTTTTGCTTTTCTTGCTGAGAGTATGTGAGAAAAAAGAGTCCTTTCCTACTTGTTAGTATGACTGATGGAAGTACATGTTGTATTCAGACTCATTTGGTCCAAATGTAGTCCTGGATGTTAGTAATAATCTACACACCTGAGTTATTGCTGGTGCATAGGACATTATCTCCTCTGGGGCATTTGAACCTGAACTTTCATTCAGGTTCCTTTGTTGCTTCATGTACAATTGAGAGGTTTACTGAGATCTTGTATTGAATTAGACTATATAAGAACTTTAATGAAGCCAAATGTGGTGATACAGAGTTTTAATCTCAGCATTTGGGAGAGTGAGACAGGAGATCCAAGCTGTGCCACAGTGAGTTCTGTATGGGCTTCACAATAAGATCTATATTCAGTAAGATCCTTGAGTCTTGTGTATTATGAAAATATATTTATGTAGGAAATTGTCAAAGAATAAAAAACATGAGCAAAATGCTAAAACCAAAGGGAAAAGTAATAAGAAACGATTAAATCCTAATAATAGTTTGGTATTATTTGAAGTATAATTTAGTGCTGATTCTATTTTAAATGTACCCTTTTCTTTCAAACTCTACTTACAGAAATGTATCCTACAGAGATAAATGTACAAAGATTTATGAGCAAAGATTTTCATTGTTTTATCATAAAGGGAAATAGACATTGCTAAGTCCATCAGTAATGGAATAGCTTAACAATCTATGATCTATATGTCCATATGATAACATGACCTCCAGCTCTGCAAAAAAAAGAGGAATGGATCCATATGGTCTATCCGGAGGGAAGACTATCAAATATTGTTAAATGAAAGAAGCATAAAAAAAAGAAAGAAGCAAACCACAGGTCAATATGATTATGATCCTATTTTTGTGAAATCAGTGACCCAGAGCTATATAAGTACACGCACACACACAAAACATTACATCTATGTGTATATACATATATGCACATTAAAAGTGTGTATATACAGAAATTGATGTGGAAGAAAGTAAACCAAACTGACCACATACATGACTAATGTGGGAAACTGGCTCAGGGGAGCAGTAAGAAGGCAGGAAACTGTATTATACTTCACTTAGCATACTAGTCCATTGCTAAAAATCTTTAAAATAACTTCAAGAAATCATGAATACAAATGTCAGAAGACAGATAGATTCATTTCTTTCTGGCCTGATTGTAGTTTGCAGAAAAATATTAAACATGTTAGTGGCCACAGGGTCTTAGAGCTGCGTCACGTTATCCTTTTATGGCTCCATCTTGCTGTTGGTTTGGCCCTCATTGTCTTCTGTACTGAGCTACAGAATATTCCTTGCTCTGCAGAAAGCTTCTGTGTGCAGTGAGAAGGGGCCCAGAAGTAGAAGACCTTTGTGGATACACTGTGCTGTTGTTGTGGTAACAGATGTTTAACTTTCCAGTGTTGTCACTCTATCTGTCCCAAGATTATGTTTCTAAACTTCACATCAGACTCATTTATTCTTTTACATTTAAAATTTTTCAGTGGCTTCTTGATATATCAAAATAGTCATTTCTAAGCATTGGTAAACATAGATTGCCACTAATGCATGTCTTTTTTTTTTTTTTTTTTTTTTTTTTTTTTTTTTTTTTTTTTTTGGTTTTTCGAGACAGGGTTTCTCTGTGGCTTTGGAGCCTGTCCTGGAACCAGCTCTGTAGACCAGGCTGGTCTCGAACTCATAGAGATCCGCCTGCCTCTGCCCCCCGAGTGCTGGGATTAAAGGCGTGCGCCACCATCGCCCGGCTTTAATGCATGTCTTTTTAAAATTATACAAAATTGATGTATTACTAATCCGTTACTTATGTAGACCTGAACAAAAACAGAAAAATAAAAATGAAATGAATTTTAGTATTTTAATATTTTTATGAAAGGTACTAAAAACCTCTGTTTCTTCATATTGATAATTTTACCTTGAGTGAAAGCAGTTCAACTGGATGTTATTGTTTTTTTTTTAAACTTTGCTTTAATAACTTATAGTATGGAAATTTAAATATCTGATTCTAAGTACTGTATGTTTTGTTTGTTTAGACAGTGTCTCAATATGTAGCTGTGGTTGGCCTGGAACATGTTATGTTCTACAAGAAACTCACAGAAATTCACCGACCTCTCTCTCCCAGTTGTTGAAACTAAAAGCAATGTCACCATGGCTGATCTAGTTCTGTCTGTATTGGCACTTTATTTTAATGATCACCATAAGTAGATAGATAGATAGATAGATAGATAGATAGATAGATAGATAGATAGATAGATGCATACAGATAGGTACTCAACACTCAGCTATCTTCTTATTCCTATTTTAAAAAATAAAAGTATTTTTAAAGATGTGAGTTGTATTTACTAAACTATAATACTTATTTTATAAGGGTCTATTCAACAATTGCATCAAGTTTCATAAGTCTCTGTCTTTCCTGTTTCAGTCAGTTCTTGTGGACTGGTTAAAAAGTGCTGCATTTTTAGCTCTTAGGTTTGTTCTCTTTGTCTTTTAAGGCATAGTCTCACTCTGAAGCTTAAACTGTCCTTAAACTGAAGTCTCCCTGCCTCAGCCTTCCAAACACTAGGGTTACAGGCATATACCATCCTATTCACTATTATACATTTTTTAAAAGGCTCGTAATCCTCAGCAAACTCTTTCAGTGATATCGTAAAAGCTAGTTGTGAAGTTCTGGTGTGTAGTTTGTGTGTGTACATTGAGCAATTTAGTAGTTTGTACATAGACACAATTTTAGGTTCTAAATAATATGATAGTAGAAGCATTTTAGTACATCCGGGAAAAAGATCTAGATGTGGAAGGCTCTGGGTTTGATCCTGACACTGAGAAACAAAAACAAAACAAAACTAAACTAAACAAAAACAACAACAGAAAACAAATCAAAACTTTAATGTTGTGTTAAATATAAACATAGTATTTTGTTTTCAAATTCAATAACCTATTTTCTTTAATATTAAATTTCTGTCTTCCCCTTGAAGAGACAATTATTGTGTTTAGTTTTTCTAAGTACATAGAGCTTTCGGCAGCTATTGTTACGTAGTCACAGCCAGGCTGTGATGAGCTGTGTTCTGCTGTCCTTGGTGTTACTGTTTCTGGAACACTGTTACTGTTATCTTAAGCTTCTGCATCTTTCCAGTAGCATTTAAATTACTTAACTGTGTTATAAAGATTAATTTAGCTAAAACTAAATGTCCATGTAAGTAGGCATGGCAAATACCTGTAAGTCACAGTTGACTCAGGAACCAGTGAGAGAGCCCATGTTGTGAATTTTTCTAGAATGTTGACTTTTATCTGCACATGACACTTACACTGACCCATACATGTAGTGAGGGCACTGGGGATAATTCATGTATTTTTATAATTTTAGTGAATTTCTAATTTTTTAAAAATAAAAATGTATATAAAGTAAAATCAGTGACTCTGCTAATGTATTTTGAGTCTGATTAGTTTCTTTTCTTTGACTGATATGATAGGTTTATTTAGTTTATCAGCTAACAAATATTTGTTATATGCCATCCCTGGATACTGGAAATATGGTAACAGAAATATGTGTGGGTTTCTGCCCCTATGAATCTTCTCCCTCAGGCTCATGAATGAAATATATCAAGGACATGAATGAAATATATCAAGCAATAGTCAAATAGTTAAAGTATTTAAATAATTTGATAAATTTAATGGAGAGAAGTAGTTGGGATCAGTATTTGTAATAGTGTGATACATTCTTCTTTGAGATTCCCATATCTTCATAGGCATTTTAAAAGCAGTGTTCATTGTTCTGAATTTGACCAAAGAACTTAGATTGAGTCCTAATGCATCCTGGAAAGTGTCATATATTGAATAAATAAGTAGATATTCTCCAAAATTCCAAAGCCACTCTTCTGTGTCTTTTTAAACTTTTCCTCCTTTTCTGTTCAAACATTTTGTCTTCAAATTTTATTTTATAAGTATATTTTATATGTATGTAACATATATATACATACATACTATATATATGCATATATATGTGCATATGCCAAACCCTGAACTAGCCACTGAAAATACAAAGACAACTGAGGCGTAGCACTTTATCTTTAGAGAATCAGGTTCATATTGAGGTAAAGTACAGCAGAGAGTAGCAGGTGATCTAATGTGGGTATGAACACTGATCAAGCTAAGGTCACCAGTTGGGTGAACTGAGGGCTAAGAATCAAGGCAATATTTACTAACTAGAGTTACTGAAGTTGTCTCCATTTTAGTGGCAAGGTTTGGTTATAGAAAGACCATGTGCTTATGAGATACTCTGGTGAGACTTGGAAGACATCTCTAGCTTCTTGCTCCCCTCTTCCCAGGTCACCCTGCCTTGGAACCTGCAGTGTTCCTCTGGCTGTAGCTACGTAAGAGCTTTTACATACCCGTTTAGGTTTGGTATTTAACAATTATATTTGGAACAGAAAAGTTCCATCAATCTTTAAACCTCATAATCCAATTATGTCAGTAAAATTCCAGTTTTTTAGTCCAGTGGAATTGGGGTAATATTTTGCAAACTGAAGTTGAGAGAAATAGTGTTTATTTTGAAAAGAAAAATGGTTGGTTAGCAGTTTTTAAGAAGTAAGGCTGGTGTGAACTTGCAGGGGTGATCCGGCCCTTCTGATTGGGCCCACCATTCTTTTAGACATTTGGCTCCCTTCTCTGGAGAATCCCCACTTACATGGCCTAGACTTGTAGCTCGTTTTAGCAGGGCACTTGAGGTTAAACAACACCAATCCTGCAAATATTTTGGGACTAAGAAAATACTGTGTCTGAGGGAACTACTTAAAGTTGGTTGTATCTGAAGCCTGAGAAACCCCATGGTTATTTTCAAGACTGGTTGCTTTTTTTCCCCTCGTTTCATTCATATTGTTTTATTTCCTTTGTTACTAAACTAGAATAGGAAACTGAAGCTTAAAAGTTCAATACAAGTAGAAAATAAAAGCCTAGGTACACGGAGGGAAAAATACCATGTTAGCCTGATCTTTATGCTTTCCCAATAGCTAGTATTGTTGTAGACATCCGAATCACATCACTTTTTGGTAGAGCTGTGAGCTTCATTGAAGTAAGGATGGCTTCTATAGTTTTTTTTACAAAAGAGCTTGTGGTATCTATTTCTTTACTATTCCCTCAATAAAAAAAGGAAGTCCAGTGACCTCCACTGGACCATTACAAATGTGAAACTTGGCACTTAAAATTGCTTGCTCTAAATTTTCCTATTGCTTTCTCTCTCTCTCTCTCTCTCTCTCTCTCTCTCTCTCTCTCTCTCTCTCTCTTTCTTTTTTCCATTTGATGTCATTCTGCCAACTGGTGATTTTTTATTATAAACAGTACATTGTATTCACTTTTAAGAAGAAATATGAAGCTGGAGGTAAAATTACAAACTGCAGCTTCTCGACTGCCAAAATAGAAAACAATGAGCTAAAAATACTGAGCACAGAAAGGGTGTTGTGGGTAAGAAATATTGAAATATCTTCAAGGTGGAGAGTTCCTAAAGAAATTTTCTTCTTACTCCAGGTAAAACCAGTCTTGAAATAGCAATTTGAAAGGAGAGTCATATAGGTGGTGAAGCTTTCAAACATAACTAACTTTAAATGACTAATGATCTTACTGTTTATTGGGAAGTCCAATTTGATTAAATTGCTATTTAGAAAAAGGTTCCTTGGTGAAAGCAGGGTGGCAGTGTAGAAGAGCCCTAGAAGTCAGTCCTGCCTCTCCTAGAGATGCTCTGGGTGACTTTGAGCAAGGCAGTTAGTTAATCCTGGGAAAGTGAGAGGAGTAATCATTGTCTTCTTCTGTAATGTGCATTTTTCTGACCACGTTAGAATTTTCCAAAAGGTGCTGTTGTAGGTAAGGTGTTTCTTGGATTTTCAGAGTGTTCCATGGGTCATGCCTGCGTTCCCTAGGGTTTAAGTAGGGATCATGGAAGAAAACAATTTGATAGCAAGTAATTTTGGAAAACAAAGGGTTGATATATTTCTCTGACCCCCTTTTCTGGGATCATCTGAGGAAATTGCTGTTTCATTGAATATACTTCTAAAAACGCTGAACTACACAATCTTTCTGTTACCCTTGTCCTGGTTAGGGTTCTTTGGTTCTGCTCAAATGTTGTTGAGCAGTTGAGGGATAGTTCATCTTCATCTACCATTCTTAGTCACGGGCCCTTGAGTGTTGAAGGTTTATAGGCTGAGCTAACAGACGCGGGCTTATAGTTCCAAGACCTGAGAACTCAGAACTTCTGGCTTTTATCTTAGAATATGACTCATAATTCTAAGTATCTAGATTACAGGCTTCTGGGTTCCTAAGCCAATAGCCCAGCACTTGGTGGCTAGTAAAGTCCTTAGGTATAAGCAATAACTAGTAGCAGTTAGTGCCTGCTGGCATCATAGCACTCAACCATTGGGTATTAGAACCCTTTCCAATGGTGGCTAGCGTCACAGTTCTCATGCCTTGGGCATCAGGACACCTGGCCTCCAAGGGATGGTAGCTCCCTCCTAGTGTCTTGAACCTGCAGTGTCCCACATCCACTTTCTTCCATCTGAAACCTTGGCTCCTCTTGTAACAGGCCCCCAGACCTTAGCACAGCAAAGGCATCAAGGCACCATTCTGACCTAACAGCCCAAAATGTAGACTACAGAACCTGCCAAAATAAGAACAAAGGCCATAGTTCTGGGAAAGTCCCTAAATATACTAACGTTACTTTTTGGCTTCTGTAGCTCTGCTTATTGCTAATTCTTCTTGCTAATTGAAGTGAGTCAACCAGGATATGGTTTTTGTACATAGAAAGCCAAGAACAGGAAGGCTTGTGGCTACACATGGTAAGTTCCCTGTGTAGCCTACTGGCGGGCGAATAAAGACTTTCTGTTGGCTTTAAGAGTCTACGTGTTCTTTGAACCTTACAACACCGTCGTAGTCTGTTTCCCAGTCTTCACAGCCACATGCAGTCACACTGCTGCTGCCAGCTCCTCTGCCTTTCTTCACATTATCAGCTCAGCCTGTCCTAAATAAAAATCGTCGGGGTCTTCAGAATAGTCATTATTGGACTTAATGTTACAACAGGTGGGGCAGGTACTTCAGATTGACTAAAGTGAGTCGAACAAACAGGATATATAGGGAGGAAACTGAGTGTGGCGTGAGTTGTAACATGTAAATGAAGGATTCTGTTTCCCTCGGTTATAGTATAGCTTCCAGTTCCACCATGTTGGCTTCTTGTGGAGTCACTCGTGCAGCACCTCCCTTTCCATCGCAGATGAGACTGGTGCAGGGTCGCCTACAGCCACTGAGGCCTGTTTGCTGGAATACTGCCTCCTACGGTCACTGCAGTTGGAGCAGGACCTCAAGGAGCAGGTGTCACAGCTTCATTAGTAATGTTCTTGCGGCTGGAGTGTCTTCAGAGTCATCCTGAGCATTCAAAATAGCTGGCTAGCCCAGAGAGCAGACTGCCAGGTGCCAGAGAAAGGGCTGATGGGTGGACAGTTTTTCACTCCAAGTAGCCAGGCATTAAGTGAAGGGTTTATCTGCTATTTCTACTGTCATTCAAAGGCCTCAATGGCATTGGGGGGGGGTGCTTATTTAGAGCACAGAAAAAGCAGCAGAAACAAAAACAAAAGAAAGCTCAACACAAAGTAACATTCTCAACAGCACTTAATGGTGCTTAACAGTGCCTCACCCCACAGCCAAGACCCTGGTAGAGCCGAGTCTTACTGGTTTCACTTCTGGATCTCTCAGTGCATAACTTTGTGTTTGAAATATCTTGCTGAATTAATCAGAGACATATTATTCTGGAATTTGAGAGAAAGTAGTGATTATCTGCCACCTTTACCTGAGAAGTAAATATTGGCTGTGCACCCTCTTTCCTCACCAAGGCAAAGGCTGTGCTTTAAAGCTCAATTATTTCATTGCTAACAGGATCCATGCCATCCTTACTTAACTAGAGGGAAGCTAGATTAGATTGTTTGACAGCTGGAAGAAGCTGTCAATGTCATCTGAAACTACTAGTAATATTATTCCTTTCATGTCAGTCCCAGCTCACTGTTGTGAACTGACAGGAAACTCGTAGATAGTAACAAGGATTAGTGCACCCTCAACAGAGTCTACAACTGAACATTCTTAGTTGTAAGTATGTACTTTCTTTAGGACTTTGCTCATGGAACTTACGGTAAATAGCACTACCCTTAGGAAAGAAAAATAGTTAAAAGTGAGTGGATTTTGTCCTGAACAGATGCAAAAAAAGAAGACAGTTAGATGACTAATTTTTATATATTTATATATATTATCAATAAAATCTTCTAGAAATTACAGGCTCGGTGGTGGCACAGCACACCTTTAATCCCAGCATTCGGGAGGCAGAGGCAGGCGGAGCTCTGTGAGTTTGAGGCCACCCTGGTATAAGAGCTAGTTCTAGGACAGGCTCCAAAACAACACAAGAAACTCTATCTCAATAAAAAACAAACAAACAAAAAATTTTCTAGAAATTGCAATGATACGAAAGTAATTTGATGTAAATAATTTAAGGTTTGGAACAAATGAGGGTATAGAAAACTGACTTTAAGGATTATCAATTCTCTGTGGTTCATTATTAGAGTATTGTTCAAATACAAGGAAATTGACCCTTTTAGATTGCTAGTTCATGTAATCTTTCATCGTTACCAAGTCATTGACCTGTTACCATTGTCCATAATATTTCCATCATACCCAGGGGAAATCCCCATTACTCTACCATACCCTGCCTTTTTTTAGCAACCACTAATGGGCATTCCGTTTTCTTGAGGCCTCTGTTCTGAAATAGGCTTCTGCTTTCCAGCTGACTTTCTTTAACCTATTGTTGTTAAGTTTCATCATTTTTTTTCAAATAAAACCCAACAAAATCTACATATATTGAAAGTTAGCCTTAAACATATGTTCTCTTCTCACTTTCTACTGTGTTTTTTTAAGTTTTTTTTTTTAGGTTTTTTTTTATTGAAAAAAAAATTTTTCTGCTTTCTCCCCGCCTCCCATTTCCCTCCCCCTCCTCCTGCCCCTCTCCCTCTCCCCCGACTCCTCTTCTCCTCCCTCTCCAGTCCCAAGAGCAGTCAGGGTTCCCTGCCCTGTAGAAAGTCCAAGGTCCCCCCCCCCCCCCCGGCCATCCAGGTCTAGGAAGGTGAACATCCAAACTGTCTAGGCTCCCACAAAGCCAGAACATGAAGTAGGATCAAAACCCCTTGCCATTGTCCTTGGCCTTTCTTCAGCTCTCATTGTCCGCCATGTTCAGAGAGTCCGGTTTTATCCCATGCTTTTTCAGTCACAGTCCAGCTGGCCTTGGTGAGCTCCCAATAGATCGGCCCCACTGTCTCAGTGGTTGGGTGCACCCCTCGTGGTCCTGACTTCCTTGTTCATGTTTTCCCTCCTTCTGCTCCTCATTAGGACCTTGGGAGCTCAGTCCGGTGCTCCAGTGTGGGTCTCTGTCTCTATTTCCATCCATCGCTAGATGAAGGTTCTATGGTGATATGCAAGATATTCATCAATATGGCTATAGGATAGGTTCATTTCAGGTTCCCTATCCTCAGGTGCCCAAGGAACTAACTGGGGACATTGCCCTGGGCACCTGGTAGCCACTCCAAGTTCAAGTCTCTTGCCAACCCTTAGGTGGCTCCCTTAACTAAGATATGAGTTTCCCTGCTCCCCTATCCAACCTTCCTTTATCCCCAATCATCCTGTTTCCCCCAGTTCCCCTCATCCTCTCCTTCACACTTTTCTCCCCCATCTCCCCTCACCCCCATCCCACCCCACCCCCAAGATTCCAATTTTTTGCCCGGCAATCTTGTCTATTTCCCATAGCCAGGAGGACAACTATATGTTTTTCCTTGGGTTTACCCTCTTGTTTAGCTTCTTTAGTATCACAAATTATAGAATCAGTGGCCCCTATCCATGGCTAGAAACCAATTATGAATGAGTACATCCCATGATCTTCTTTTTGGGTCTGGGTTACCTCACTCAGGATAGTATTTTCTATTTCCATCCATTTGCATGCAAAATTCGAGAAGTCATTGTTTTTTACCGCAGAGTAGTACTCTAATGTGTATGTATTCCACACTTATGTTGTCTTATTGCTATTGCTAAAACTTCAAGAACTATATTGAAGAGGTATGGAGAGAGTGGACATCCTTGGCGTGTTCCTGATTTTAGTGGGATGGCTTTAAGTTTCTCTCTGTTTAATTTGATGTTAGCTGTCGGCTTGCTGTAAATAGCTTTAATTATATTTAGGTATGACCCTTGTATCCGTAATCTCTCCAAGACTTTTATCATAAAGGGATGTTGAATTTTGTCAAATGCTTTTTCAGCATCTAATGTAACGATCATATGGTTTATCTTTCAGTTTATTTATATGATGGATTACATTGATAGATTTGCGTATGTTAAACCAGCCCTGCATCTCTGGGATGAAGCCTACTTGATCATAATGGATAATTTTTCTAATGTGTTCTTGGATTCGGTTTGCCAGTATTTTGTTGAGGATTTTTGCGTCGATGTTCATGAGTGAGATTGGCCTGTAATTCTCTTTCTTGGTTGAGTCTTTGTGTGGTTTTGGTATCAGAGTTACTGTAGCTTCATAAAAGGAATTTGGCAATGACTTTTCTGTTTCTATATTGTGAAATACATTAAGGAGTATAGGTATTAGGTCTTCTTGGAAGTTCTGGTAGAATTCCGCATTGAAATCATCTGGTCCTGGACTTTTTTTGGAAGGGAGGTTTTTGATAACAGCTTCTAATTCTTCGCGACTAACAGGTCTATTTAGGTTGTTCACCTGGTCCTGGTTTAACTTTGGTATATGATATTCATCTAAAAAAGTGTCCATTTCTTTTACATTTTCCAGTTTTGTCGCATACAGTCTTTTGTAGTAAGATCTAATGATTCTCTGAATTTCCTCTGTGTCTGTGGTTATGTCCCCCTTTTCATTTCTGATCTTATTAATTTGCAAATTCTCTCTCTGCCGTTTGATTAGTTTGGATAGGGGTTTATCAATCTTGTTGATTTTCTCCAGGAACCAGCTTTTTGATTCATTGATTCTTTCAATTGTTTTCTGTGTTTCTATTTTGTTGATTTCAGCCCTCAGTTTGATTATTTCCAGTCTTCTACCCCTTCTAGGTGAGTCTGCTTCTTTTTTTTCTAGAGCTTTCAGGTGGGCTGTTAAGTCTCCAATGTGTGCTTTCTCTGTTTTCTTTAAGTGGGCAGTTAGTGCTATGAACTTTCCTCTCAGGACTGCTTTCATAGTGTCCCATAGGTTTGAGTATGTTGTTTTTTTATTTTCATTGTCTTCAAGGAAGAGTTTAATTTCTTTCTTTATTTCTTCCTTAATCCAGGTATGGTTCAGTAGTTGACTATTCAGTTTCCATGAGTTTGTAGGCTTTCTGGGGGTAGCATTGTTGCTGAATTCTAGCTTTAATCCATGGTGATCTGATAAGATACAGGTGGTTATTAATATTTTTTTGCAACTGTGGATGTTTGCTTTGTTACCGAGTATGTGGTCGATTTTTGAGAAGGTTCCATGAGCTGCAGAGAAGAAGGTATATTCTTTCCTATTTGGGTGGAATATTCTATAGATGTCTGTTAAGTCCATTTGATACATTACCTCCATTAATTCTCTTATTTCTCTGTTAGGTTTCTGTCTAATTGACCTGTCCATTGGTGAGAGAGGAGTGTTAAAGTCTCCTACTGTTAATGTGTGCGGTTTGATGGCTGCCTTGAGTTTTAGCAATGTTTCTTTTACGTACGTGGGTGCTTTTATATTAGGGGCATAGATATTCAGGATTGAGACTTCATCCTGATGAATTGTTCCTGTTACGAGTAGAAAATGTCCCTCTCCATCTCTTCTGATTGATTTAAGTTTGAAGTCAACTTTGTTAGAAATGAGTATGGCCACACCTGCTTGTTTCTTAAGTCCATTTACTTGATAAGCCTTATCCCAACTCTTTTTTCTGAGTAAGTGCCTGTCTTTGTGGTTGAGGTGTGTTTCTTGTAAACAGCAGAATGTTGGATCTTGTTTTCGTATCCAATCTCTTAGTCCGTGCCTTTTTATAGTTGAGTTGAGTCCATTGACATTAAGTGATATTAATGACCAGTGGTTGTTAACTCCGGTCGCTTTTTTAGTAGTAGATTTTGTGTGTTTCTCGTCTTTGAGTTGCACTGGTGAAGGATCTCTAGATGTCTGAGTTATTGTGGTCATTGTTAGAATCCTTGGTTAGTGATTTTCCTTCTATTACTTTCTGTAAGGCTGGATTTGTGGCTACGTATTGTTTAAATTTGTTTTTATCCTGGAAAATTTTGTTTTCTCCATTTATAGTGAACGAAGGCTTGGCTGGATATAGTAGTCTGGGCTTGCATCCACGGTCTCTTAGTTTCTGCAGTACATCTATCCAGGACCTTCTGGCTTTCATGGTTTCCATAGAAAAGTCAGGTGTAAGTCTGATAGGTTTACCTTTATAAGTAACTTGGCCTTTTTCCTTTGCAGCTCTTAATATTCTTTCTTTATTCTGTATGCTTTGTGTTTTGATTATTATATGGCGAGGGGATGTTTTTTTTTTTTTTTGATCCAGCCTATTCGGTGTTCTGTATGCTTCTTGAACCTTTGTAGGTATATCTTTCTTTAGGTTGGGAAAGTTTTCTTCTATAATTTTATTAAATATATTTTCTGGACCGTTGAGCTGCGCTTCTTCTCCTTCTTCTACTCCTATTATTCTTAGGTTTGGTCTTTTTATTGTGTCCCATATTTCCTGAATGTTTTGTGATGAGAGTTTGTTGGCCTTGCTGTTTTCTTTGATCAGCGTGTTTATTTTCTCTATGGTATCTTCAGAATCTGAGATTCTTTCTTCTATCTCTTGTATTCTGTTGGTCATGCTTGTTTCTGTAGTCTCTATTCATTTACCTAGATTTTCCCTGTCCAGCTGGCCTTCTGTTTGTGTTTTCTTCTTTGCCTCCATTTCAGTTTTCAAGTCTTGAACTGTTTCCATTATCTGTTTGATTGTTTTTCCTTGGTTTCCTAAGGTACCATTCACTGATTTACTCAATTCTTCAAACTTTCTGTTATACTTCTCATCCATTTCTATAAGGGCATTTTTTACATGCTGCTTAAGGGCGTCAATCACTTTAATAAAGTCAATTTTTTCTACTTCTTCATGATTAAGGTGTTCATGTCCTCCTGTTGTGAGGTCGCTGGGTTCTGGTGGTTTCATATTGTTTTTCAGATTGTTGGGTGAATTCTTGTATTGGCGCCTGCCCATCTCTTCCTCCAAATGCTCTCCTATGGATCTTATTTTACAGGATCAGGTCTCCTTGCCTACTGATGTACCTTTCCAGTGATGGCACTCCCCAGTGATGGCTCTCCTGGTGCTCCAGTGATGTCTCTCCTGGTGCCTATATCAGATCTCCGTGCCCAATGATGGCTCTCCTGGTGCCGAGATTAGCTCCCCATGTTGGTTGGGTAGTTCATAAACAAAGCGCCTACCTTGCTTGGTGCAGGCAGGCCAGAGTAACAAAGGGACTCCTGCCCGCCTGCTTGCCCTGAGGATTCGCCCCCAGTGCCCAGACAGGCTGAGCAGGGTGGTGTTATGTGCCCAAAGAGGGAAGGGGGCAGAAGGAAGTAGGGTTCTGGATGCAAACTGGGTGGGATAGGAAGAGAGAGGCAGTATGCGGGAAGGAGAGTCCCTGCAGGGAGCCCAGGAAGTATAGGGGGATGAGGAACTTCTGAGTTCCCTGTCCGGGGCTGCTGCCGTGGGTCAGAAACTCACCCCAATGATGGCTCTCCTGGTGCCGAGATCAGATCTCCGTGCTGGTTGGGTAGTTCAGAAACAAAGCGCATACCTTGCTTGGTGCAGGCAGTCCAGTGAAACAAAAAAACCAAGTTTCATCATTTTATGGCATTGATGAGAACTTCACCTCTCTCCATGCTGACTAGTACTGCATTGTAGCAGTGTACCACAGATTGCTCATCAGTTAGTGAAACTTTGACTTGATTCTACTTCTTTGCTGTTGTAAATCATGCTGCTGTGAGTATTTAGACATGAGGGTTTGTGGGTATATGTATTCAGTATTCTTAGTTATTGCTAACTGTGGAAATTCTAGGTCATGTGGTCAATCTGTATTTAAACTTTTCAGTAACTGTCAAACTGTTTTCCACATGGTTGCACCATTTTTACAATTCCACCAGCAATGCATGACAGTCTCAGTTTCTCCATTACTTACCAACTTGTTACATGTGTTGGGTTTGTTATTTTTCGTGTATGTGGTTTATGTTCATGTGCATGTGTGTACATGTACATGTGTGTCCGTGTTCGTGTAGCGGTCAGAAGTTGATGCGGGGTGTCTTCTTCAGTTGTTTGCCACCTTAGGTTCTGATGTAAGATCTTTCACTGAACCTGGAGCTCCCCAACTCAGCTAGACTGGCTGGCTAGTGAGCTCCAGTAATCCCCCTGTCTCCGCCTTTCCAGCACTGGGATTACAGGTGTTTACCACAATCTCTGCCTTTTTACCCAGGAGCTGGGCACCAGAGCTCAGGTCCTCATGTTCATGTAGTAAGTGCTTTAGTTCCAAGTTATCTCCCCAACCCCTTTTTAACTTTTTACAGTTAATAAAGTAATAGATTCCATTGTGGATTTTTTATACATTTTCATCATTATACTTCAATCATTGTTGAATTGACTTTCCCAGATTGGATTATCTTGTCACCCTTGCTGAAGATAAGTTGATCATAAATATACAGGTTTATTTGTGAACTCTCAGCTCTGTGTTTCTGTTAGTGCCATGCTGCCTACATTACTGTAAACTTGTAGTAAATTTGGGAACAGAGAAGCACAAGTCTTTCTATTCTGCATTTTTTTGTTTCAAGATTTTGTCACTACTTTGAGTCTCTGTCTTGCATTTCCTATGAATTTTAGGTTCAACTTGTCAGTTTGAGGAGCATTGAACAGAATCTTGTATTTTTTTTAATAATTATATTAAGCCTGTAAGTTAGTATAGCCAACTTAACATTGTCTTCTTGATGTTTTTTTCTTTGTTCAATTTATTTCAGTGATGTTTCGTAACATCCAAACACATAAACTTTTATCTTTGTGCTAAATTTGCTCCTATGCAAAGTTTGATTGTATTGTAAATAAGATTTCTTTCTTAATTTCACTTTCACATTGACCTTTGCTAATATTTAGAAGTACCATTGGTATTTGTGTGTATGGATTATGTAACATTCAGTCTTCCAGAACTTACTTATTAGCTCTAATTATTCTGAATACTTTAGGATTTTCTTTATTTAGAAGTTCATGCCATCTGCAAATGCAAATACTTCTTTCTAACCCCGAATGCCTTTTTTATCCCTTATTTCTTAGTTGCTCAAGCTAGAACTGTAAATTAACAGTGAGACTGTTGGGGAATGGGCCTCCTTGTCCTGATCATGATGATTGAAGTAAACATTTAGTCTTTCAGTATTATTATAATGCAGACTATGGGATTTTTGTAAATGCCCTCTGTCTTAGTGAAACTGTTCCCATTATATTCTAGTTTGTTTGGCATTTTTGTTTTCTTTATAGGAAAGGTACTGGATTTTGTCAGATTTTTTTCTAATTGAAATGATTTTGTAGACCATTTTAAGCTTTTCCAAAGTCCTCTATGGGCATCTCTTTTTCCAGCCTTTTACTTTTGATAAGCACCTTATTTTCTTTGCTACTAAAATTATTTCCAATAACCCTGGGTGTTATAATGCTTTTGTACTGAGTAAAGTCTGCTTCAGTTAAAATTTATCAGTTTCTATAATGGAGGATTTTTAGGGAAATATCTGTGAGACTGCTTGCTTTGCTTTGACTTTGAGACTGTTGGTTTTCAAGGATATTACAGAGATGGGGCAGGGATAGAGGACCTTTGGTGACTTGAATGTGAATAGCCCCCATAGGCTCATGTGTTTGCATACTTGGTCCCCAGTTGGTAGAACTGTTTGGTAAGGTTTAGGAGGTGTAGCCTTGTAGGAAGAGGTGTGTCACCAGGGATGGGCTTTGAGGTTTCAAAAGCCTGTACCATTTCTAGTTAGCTTTCTGCCTCATGCTTATGTATCAGATGTAAGGGCCTCATGGCCTTACTGCTCCAGAGCCATGCCTGCCTGCCTGCTACCGTGCTCCCTGTCATGATGGTCATGAAATCTAACCCTTTAGGACTTTAAGCTTCAAATTAAATGCTTTATTTTATAAGTTGTTTTGTTTATGGTTTTTGTCCAGACAATAAAAGAATATCTAAAACAAGACCTTACAAAACTCGCTGTTCCTGTTGACATTCAACTGTTTTTCTTGAATAATTTTACCTTAGGTTCTTATAAGCCTTTGATTGAGTTGTAGAATTCTGAAAATGATGATTTAAATAATTTTTAAGTGTTATTTTATTTGCATAGTAATTGCTTTGAAGTGTCCACTCTCAACTGAAACCTTTTTGAAGCCTGGGTTGGAAACAAAGAAAGTATCCTGCAGAAAGTTTTAGAAAAGCAACAAATTTGCTGGGGTAGAAAACTGAGAGAGTAAAAGGAAAAGAAATAAAGAATATGAAAATAAGAGCCCTTAATCCCAACACTTAGGAGGCAGGGGCAGGCGGATCTCTGTGAATTTGAGAGAGAAACCCTGTTGCTAAAATCCAAGAGAGAGAGAAAAAAGAAGAGCAACAGAGCAGTCAAAGATGTGTGGGCAAATCATTCCTAATACTAGACATGCTTGATAACCTAACATTCCTAACAGTGCAAATTAGAAAAATGAGTTTAACTGTTATCTGCAGTGACAACAAAGGAAACATTCCTCAGGTGCCTGTGTAGTCCCCTGTTCTGCACTCAGCCGCTCATTTCCCCAGCAGTTTTGCCCTGTCATAGTTCTTCTGGGTGTTGCCCACCCTGTGTATTTTTCTTCAGTTTGCTAGGGACATTTTAGCTTCTGTAACTTTGGTTTCTCTCTCAGGAACAATTAGGTATGCACTGTTCAGTTCCCCCTTGACAGTCTGCTCATTTGATCTCTTGAGTCCTAATGGAAGTTTGGACATGACTGTGATGTAACAAACTCCTCCAGAGGAAGGCGGTCTTCATCAACTTCACGTTTGTAACAGCCAACTTAACAGCACTGAGCATGCAATAAATAGCATCTGTAAGGAAGTGAAACAGGATAAAGGAAAAGAGAAGAGGGACAATATCAAAGTTTTATTTACAACTACAGAAACTATTAATTTACTTAATGTGCTATATGGTTTTTAGCAAATGCTAGATTCATTCCTATTTCTTTTTGATACTCTGAAGAAAATAACGATAAAACATAGTTTTCAAAAACATAGCCGTCAAAGAGGTTGTAGTTCAGTGGGAAAAATAGGTAGGAAAGCATCAAAGAGATTAAATTACTGTTATAAAGTACTAATCACAGCTTCAGTCTCTAACACAGATAGAGACCCTCATAAATGAAGCATGGGAGTGAAGGAAGATTGTGAAAGGTGGTCTCATGGCTTCAGAATAACAGAATCCTCTGGATTTCCTCTTTGCTCCCTTTGCATCTCAGGGTTCTGCACAAGTTACCAAGCTGAGATGTTCATAAAGCACAGAAAGGTAACATTGGAAACCCCACCTCCTCTAGTCAGAGGACAAGGAAGGACACGATTTAGCAACAGAAAATGTTTTGGCAGTACCGACCCTAATGTTAGTCACACACTACCTAAAACGCTCTTCTTTCTCCTGCACACACAGAGTTCCCATGAGGCTGAGCAAGATGTTAACAGTGGACACAAAGCCACTGGATAGCAAGTAGTGATGCTCTAGTTCCCACACCTTTGATGATCATGGAATCCAGCAGTGAGTTAATCTTCCATCCTGCTGCTGTGGACGAGCAGTACTCCTCCCTTGAGGGAGATCTGAGAAAGTAGCTTATCTTTCTTCAGTGTGTGCAGGAGCAATTGGTGGTACTCCCATTCTCTTGCCAGATGGGATCAGCAGAACTAAGAAAGGAGCTGTTCTTTGCCTCTGTCAGGGGAAGAGCCATGCTCTGTTTTTCTCTACGGCCAAGGGAGGAGGTACCCCCATAGCCAGACAGTGGAAGAGATATGTTTAAATTTCCCTACTGAACTAATACTGACAGAGCTGAACTTGGAACAGATGCTCTTCTAATACCTATCCAACACATGGAGGCCTAAAGACTGATTTCTTTTAATTGAAAAAACAGCCCTCAGAATGGGGGGAGAGGAAGAAGAAGAAAATTATGGGTCTGATGCAGAACGTATATCTGGGATATATAATGAACTTATAGCGTAGCAATGAAAGGTCAAATGACATTTAAAATGGACAAAGAATGTGAAGATATGTAAATACCTATTAGACACATGAAAAATATTAATATCATTCATCCTTACGAAAATTGAAAGCAAACGCACAATGAGATACCACTCTATAACCCCAAGGATAACTGTAACATAAGAAGCTGGTGTTGGTTAGGAGCCCTTATGCACTGCTGGTGAGAGTGTGCAATGGTTCAACCACTATGAAAATGGTTCCCAGTTTCCCAGAGTTCAAGATAGAGGTACCTGTTGAGCAGCATTTCTGTTTCCATGAAACTGAAAACTTGTCCACAAACAAGTTCATATTCATATATATGAATGCACATAGTAACAGTCTTAAAAATTGTCTGTATTCATGAAGTAGTGTAGTATTTTCCACAAAGAGAGATGAAGTTCTGGTATAAGCTACAGTGTGCACAAACCTTGAAAATATTATGCTTAGCAAAAGAGGTCAGGTACAAAGGCTACATATTTCATACCCAGAAAATAATCCAAAGAGAACCTCTTTCATTTTTATTTACTAATTTATTTTTGACTGCTAGGATCTTTAAGACCACTTTTCTTTTTAAAAAACATGTGAGCATATGCATGTGCCTGCATATGTGTGTGTGTGTGTGTGTTACATGTATGAGGTGCTTGTGGAGGTCAGCAGAAGACATTGGGTTCCTAGGAGCTGGAGTTGCAAGTGGTTGTGAGACAGCCAATTTAAGTGCTAGGAACTGGACTCAGGCCCTCTGGAAGACCAGCAAGTGCTCTTACCTACTGAGTCATCTCTCCAGCCCAAGAGTTCCTTTTCTTAGCCACTGAGCCATCTCTCTAGTCTGAGTTCCTTTTCTTGATGCTGAAAGTGTTTTAAAGTTAGATAATGGTGTTGATGTCAACTCTGCATTACTGAGAAACCTTTGAATCGTATGAAATAAAAGGGTAATGAGGTTTATGTTATATAACTTTCATCTCAGTATTACTATGATAAAATATCAATGTGTATAAGGTACCATATCAGCAAGTATCATATGTTCCTATCTGAGGTAAGAGGCCAGAGGTGAGGGTGTACACCTATAATCCCAGTACTTTGATATGCTGAACAAGATGACTGCTGTTTTGAGGACAACTTAGGCTAAAATAACAAGTGCCAGATCAGCTTAAACTGCATATCCAGACCTATGGATTCATTCCCTAGCACTGGTTCTGTGTGTGTGTGTGTGTGTGTGTGTGTGTGTGTGTGTGCGTGTGCGCATGTGTGTGACTGGCCTAACATGTGTGAGACTGTAGATTCAATTCATAGCTCTGGTTTTGTGTATGTATGTGTGTCTGTGTGTTGGGGGAGTGTTGATAAAGGAAAGCATTTATAAAAGTTCAGCATCCAATGAACTAAAACACTAGAATTGCTTAGTTCAGAGGAAAAGAGAAAAATATTAACTTGATAAAGACCACCTTCAAAAACCTTCAAAGAATATGCAAGATGATGAAATAAAACAAAGGTCCCATAAATAGAACCATACAAATGTGCCCTGTTGGTTTTTGACAAGGGAGTAAAGGAATTGGGTGGCAACAATTAGTGCTGGGGGCACTTAACAAACACGGGCTAATAAATAAACCTCAATCAAGTTTCATGCCTTATGTGAGAATGGCCTCAGTTAATCATGCATTTAAATATAAAATATAGAGATTAAGACTGACAGAAGAAAATAGGATATCTAGAGGATGTTCTGTGTGCTAAAGAACTTAAGACTTGGACACTTAAAGCACAGTCCTTACAAGAATACAGTAGGTCTCATAGGACTGAACGTTTTTGGTTTGTTGATGACCCTGACTTAAAAAAAAAAAAAAAAAAGCTACAGACTTGGAGAAAATATTTGCAATTGTATATTCAGCAAAGAGCCAGTAATCTAAAATTCATTAAGAACTTTCAACAGGGTGAGGGAAACAAGCCTGACAACCTACAGTCTACCCTGGAGCCCATGTAAAAGTCAAATACAGTGTTTTTGTGAGTTTGAGGTTAGTCTTGTCTACACAGTGAGTTCTAGGCTAGCTAGAGCTACATAATGTGACCCTGTCTCAAAAAAAGCAACAGTAGGAAGAACCCCATAAGCCCAAAATTTATACCTTTAACTTTTTAATTAAATTTCCTACCTACTAGCTTCTTTCTACTGTTAAAAATTATAATTTAGATCAATTTTTCTAAACCTTTTTGAAATATGTTATATCTAATGCATATAGTATTAAAATACTATGATATAATTGATATAATTATTTTTTATATGGTAGTAGCTATTAGACCTAGGAACTTAAGAAAGGTGCCTAAGTATTCTACCACTGAGCTATATCCTCAGTCTCTTGATTAAATTTTTTTTTGAGACAGAATTTTGCTATGTGGACCTAGCTAACCTGTAACTCACTATGTAAACCATGCTGGCTTTGAACTCATAGAGTTCATCTGTCTTTCATCTGCCTCCTGAGATTAAAAGTGTGTACCATCACACCTGTTAAAATTATTCTTAAAATTAGATAAAATAAATTCTAATAGTCCTGTATTATCATGAAGACCCATGTGGTAGTTTGAATGAAAATGGCCCCATAGGCTCATAAGGTGTGGCATTATTTGGAAAGATTAGAATGTGTGGCATTATTTGAGGAACTGTTATGAGGGTGGTCACTTGTTCATTCCTGGATGCCCAGACCACAAAATAACTTCATAGAAACTATATTATTTAAATCACTTCTTGGCCAATCACTTAAGCGTATTGCTACCTAGCTCTTTTTCTTTTTCTTTCTTTCTTTTTTTTTAGGTAGAATCCCCTTTATTCCTTATCAAAACAATTTAACAGCAAATGTAGATAATATACTTTTAAAACATATAAGTTATCTCCTGGGAGTATATCTTTCATCATGGCTCTGCAACATTCTTGCCCCTTGTAGTGAAAGAAATATTTATATTAATCTTATTCAAAGACTAGATTAACAGTAACAGAAAAAGAAAGTATAGCATCTAGAATGGGGAGTATTTTCCACTCATAAGCACATTTACACTTCTTACCAGTTCAGAGACACCTGCTGCTGCTTTAGCATTTACTTTATGAAGTAAAGTATCTCAGTACATATCAGATGAAGTTCCAACAAGTATTTTAAATAAATTTCAATGACTTGATAATCAAAGTCCAAATCAGACATTCAATGTCTTCTTTACTGCAAATATGATGTCTTTGACCTGAGGTGTGGAGGTGTCTTCTAGGATCTTCGCATAAGGCATAGGGACATCAGCACCAGTGACACGAACAGCAGGAACATCAAGGAAAAAATGCAGGGCCTTCCATAATTCTGGCACAAATCTCAGCTCCCACTCCAAGTTGTGGCCAGCCTCCTTTCACAGTTACAAGGTGATTTGTCTTCATGACACTGGCTTCTATGGCTTCAATGTCCATTGGTCCAATAGTATGCAAATTTATCACCTCACATTCAATTCCCTACTTACACAACACAGCCGCAGCTTCTAGGCAGTGCCCCACTGGTCTGGAATGGATAACTACAGTGCTGTTGGTCCCTTTGCCTTTTGAATTTGGCTTATCTGATAGGAATCAGAAAATCTTTTGACTGATCATAGACACCCCCATATCAGAGATGGGCTGTGCTGAAATTGCTGTTGGTGCAGCTATGGCTGGCTGGGATCTGTGAATTTATGACCTTCAACTTCTCTATGCAAGCCATTGACCAGGTTATAAACTCAGCCACTAAGACTTACTACATATCTGCTGGCCTACATCCTGTGCCATAGTATTCAGGGGACCCAATGGTGTCTCAGCAGGTGTAACTGCCCAACACTCACAATGCTTTGCTGCATAGTATGGGCACTGCCCAGGTTTAAAAGTGGTCAGCCCCTGGAATTCCGCAGATGCAAAAGGACTTATTAAATCAGCCATCTGGGATGATAATCCAGTGGTGATGCTAGAGAATGAACTGATGTATGGAGTTGCATTTGAACTTCCTGCAGAAACTCAGTCAAAAGATTTTCTGATTCCTATTGAAAAAGCTAGCTAGTTCTTATATCTTTGATTAACCCATTTCTATTAATCTGTGTATCGCCGTGTGGCTTTGGCTTACCGGCAAGATTCCATCCAGCATCTGTCTCTGGCAGGGCTACATGGCTTCTCACTTACTCCACCTTTTTTCTCCCAGCATTCAGTTTAGTTTTCCCCTCCTAGCTCTACTCTGCCCTATCACAGTCAAGGCAGCCTCTTTATTCATTAATGGATAAAAGCAACACATACAGAAGGCCCTCCCACACCAGAACGTGTCACAGGGGGTGGGCTTTGAGGTTTCAGATGCTCAAGCCAAGCCCAGTGGCTCTCTTTCTTCCTGCTGACTGCGGATCTAGATGTAGAAACTCTTGGCTTCTTCAGCGCCACGTCTGCCTGCATACCACCATGCTTTCTGCCATGATAACAGACTTAACCTATAAGCCAGCCCCTATTAAATGTTTTTCTTCATAAGAGTTGCCATGGTGTCTCTTCATAGCAATAGGAATCCTAACTAAGACAGCCTCTGAAACTGTAAGCAAGCTCCCAATTAAATGCTTCATTTCAAAAGAGTTGAATTGGTCATGGTGTCTTTTCATAGCAATAAAAATCCTAACCAAGACAACCCACGAAACTGGATTGAAATAGCTGGACATGGCATGTACATTTTAACATAAAAGTCTAGAAGAACAATAAATATACACACAGGTGAAGTATATGTTGTCTTTTAAATTTTTACAAAATTTTTATGTGTCTAAGTATTTTGCCTGCATGTGTGTGCCTGGTGCCAACAGAAATCAGAAGAGGGCATCTGATCCCTCAGAATCAGTTACATATGTATTTGAGCTATCTTATGGGTGTTAGAGATCAAACCTGAGTCCTTTGCAAGAACAGCCAGTGCTCTCAACCACTGAGCCATCTCTCCAACCCCATATGTTGTCTTAAAAGCAATTTAATTTTAATATTTATTTTATTTTACCAACCAATTCAATTAGCTTGTTGTGAATATACTATGTCAGAAACATAGAACACACTTGTAACTTCCCACAATGTCAGAATTTATTAAGAATTAATTCACAAGATACAGTTTCAATTTCAGCACTTTGCCAGATACTCTCATTTCCCTTGATAATCTGTCAGAAGTGAACAGATTCTTTTATTTCTATCATAATTACTAGTACTAAGTCACATATCACACATTACTCAGTAAACATCTCTTATTGTCTGTGTGAGTATGTAGGGTACACTATAAAGGGGTTAAGAGGTTGGGGCAGTTTTTGGAGGTGTATGTAGATTGATAGAAATGTAAATAGTCTGTACTGATAAGGTAGCACACTAAGAACCCAAACCAGTCACAGAGAAGATGCAGCTGTGGATCACAGAGCCTAGAGGAAGAAACAGAGTTAAATCCAGCTGCAGAAGTAAGGGGAAGACCTGGGTAGAGCAGAAGCCCCAAGGATAGTTGGGAGTTCTCTGCCTGTCAATCGTTGACTTATACGCAGGATGTAGGGTGACAGGTTGATGGGGCTGTTAACATCATAGTGAAGGGTGTTTGTCTCCTTATGGGACCTAGGAGAGGGATTTGCAGCTTTTCCTCAGTCTGGTGTGTCCAGTAAGTTCTTAGATCTGATTTTCTTGATATTATAATATTCCCACCTGCCCTTACAGTCTTCATTCACCATATTGTTTATAGGGTGGCACTCTTTCTATTCCCACGAATAGGTCAGTCTGTGCTGCACAGGGGTGCTGGACAGGTGGTATTTACATATCTATCTGGGTGTACAGTTAGCCTCCATCCTCAAAATGGAGTTAACAGCTGCTGGTAAACTGGAGTCTCTTGATACTGGAGTTTGGCTGCTCTTACATAGGACTTACATCCTCGCATCTGGTGGCTCACAGCCACTGTAACTCCAGTCCCAGAAGATCTAACACCTTCTTCAGAACCAAGTGGAGGCCTATACATGCATAGTACTTAAACTCATGAAGACAAACACACATACATATTAAATAAATAACGAAGTCTTTCAGAGAAGGCAGTTTGACACTACATAGTAACTTAGAGAAGGACACAGCCTGATCTTAACATCACTTATTTGTCTAAGATTTACTTAAGGCATATGAAGAGCTTAATTTAACAAATTTAGTTAATGTGACCACAACTTACATCTCATATCTGTAGAGAGCATACAAACATATGCCTGACAGTAGACCTAACTTTAAATACACACACACACACAGCCATACCTAAAAACTGACAAAAGCCTCCAATTTTTTCAGTACTCATTTGCTATTTAAAAATTTAGACCAGTGATCAAATGACTTCCTCCATTGGAATAAGCACTCCTTATTCCTAAATCTACTCTTCACAGGGTATGTGTGACTCTACAAAATATCAGCAAATTTCTTTTTTTTTATTAATTAATTTATTTAATTATTAAAGATTTCTGCCTCTTCCCCGCCACCACCTCCCATTCCCTCCCCCTCCCCCAATCAAGTCTTCCTTCCTCCTCAGCCCAAAGAGCAAGCAGGTTTCTCTGCCCTGTGGGAGGTCCAAGGACCACCCACCTCCATCCAGGTCTATTAAGGTGAGCATCCAAACTACCTGGGCTCCCACAAAGCCATTACGTGCAATAGGATCAAGAACCCATTGCCATTGTTCTTCAGTTCTCAGTAGTCCTCATTGTCCATTATGTTCAGCGAGACCGGTTTTGTCCCATGCTTTTTCAGTCCCCGGCCAGCTGGCCTTGGTGAGTTCCCGATAGAACATCCCCATTGCCTCAGTGTGTGGGTGCACCCCTCGCCGTCCTGAGTTCCTTGCTCGTGCTCACTCTCCTTCTGTTCCTCCTTTGGATCGTGAGACTTCAGTCCAGTGCTCCAGTGTTGGTCTCTGTCTCTCTCTTCTTTCATCGCCTGATGAAGGTTAATATTCAGGGGGATGCTTATATGTTTTTCTTTGGGTTCACCTTCTTATTTAGCTTCTCTAGAATCACGAATTATAGTCTCAATGTCCTTTATTTATGGTTAGAAACCAAATATGAGTGAGTACATCCCATGTTCCTCTTTTTGGGTCTGGCTTACCTCACTCAGGATAGTGTTTTCAATTTCCGTCCATTTGTATGCAAAATTCAAGAAGTCATTGTTTTTTACTGCTGAGTAGTACTCTAATATGTATATATTCCATACTTTCTTCATCCATTCTTCCATTGAAGGACATCTAGGTTGTTTCCAGGTTCTGGCTATTACAAACAATGCTGCTATGAACATAGTTGAGCATATACTTTTGTTGTATGTTTGGGCATCTCTTGGGTATATTCCCAATAGTGGTATTGCTGGGTCGAGAGGTAGGTTGAACCCGACTTTCCTGAGAAACCGCCACACTGCTTTCCAAAGTGGTTGCACAAGTTTGCATTCCCACCAGCAGTGGATGAGAGTGCCCCTTTCTCCACAACCTCTCCAGCAGAGGCTATCATTGGTGTTTTTGATTTTAGCCATTCTGACCGGTGTAAGATGGTATCTTAATGTTGTCTTGATTTGCATTTCCCTTATTGCTAAGGAAGTTGAGCACGATCTTAAGTGTCTTTTGGCCATTTGAACTTCTTCTGTTGAAAAGTCTCTGTTCAGCTCAGTGCCCCATTTTATAATTGGATTGATTAACCTTTTACGGTCTAATTTCTTGAGTTCTTTGTATATTTTGGATATCAGACCTTTGTCAGTTGCGGGGTTGGTGAAGATCTTCTCCCAGTCAGTGGGTTGCCTTTCTGTCTTAGTGACAGTGTCCTTTGCTTTACAGAAGCTTCTCAGTCTCAGGAGGTCCCATTTATTCAATGATGTCCTTAGTGTTTGTGCTGCTGGGGTTATACGTAGGAAGTGTTCTCCTGTGCCCAGCAAATTTCTATCTTAGGACAGAGAACCTAACCCAAATGCTGTTGAGAAGGGCTTAAGCAAAAGTCCAGTACAAACAAAAAAGTCAAAATACTAAGCTTATTGTAGCCACTTAGTATCTTTGCTTGTCTTTGCTAATTAGCAAAGAAGGAAACTCTCCTACAAATGGAAATTTCTTTTACAATGAATTTTAAAATGATCAAATAAACTGTCAGAAAGTCACACTTTAGAGACTGAGGAGGTGTATCTAGTGTGTTTACAGTTAGATGTAGCCCTTTGCTGAGGAAGGTAAAGACTACTCTTTGTGACCTCCTGAGACCTCTTCCCTGGAGCTTCATGAAGCTTTTCCATCCTGTTTTATCAGGTCGGAGCCAGAACAGATATCCTAAGGAATGTATTCAATCTGAGATTTTGGCACCACATCTTACCAGGGAAATTGGGGTTCCCTTTTATGGATTCTCAGTCTTGTTAATAAGAAGAATTTAAAAACAGACTCAGAAGGAAGCTCAAGGACTGTTTTATTAGAGTTTGAAAGAAAAACAACGGGGCAGGCAAGCTGCAGAATCTCTAAAGGTGCCAGGAGGAGGGAGCTGGCCAAAAGAGAGAGAGATAGCCATGCCTTTTGAGTTAGGCATGGAGGTCAGAAAGCCCTGCCAGGGAAAGCATGCTTGGGTTTAAATTAAAAGAAGAAAAAGGAAAAGCTATGCTTTTTGACTTAGAACTTTAAAAAGTGGACTAGCTTGGCATAGTAAAGATTTGTAAACAGATGCTGGAAGGGAGGAACTTCTGGAAAGCATAAGCATATTATCTCATTGACATGGCAGTTATTCCCCCATCTTCTTAATATGTCTTTATATGAATCAGATTTCCTGAGAGCTGGTATTTGGGCCGGGTGATTGATAGATAGGTCCTGTGAAATTAACTGTTTGTATGTAGTGTTCTTCTCTTAGGGTAAGATCAGAATGTAATGTCTCCACCAAGGCCAGAGGTAGAAATCACGCCATTCTTTTGACTAGAAAGCAACAGCATTCCCTAAATATGCCTCAACAAAGCCCTAATACCATACCCATTTTTCATATGGCATTTTAAATCCTAAGAAGAGACAAAGCTAACGCTTTTCTGTCTAGTGTTTATAGGGAAACATGAGGTATGGTCCAGAGCTAATCATAAGGGAGGAGTCTATCATCAGCGGCCTCCAGAGCCATCTAATACTGACACAAAAGTAATTTCTTCAGCCTGAGTTATTATGCGCTTTGATCCCAAGATTCCCACTCAGAACCCCTTCTGTCCCTTTGTGAGTCAGGAGAAGGTTAGGATAAAGAACTCCAGAAGGTGAGAACTGGGTACCCAGCATGCATGGAAAGAAGCAAGATGAGACAAAGGGCTTAGATAAAATACCATGATTAAGACAGGGCATGCTGATAAGCATCATTACAGGACATACCTATTATCAAACCCAGATCCTGGTACTGGGAAAGGTCCTCAGGGACATTTGCTCCCAGGTTCCAATTTAGAGTCTCTTTTACAGCAAAGCTTTTTCTCAACTGTCAATAGTAATCCTGCATAGTTTGAAGAAAGTAGGGTCCTTACAAGAGAGTTATTTTTTTTTACTTCCTTAAGGGAGTTCCCCGGGATCTAGTATTCCCAACAGCTCCTGTCATTTGATGCCAGAATCTTGCTTTATAATAGATACCAGAACCTGAAGTCAACCTCTTTTTTTTTTCTTAGATTTCTCCATTAGTTATGTACAAATTCATGCTTTCTTGTTAGATGAATGGAAGGAGCAAAACAATCAGAATGGTTCAAAAAAAATACCACAAAATTATAGGATTAAAGTTTTCCTTCATGACAGCCCCAGATAGGTCTAAACAGTTCCTCAAATGATAGGATTTCAAGTATACCTTGATCTCTTAAAATTCTTCCAAAAATCGGTACCAAAACCACAAAGGACAACACCTTGTCGATAGTATGGTTCCAAGAAGAGCCTCACACTTACCACAAATTGCCAAGAGCCACAAATGTAAATATGAATGATATACAGATGGTGACTTTTACCAGTTTTGCAATTTGCAAAGTCAAACAAGAGTACTCTTCAAATGATAGCAGGGAAGATGAGTTGCAGAAACCAAGACCCTTCCTTTCTTAACCAGTGAAATGTGATTTTATAGGCAACTAGTGCAAGTGGGAGACAGGGTAGACTCCTAGGGTGGAAGGTAAGTCCTGGCCATTTCTAGATACTCTAGATTCTAAGCACAGGGCCAGCTTGCCATTGAACATCTATTAATCTTTTCCTCCAGGGCTCTTTCTACTGACTAGCTTGCTTAAAATCTTTTGTTGGAAACTGAGCTTCATTGCTTGTGACTTTTCAAAGGAAGGGGTGGTGAACTGGCAAAATGAAATATTTGCCATCTCTCCAGTTTGCCTATACCAGGGTTACAACTTCAAGACTGGTATAAATGTGGGAAGATAGATCACTCAAACACTGGCAGTGGAATTGCAAAATGCCACAGCCACTCTAGACACACTTGGGTGGTTTCTTAATAAACTACGTATAACCACCATACAAACCAGTAATTGCATTTCTGGGCATTTATCCCACAGAAATGAAAATATCTTTTCATAAAAAAACTGTAGATGGATTTTCATAATGGCTTTATTTAGAATATATAATATTATAATTATATAATAAGATATATATTTATAATATTTATAATTTATAATATAACTGGAGACAGCCCAGCTCTCCTTCAACTGGTGAATTGTTAGACAAACCATTGTGCACCTGGGATGGTCCTCACTGGTACATATGACAATTTGCATGAATATTTAGGGAATTATGCCAGGTGAGAAAAGCCAGTCCTGAAGGTTGCATAGCACAGAATTCCATTTATGGAACAGTTTTTGAAAAGTCCCACTTAAGAATTAGAGAATACCTGTCTCGAAAAACCAAAAAAAAAAAAAAAAAAAAAAAAAGAATTAGAGAATAGATTTTAGTTGCTTGTGACTGTAGGAGGTGGAGTTCAGAGAAGCTGGGAGTAATCAAGAAATTCTTTCTTCAGTGTTTTGTTCAGTATCTTGGTTCCACGAACCTGCACATACAGTAAAATTATGGAAATCTAAATACAGCTGACTGTGTCAGTGTCAGTATCTGAAATTTGTCACTGTAGTATAGTTTTGTAAACTTCTACTGTTAGGAACCTGATAAAAGAACTTGGCATCGGTTTTTATTTCTCACAGCTGCCAATTTATCTATAACTATGTCAAAATAAAAGGTTCAATTTCAAAATGACACAAATTAGAAAGTACCTGTTTTTAGTGTGAAGACCTTGCTTTATAGAGCAAGTAGGATGTCACTGTACTTTGCCTTATTATTTAAGAAAAAAGAATCAGTTAACATTGTCATGTGCTCTGAAAGAAATTCTCACTGGTGTTTCCAAAGACTGAAAAACTAAACAGAAATAGCAAAGCATCAAGGAGTTTTATTAAAAAGTGGGGTGAAAGTGAGGCAAGACACACTGCAGGGGAGCAGCAAGCTAGTTGAACTAGAGTGCCCAGGAATACCAGGTTACTACTTGGGGCTTTCTTTCATCCAAGGATAGGAGGAGTTGATTACTTAAGGGTGATGTACAAGTGGCTTTTTGTTTTAACTAACAGGTTCGGGTTATATAAGTCTTTGTTCACTTTGTATGTTCTTTATTATGGTACATCCGATTTTAATCATGTGTTCACCCAGTTGTGCATAGGCATATGATAGTAAATAGAGGTGTTGAAGATCATCCAGAGGAAATAATTTGCCTTCTTGTGCATGTATCCAAAATCTACCCAGGCTGAATCAACCCATTACCTGTAGTTCCTGGATATGCTTCAGAATATGTTTGACCACACAAAAGGGGTTACTAGGAGTGCTCGGGAGCTAAAAGTCAGAGTGACCTAAGCCTTTGTTTAGAGAAGCATACATGAAGCTCAGTAGAGACTGGGTACCAGTCTGCTAAGTGCTTTGTAGGGAAAGGGGTATTTGTATAGTTCAAGCTAAGTGGAGTCTTTTGGATTGCTGTTTTCCTGATGCCTGCATGCTTCACTAGGAGGAGATACCCACACGATCCATGAATTGTATCAACAATAGCCACAGACGATGGTGAAGTTTAAGAGTTAGAGGTCTACGATAATGCAATAAAGAGTATGGGCCATAATTCTTCTATGCGATGAGTAAAATTTGCAGATTATATGCCTAGCATTCCAAAGGGGAGACAGAAGAATGGGCCTGGCTACCCAGATGCAAATTCTGAAGGTCAGATAGGTGTTTAAAGTCACATGATTAGTAAAGGCTACCAGTGAATAAAGTCTGAAGAGGAGAATACCAAAGCATGCCATATTTCCCAGAAGCTTCCTAGAACAAGTTAGACTTGGGGAAATGCAGGCTTTAGAAGAGCTGACAAAAAGAAAAGGTGAGTTTGTATCCAATTCTAATCATGTTCTCCGCGCAGTGTGATCAGTTGGGACTGGAACTCAGGTCATAAAACTGTATTTAACTGTCAGATTTTTGTCTTTGACTTTTAGATGTGTCAAGAACTAGAACAAAAGCCAGATTCCAGTTCACTGGGGAGTGGGAGGGAAGGAAGGAGGGGAAGTCTGAGCACAAATATCTCTTTTAAGGGCTTTGCTATGCAGGGAGGTGAGGGGAGCCTGAGAGAAGCAAGGTCCTGAAGTGGCTTGGGAGTGAGGAGGGCCGGGAGCAGCAGCAGGCAGTGGGTGAGCAGCTCTGGAGGATATACACATTTTTGGACTCTTCTTTGGAAATTGCCTTGAGAGCCTGAGGCACATTTTCAACAATGGCAAATCTTCATCTTTTGAGGGTGGATTTGATTTTTGGAAAGAACCAAGGAAGTTCAGAGCCAAAGGTGGTAAATCAGGTGGGTGATCATGGTGGATAATCCAACTATTTTTTTAAAAAAGTATAATTACAAAGTAGTAAAACTGATTTTTCTTGTGAAGCTTAGAATTGGCTTAGAAAGTGGTTCTTAAAGAATCCAAAAACTGTTTAAGCATTGAGGCATTATATGAATGAGTATGCAGAGTCTTTTTAGACTTGTGCGGAAGAGCCCCTACCTGTGGAAGCATCTGTCTTTGTTACACGGTTCCCCTCCTCATGCTCACTTGCAAGTTGCCTGTGTTCCTGTTGCCCAAGGGTCGTCTTAGTGGAATTATCCCAGAGTTTATATATGCGAGAATCAAGAGTTTCAAACTGTGATTGTTTAAACAGTTCTCCTGTGGTCTTTCAGATGTAATTAGAATTCCTAGGATAGGAGTGTTCCCACAAGCATAACAATACTTTAAATGTGTGTTCAATTATCCTTTTCTATAGTCATATTTAATCGTTTCTTTTTGAAATAGTTACTTTGAAAATAACAAATTGTTAACACACTCTCAAATGTCACTCAAATCTAAGGCAGTACTGGGCACAGAGTAGGCACTTGATGACAACCCCCCCCTTTGTCTTTTCTACTCTTGTGTTTGACACACATACCAAGGGGAAAAGTCAGTTCCCTGGTAGATCGTCTCTGTTAATGCTTGGCCAAAAAAATATCCAAGGTGGGGGAAAAAGTGAACATAGCAGGAGTTTGAAGTTTCACTCAGCCTTGCTCATGTGTCGCATACATGCAACACTTACCGAATGCCTGTTTTATACCTTTTACTCACATGTATTATCCTAATCACTAAACCACCATTGTGGAACACATGGCTCCATTTAACAGATGCAGAAACTATAGCTCAGACAAGTGCAAGGTCACGCAGCTGCAAGAGACAGCAGGAACTTGCATTCAGGCATGCAGTCCTGGCAGCTCTCTCCTCTGCTTTTCATTTCTCCACCATCATAACCCATGTCCATGATAAGAAGATTAATCTGTCCAAAAGCACTTCGCCTTCCTCCTGTACACTGAGAAAATAGAAATTAGAATCTTTTTGACTTCAAACTCCTGCTGGCCATGAGATCTGTATTCTAGCATTGTGCTTTATGGAATTTGAATGACGAAGGCAGTAGTTTTAAAGTTGCCCTCCCTCTGTCTCCCGCACCTGGAAGGCTCACACTGCTTCCTGGAGTGGGTGGTGTGGAAGCGATGACTGTAACATGCTGTCATGGCTTCCTTAATGAGAAAGCATGAGAGAAAGCCATGACAAGTTTGCCATTCTAGGAAACTTTCCACAGCTGTTGCTTTAATTAAGACTTTTTTTGGGCCCAATGAACAGAAACCACTGGAGCTCACTTAAGCAGAAAAGGGAATCTTTTTTAAGGCTCCTGTAGTGCCTCCCAGAACCCAAGGGCAGGGAACTGCTAGGGACTGTAGTGAGGCAGGAACCCAAAAACTTCTCTCCTCCCTTCTGCCTCTTCTGCCCTTCTCATTCCCTTCACTCAGAGGAACCTCCTTTGCCTCTTCCTTCCCAGTGGAAGGTCACTGTGTTGTCCTGGCCCATCCACCCAGGAGACTGATTTCTCATTTCTCCATCAACCGCCCTCTTCCTTGTGTCCCTCTCCCGTTCCTGTCCCAGTCCTAGACTCATGGCAAGGCTCAGAGTGCCCTGTTTGGGTTCCATGCTGATTCAGTAGAGGCCTTATGAGAGCAGGGCACCGACATGCCTACCACAGCTATGTTCACTTATGTACTAGTTATTTAGTTTTGACTGTTTGAAACAGACACATTCTATAGCTCTGACTAGTCTGGAATTTCTTACTCCTGTCTTAATAAAGACAGGACTAATAAGTCATGCTACTTATTAATTTTCATGCCAGGAGTTGGAAAGTTTAAATGATTTTGATGTCACAAAGGTGAAGAACATTAAGAATGTGGGATTTAGGCGCCAGAGAGATGGCTCAGTGATTAAGAAAGTGTACTGCTCTTGCAGAGAACTTGAGATTTGTTTCATTTCCAGCACCATATTGGGCATCTCACAACTGTTTGTAATTCCAAGGGATCAGATGCCCTATGCTGGTGTCCACAGGTACCTGTACTCACATGTACATACTCTCAACAAAGACACAGACATACACATGATTAAAAGTAATAAAAATAAATCTTGAAAAAACTTTTGAAGAAGAACATGAAATTTAAAAGTAAATTTGACTTGAATTCTTACTCCTTATTAAATATGTAACCCTTGTGGGTTTATCTGAGCCATAAATTAATGTATTTTCCTTCCCATTATGTTGTGTTTACTTGTAATAGAAGAATATATATATATTTCTTAGCTTGGAGCTGTGCATCCATTGTACTTGATCAATTATTGTCCCTTGCTTCTTTCTAAATATCATTAGTATACAATACCATACTCAAAAGATATCTAAGTCACATAGGGAATAAAAACTCTATTCTACTTGTACCCCTGCATTTTCCCTCTTCCCACTTTTCAGTCCCTTTTACTATATCATTAATTGCCATATATTTGTCATCCAAAGGACTTTTTTCCTAAACCTGCAAAAAAAAAAAAAAATTTCTGGGACTGTCTTTTAAGGCAGTGGCTGGAAGCCCCAAAGGCATCACCATAGAGTTCAGTTCTTATGTTGCTTCTTGTGATATAAGCTCTGTTATGTGAAAATATTTGTGCTACCTCTAGTCTTTGTTCTAAAGGTTGGAATTAATGAAAGAGCACCCAAACTGCTTGGCAAGATAGTTCAGTAGATGTGTTCATGTGCCTGTGCAAACATGCACACGAATACACACACACGAATACACACACACACACACACAAAGTAAGTTACGTAAATGTTTTGGTGAGATGGTTCATTGGATAAAGGCACTGCTCCCAACCTTGTCAACCTAAATTTAATCCTTGGGGTCTATTTGGTAAAGGAGAGCACTGATTCCCACAAGTTGTTCTCTGGCCTTCATACACATGCCATGTACATACTCAAATGCATAAATATAAATAAAATTTTTAAAGATGATTTTTTAAAAAAGAGAAGAACCTAAGAGAATTGATTGAATTGCTTCTCAGCCTTTTGATCAGAATCCGAGTCCCAGGTAAGGTAAGTCTGTTTATACTGTACTGTACTGTGTGTGTCTGTGCTTATGTCTGAGTGTCTCTGTGCTCTTTCTGTGTGTGTGAATGACGTCTGCATGCATAATTAATTAAAAAAAATAGTTTAAGCCGGGCGGTGGTGGCGCACGCCTTTAATCCCAGCACTCGGGAGGCAGAGACAGGCGGATCTCTGTGAGTTCGAGACCAGCCTGGTCTACAAGAGCTAGTTCCAGGACAGGCTCCAAAACCACAGAGAAACCCTGTCTCGGAAAAAAAAAAAAAAAAAAAAAAAGAATCCAGCGAGAAATTAGTTCAGCAAATACTATTTCTAATATTTGCGGCAAGTGGAAACAGACTCTGTATGAATTAACCATTTTAGCAGGAAAGGTCTTTTCAGAGAGAATTGAGTATAGAAGAAAGGAAGATGGATTTCCACACATTCCTCTCCCTCTCCAAAGATGTTTGGACACAACTTGTTCACCAAAGTCCTATGGTATTGAAGATCAGTAGAAGTGGGGAGGCACTTTTGTTAGCAGAGCCGAGTCCTAACAAGTTCCTTAGCCATGGCCAGAAGTCAAATGAGTGGATGCGCAGCATTATAGCTTAGTCTTGACCAAACTGTAGTCTGAATGATCTTTCTCTCAGGATTATTCCGGGCCTTGTCTCCTTAGGAAAGTCACTGCTGCATGAGGTAGAAGTAGATTAAGCTCTTGAGCAAAAGAGCCAGGTTTTTGTTTGTTTTAGTTTTCCATGGGTATTCAGCTCAAACAGCCTCACAGTCCTTAATCTAGTAAGTCAGGGAGACTCTCGGATGCTGTACGATCCTCAAAACTGGTGTTTGAGAAGGGAATACAATTGAATTCTCTGTCTTAGAAGTTTACTTTACCTTGGTAGTCAAATGATGAAGCATATAAAAAGTAAAGAAGGAAAAAGACTAGAGCCTAGATATTGAGCTACTCCAGCAGAAGTAGAAAATAGGAGTGTAAATTCAGGGCTGGCCCAAGCTTGATCAGGACCAGACAGTGGGAGTTAGCCAAAGGGTCGGAGCAGGGAGAGAATGTGTATTCTCAAATGAATGTTGTATTAAATGGGTGCAGTGGAAAGATGATGGTATTCAGTCATCACGACCAGTCTCACTAGACTTACCCGTAGTTCTGTAAAACTGAGGCCATTAAGGTAAGAGGCTTGTATAAGCCATATGTACTACACTTTAATGAACTTTTCTCTGTAAATAATAGCAATATGGATTTATTTTTAAATGCCAAAATAAGTATCAGTTTTACTTCAGGAGATGACCAGGAACTTTGTCTAAAGTGAGTAGGTAGGCCTGGACCCTTGAGGTACAGGCTGTGCGAGGAGTTTCCTGGGCCTCTCCTCCCCTGAGTATGGGTGCATAGAGTAGCCTTCAGTGCTTCATTCTACCCCAAGTCCTTATTTCGAAATGCTCTGTACCTAACAGTAATTATTAGCATGCTTTTCTCTGGGATCTAAATATTTAACATTAAATCTGCCAGAAATTCACAGTTAGTACACCCCAACCCCTGCTTTTACTTACAGAACCAGTTCGGAACAATGCAAGAGGATTTGGACCCAAAATGAAAACTTAGAGATATAAAAGACAAGACTGGGGTTTCTTCATTACTGAGTACTTTTCCTTTGAAATTTCTGAAGTCTACTCACTTTGGAGAAAGTAATAATAGAGTTCCTGGTCATCTGGTAGTATAACTAATATTTATTTGGGCATTTAAAATGTGTATTCATCTTGTCATTATTTACAGAATAATGTTCATTAAAATGTAGTACATATGGCTTAGACAAGCCTCTCACATTAATAAGTGGGAACTGGCAAATGGCCTCAGTATTTTACAGAACTATGCCAGGTCTAGTGAGACTGTTCATGTTGCTTGAACACTATCTTTCCTCTGCACCCACTTAATAAAATATTCATTTTGAGAATACACGTTCCAGGGAGCTCCTCTGCCTCCCAGGAAGAATATTTTGAGGCCTCACAGTGACCAGGGGATAAAAAGACTTGACAGGAAAGCCCTAGAATTCCTGAAGAGCTAGTCCTTTAAAAGAGTCATTGTTTTGGAATCTCCCTATGAAAGAGACTACTTTATCTTGATTCTAAGCATCTATAGGACAGACAGCATGTTCTGAAAAGAAATTCAGGGTAGTGTTAAAGGTAATCTAGTATGGGTAGTGTGTAATTGGAAGAATGATAGTTCCATTTTTATGGTTGCCATAACAATCATACAGTTGTGCAAAAAATGTGTATAGCTTTTATAGAAGAGAGATGGCACCATTGTGATGATTTCTTCTCATATCAGAACAACTGTTTTCAGATCTGAAAAATAGCAGTGGCTTAACCCTTGCCCAGTTAGCACAGCATGTTCCCTGAGAACTTTAGGAGTTGGGGCTGTTGAAATGAATTCACACTGGTATTTGCATTTTAGCCTGATAAGTGGATTGAGAATTAAGGATGATGATCCTTTCAATAGCAGCTTCTGAACTCCTGGCTTGGGAATTCAAAGGACAAGAAAAATATGTATATTGTTCCTCAAATAGAAATCTAGAGAGATGTCTAGACATAGTTAATTCCTTGACTTTGTTACTGTTCTATTTCTGTCCATTAGAATTTAAATCCATTAAATTCTGTCCTTTACTCTATTGTGTTTAGTCCCAGAAAAAGATTTGGTTGCAATTTCTGTTTTATTTTTATGTTAACTATGTTGCCTCCGGAACTTGTGAATCAAATTTAAAAGTGTAGTATATTTAAGTGAAAGAATAGCCATACATACACTACTTTTGGGGAGCTATTTTCCTCTTTTGTTTATTCATACAGCCTCTCCTAAGGAAAAAATACTTGGAACTTGACTCTTTTAGACATACAAACAAATATCCATTTGATGGAATTTGATATCAAAATTCTATGAACTTACAAGTTGAGTGTAAAGTTGTCAAATTTGGGAGTGATGTATAAAATGAAGTCCCTTTCAACTTAGCCACCTATAGTCAAATTTTGTTTTGGTATGTATGTATATGTGTATGTATGTTTAAATATGCATATATTCATATTGGTTCTTGAAGCAGGATTCCACTGTGTAGCACTGACTGGCCTGGAACTTTCTATGTAGAACAGACTATCCTCTTAACTCACAAAGATCTACCTACCTCTGCCTCTTTAGTGCTGGTATTAGAGGTTTGCGCCACCCTGTCCAGAGGGATATTTATTTTTAATTTTTTAATGGTGTTCATTTGTAGCTGACCCCCCCCCCCGTCTTCTGTTCTTTTCTACTGAAGAGAAACCCTTCCCCAGATTTTATTCACCTACCAGAGCATGACACTCTGACCCTTCTCAAATTCTATCTGAACCTGGACAGATCTCACCACACCAAGACCAGTTCCACAATCCACTCTTCTCCACCCCCCCCGCCCCTTGTCCAGCTCCTACTTAGCAGGAAGCAGCTAGAACAGAGATTTCACCCTGCTCTTACCATGGCAGTGGAATGAAGGATTGCCCTTGGGATGGAAGTGACTGTTCAGATGGAAGTGGTATTCATGTGCACAGTGTACTTACAACAGAATGTTCAGAACACACACTTAGCCTGTGAATGTGCAATGTTAGAACATTGACAGACATATTTGTGTCTTTCCACAATGTCAGAATTTATTAAATAGCAACGAATTCACAAACTATGGCAGTTTTATTTCCCAAGTGTTCCCGATTTCCCTTGATAGCCAGCCGAGGGAAACCAAGTCTTTTTAATTCCAGTCTTAACCACAAATATTAACTAGAAGATCACTCAGTAACTGAATCTATATCTACATACATATATACTTAATTTTTATCAGTCAATATTCTCATAGTCCATCTTAAAGTAATCACAGTTTGATAATTTAAGCCCAAATTATAGGGAAACTATTATTAGAGTTAAAGAAAAGGAAACAGTTTTTCACAGAGGTTAAGATGATGAGACTTTCTGGGCCTGGGGGCCTGGACCTGACATACACACACACACACACACACACACACACACACACACACACTGTTTTCAGAGCACTGGGAAGCATAGCTCTTAAGTCATCTGGAACAGGAAGAAAGAGTTCAAAGACACAGCTGTCTTTGTCCCCTCTGTAGAAGCCTTCTTGGTTGAGTAAATTTAGTACCTTAGGTAAGCTTATGGGGGAGGTTATGACCTTTGCCCTGAGCAAACAAGAGGTTCACTTCCTTCAAGGCGTCTTTCCATGGCATGTTCTCATTGCAGCCTACCCAGACCCCTGTGTTTGGGCCTTCATTGTCGTTAGCTGTTCTGCTGTTTCTTTTCTTTCTGTGTCTAATTTCAATGCTTTGTATTTTCTCTCTTGCCCCACTAGAAGCTAGCTGGATAGAAACCTTTGTCTGTTCTCAAATGGGTGCTGAACACCTAGGATAGTAGATGCTTCTACATATTTGTTGGATGAAAGAACTCTGGTCTTTTTTCTCTTGGTTTCTAATACCTTCTTCATGTTAATATTCCATTGGTTCTAACAACTTGGATTTATTCTTAACAAAAATAAATGGAAATTTATGAAAAGGACTTCAATTATATACAGTTATAAACTATTTAGGGAAGAAAAGGAATGGGTATATTTCTTGGGAAATGTCATATTTGAAAGGCTTTGTGGCTAAAGGGAATCAGTTAATCTTTGTGGCTACAAAAGGCCTGAATATAGTTTCTCAGTCATATTTCTTTCAGCCTGCCACCATGCTCTGTAGTTATCAGTACTACCTAAAGTTGAATGCATGACTAATGAGGCAATGTGCTCTTCCCCAGTGTCCCATCCCAAGTATGAAGATGTGGTTGCTATATCTCATTAGGTTTGGGGATGCATTTGGACACCAAGGATCACATTTGGACTGGAGTAGTGATTCCATGACTGTGGTCGCTGAAGTGATACAGTGACATTTTAGAATATGAATATGTATATACAATCCCTATGATATAGCACAGGGATTGAGATATAAATAAGTCTTAGAGCAGTTGCCTACGCTCTGGGATAATACAAAAGGAAAGAAAAGAAAAGAGGATGAATGGATAAACCGGAAATTGATGGACTGGTTAATTATAGGAGACAGAAAAACATAGTGGAAAGATAAAGAGTGGAAAAGAAAGGGGAGTTCTCTAAGAGTAATTTGATTTTTTGAACAATTTAAAGGTTTAAATATTAAACAATAAAATTAAATCTAAGTACTCAGGAATCTGAAGCAAAAACTTGATTTTAAGTTCAAGGTCAACTTTGATATATAGTAAGATCTTGTCTCAAAAAATAGTAAAATAGTAACTGTGGTTTATAATACATTGAATTTTTAAAAAAACTCAATGATTTTGTAATGATACAAAAAGGAAAAAGAAAGATAAGATAGTTGTGAGACAGGGTAGGACAGCAAAAGTTCCTCTCAATGGAAGAGAGCCAGCTAATAAATGAACAATTTTATAACTTATAAAATTATAGTTAAGCAAAAATCATCCAAGGATCCTGAAAGCACTAGCCAAGTGGTTGGTTTATTTTTTTTATTTTATTTTTTAATAAGAGTATATTCATAAGATCTGAGAGTCTTTTTCCGTAGAAGATATTTTCTTTGTGCTGGGTAACAAGGAGCTATCAGTTAACCTGGTCTGGCTATTAGCTCCTTAACCTACTGTCTACTGAGGCCATCTGATGGTGTGTCTTCTGATAGAATGCAGTCTGAAGCCCATACTTCACCTGGGACATACTCAAAATACTCTTTAATCAGCCAATCTCTTTATAGCAGTCAAGCCTTTAGGCAAAGCTTTCTGCTTATTAGAAATATAGAAGAGATTAATTTGGAGACAAGGGCTTGCTCTTTTTCCCAAACTGACCTGGAACTTCACCGTTGGCTTAAGTTAGCCTCAAATTCATGATCATCTTGTTTCCACTTCTTAATTTCTAGAATTACAGGCAGGTGCTACCACACATTACATTTTATTTATTTATTTTTCTCTCTTCTTCTATGAATAAATTCTCCAATAAATCAGAACAGATAATATTACAAGGCAACCGGCAACTGTTTTGGAAAACAGTAGTGTTCTGTTAAAAGACAGGTAGACATTAAACAGACAAAAGAGGTATAACTAACAGTTAACAGTGTGGAAGCTGATTTGTTTCTGGATCAGGAAGAAAAAATGTTGAAGACTCGTGATGGGCAGTTGAAGATACTTAAGTATAATTTATAAACCGGGAGACAGAACCACTACTTTCCTGGCTTAGACTATAATGTTGTGATGCCCTAGAATGCCCGTAGTCTTCAGACACTCACTGCAGTACAGAGGGTATGAAGAGGTCTGCAGTGTAACTACTACTGGAAGTTCAGATAGGAAAAGAAAATAAGCCAGTATGAAAAGGAAGATTTAGAGGGAGACAGAAGAGAAAGAAAATGTGGCCAAATGATAACCTCTGATGAGTGGTTTTTGGGGAAAGGGAACTTGAAATTTTACTATGAGTTTCAGGATACCCTAGAACACATATGTAGCTTTGACTGACTTTAAACTCCTGATCCTCAGGTATCAGGCTTTCAGGTGCTAGAATTTCAGCCTTGAACTACCAGGCATCCCCTCTGAAGAGTCTCTGTACTCATCAGAGTGTTGTACTGCTGCTCTTTCACTGTCCCTGGAAATTCAGAGGGAAGAAGGTTGTGTGGAATACACTCTCTGCATTTTAAACCATGGCTTCCCTGGCTGACTCTTGCTCCCTCGTTCCACAGTAGCAGCTGAATCTTTTCATGTGGCATTTGCAGAACCCTGAGAAGTTCAGTCGGTGAGTGAGTAAAATAATGGAACAGGGAAACCATTTCAGGTGGTTCTGAGCCCCATTCCATCCTTTTCCTATAAAAAGTCAAAGAGCTTAAGAACCACATTCACTTGGCAACGTTTGCCAGCACTTGAGGCTGCCTTTTGCAGACCCACAGTTAAGAATTCCTGGCTAGGTAAAAGAGGCTTTCCAAGAATATTGTGCCATTTCTTTCTGCCCATAGTATGTCTTCGTGAATGTCACTTCGTTACTGAGTGGAAAGTAGAAATAAAGGGTTGGTACAAATGGGTCGTGGTCACTTTGTTTTCTGAATAGACCTTAGACTTTTATTTTTAAAATCTGGAATTTGTGTCAGACTCCATCATCAATTGTGTGTAGAGCTGAGAGAAAGAATTGGTATTAAGGTTTTGGCAGCTGCCGTTTTAAGAAGTGATTTTGTGCCCCTTCCTAGACTGAGAGGGACAGACTGACCTTTGATGGTCATCCCAGCCAGTGAGGCGGTTTACCTGACAATGCAGCTCTCACCTGGCTTGGCTCTGTGGCAATGCTTTTAGGGATGCAGTACCTTGGATAAGTACTCTCTTTGTCTATTTTCTCTAAAAGGCTTGAAATAAAAATTTCTGCTTTCTGTAGTAACTGTAATACCATCTAACTAAGAAAGTGTTAGAGTAAAATTTTATTCTTTATCCTATTAAGTTATTTCTTAGATTTTTCCCATTCCTTTTTACCCATTCACCACCGTTGACCTAGATCCTTCCCGCCATCACTGCTTGCTCCCAAGGAGGCAAACCCAGAGTCACGGGCAGAGGAGGACCTCTATAAATTTTGTTAATCTGGAAATGTTTCCTAAACCACAGTTTGTAAAACACTATTTTATGAGAAAAGAAGATGGGATGAAGACAGAAAAGGACACCCTTGGAAACAATAACAGTGTGGTGTGACCACAGGATCCCTTGCCAAGAAGTCATGAGTTCTAATCCTAAATATGTTTCCCAAGGCACAGTGGCAGCATTAAGTGGAAAAGTGCTAAAGAGAACCCTTTAGTTATTTTTTTCATTCATCTCTCAAGCAGCTCATCATTGCATGCATGCTCTCAGTGTTTCGGATACAGGTAATATCTGCCAAACCTGAAGTTGTCTCTGGCTTGTCACAGTGTAAGACCTGTACGTAAGTAAGTGCCAGTATATCAAGGACAGTGGCCAGTGCCACCAGAGAGGGTAGGCCATGAGCGTGGGTAGAATAGGATGGAGGGTGTGGCTTCCACTCTGTAGTGTGGAAATCCCTGGGGGAAAGATGGCATTGTACCTAAGTCTTTAAAAGCAAGGTTGGTCTTAGACTTTGGAAATTGGTAGGGCGAGTGTCCTAGCACAGGAGAGAATAGAGGAGGATACATACAGTTTGGGAATGTAAAATCTAACTAGAAAAGTGCCTGAAGGGCTTTGAATCCTCAGCTGAATTTCTGTTTTATTCTTTAGGGAGTTTATAAAAGGGTTAGACCGTACTCTTGCTATCTGCTGATTAATCTGACAATAACCATGACCTTGGGGAGACATTTATGTGATGATTGGTAGAGGTCATGGCTAAGATTTTAGTGAAGTGAATAGTGACCAAGTGCTATGGAGACTACACAATTGCTTCCAGCTGAAAGGGGTTAGAGATCATCTTGACAGGATCACCTAGAGCAGTGGATCTCAACTTTCCTAATGCTGTGATCCTTTCATAAAGTAACTCATGTTGTGGTGACCCCCACTATAAAATTATTTCATTCCTACTTTATAACTGTAATTTTGCTACTGTTATGAATTGTAATGTAAATATCTAATATGCAGGATGTCTGATGTGCAATCCCTGTGAAAAGGTTGCCTGATTCCCCCACTCCCAAGGGGTCGAGACCCACATGTTGAGAACCACTGACCTGGAGGATGTGCATGACAAAGGAATGGAAATCTTTTCTGTGTGGTTATTTCTCAGGGCTCTTAGCTGGATCATAAGGGACGGCCGAAGGCTTTTGATTATTCTTCATGTGACCCCTTCTAGAACCAATGGCTTCAAGAAAATAGACTGTCTTGGAAGTTTGCTGTCCGTTTAAAAAGTTCTACTAGCCCCTCAGTCACGTGCTTTCAAGTTATGTAACTGTTGCTCAGAATTGGAATTCTGCAGCCTCCTGGAGTCCCATTCTTTCCCTCCCCTACCTGGCACTTTATTTTCTATGGGTCAGATTTAGCTTCTTTCTAATCGTTGTTGCGGAACTCTTTAAATATTTGGTCTCACAGGTTCTAAAAGCTGGCAGGCCAGGCTGCTCCCTGCATATTGTAAGACCAAAGTCTTTTGGAAAGGGGGCCGGTAAAATTTCAAGCATGAGTGAAGCAGTTGGAGGATGCAATGCACCCTCATCCATACCCAACAGCTCCCAGCCACTGTGGCCCACAACCAGAAGGAGCCCTCACTCACCACATTGCCATGGCAGGTTCCTAATTATAGAGATGACAATGGGTAAAATCATTGGGGCTCAGAAATAAGGACTGGGGCTTCTTACTGTTCCTTACTGCTTTGATTTCTGTAGTGGAAGAGCAAGTCTAGAATCTGCTCCTGTAGAACAAATCCTTGTTAAAGCATTCTGTAGATTGAAGTTTCTGTCCCTCCTAGTCCCACAGCCATTTAGTCCCAAAGAAATACACAGAGGCCTATATTAATTACAAACTGTTTGGCCTGTTAGTTCAGGCTTATTATTAATTAGCTCTTACAACTTAAATTAACCCATAATTCTTTTCTGTGTTTAACCACGTGGCTTAGCATCTTTTATCAGTGAGATATTCTTATCTTGCTTCCTCTGCATCTGGTGACTGCATCTCTCTGCCTTTCCTCTTCCCAAAATTCTCCTAGTCTGGTTGCCCCTGCTATACTTCCTGCCTAGCTACTGGCCAATCAGCATTTTATTAAACCAATATGAGTGACAAATCTTTTTTTTTTTTAATAAATCCAAATTTTTATTTTAATTCAGGACAATGTTACATATGATTCAAAGTCTGGAATCTTTTTTTTAAAATTAATACAGGGTTGATTTTATTTAATTAATACAATTTGGGGTTCACACTGTGATCAATTATCCTTTAACATAATGATAAATAATGGATTGAGGAAATTGTTTATGAACTACTTCCAGTGGTTTATTTATAAGATAATTGACATAAAGTTGGAAAGGACTTCCCACTTATATCAATACAGGTTGACATTATTATATGTAGGAACTATAAAACCAAATTTTTTTCTGTCTTGTTTCTGAAAGGGAATAATAAAAAAAAAATCAATTTTTTTTAAATTAACAACTATTATAAGCCAAGCCTTATGCAGTAAAGAAGTTAATGGAATCCAAGGCTGTAAAGAACCCATAGGCTGAATTACTTGATTTACAACTTTTAAATCAACATTCACCATTTTTAAAAAAGAGGAACATGGGATGTACTCACTCATAATCGGTTTCTAGCCATAAAATAAAAGACATTAAGCATATAATGTGTGATCCTATAGAAGCTAAATAAGAAAGTGAACCCAAAGAAAATCATATAGTCATCCACATGGAGAGGGGGAAGTAGACAAGATTCCAGGGCAAAAACTGGGAACTTGCGGGTGAGGTGGCATGGGGCAAAGGGGAAATGGGATGAGAAATATGAGAAGGGGAGGATGGGAGGAGCTCGGAGGATTGGGATGGTTGGGATATAGGAAGGATGGATACGGGAGCAGCGAAGTATATATCCTATTTAAGGGAGCCATCTTAGGGTTGGCAAGAGACTTGACTCTTGAGGGGTTCGCAGGTGTCTAGGAATATGTCCCCAGCTGGTACCTTGGGCAACTAAGGAGAGGGAACCTGAAATGACCCTATCCTATACTGATGAATATCTTGCATATCACCTTAGAACCTTCATCTGGCGATGGATCGAGGTAGAGACAGAGTCTCAATTTGGAGCAACGGTCTGAGCTCTTAAGGTCCAAATGAGGAGCAGAAGGAGGGAGAACATGAGCAAAAAATCAGGACCACGAGGGATGCACCCACCCACTGTGACAGTGGAACTGATTTATTGGGAGCCCACCAAGGCCAGCTGGTCTGGGACTGAATAAGCATGGGTTGATTCCGGACTCTCTGAGCATGGCGGTCAATGAAGACTGATGAGAAGCCAAGGACAGTGGCACTAGGTTTCGATCCTAATACATGAACTGGCTTTGTGGGAGCTTAGCCTGTTTGGACGCTCACCTTTCTGGACGTAGATAGAAGGACCTTGGTCTTCCCGCAGGGCAGGGAATTTGGACTGCTCTTCAGTATCGAGAGGGAGGGGGAATGGAGTGGGGGGAGGAGAAGAGGAGTGGGGATAGGGGGAGGGAAGTGGGGGGAGGGCAATATTTGGGAGGAGGGAAGGGAAATGGGAAATGGGGAGCAGGTGGAAATTTTAATTAAAAAAGAATAAAAATAAATAAATAAGTAAAAAAAAAAAGAAAAAAAAAGATTTATTTTATTACAAATACAGGAGAACACCAAGGATTTGTAGTTTTTTCAGTGTCTTTAACATCTAATGTTTCATACTGATTGCTCAAGCATCTGTAATTTTTTTATATTATGGACCACTGCTCTACCCATATAGGCTTTTAGAGAACCATTTTAAAGGCAGAGCAGTTGGGCTTCCAGCATCAGCCCCTAATCCAAATTTGGGTAGCCAATTTCTGCTTTGTCTTGTTTCTGAGCAACCTGCATAGCCTGTGTTTTTCATTGACATTTTTTTTTCTTTTTTGAATATATTTTTTATTACTTTATAAATAATACCAATCAAAATCCCCACTTCCTCACCTCCTCTCACTTCCCTCCTGCTCCCCCCCACACCTTCCCTCCCATCCCCCTCTAGCTCTAAAAGAGGGCAAGGCCCCTGCCCTGTGGAAAGTCCAAGGCCCTCCCCCCTACATCCAGGCTTAGGAAGGTATGCATCCAAACAGAATAGGATCCCCAAAAGCCAGTACTTGCAGTAGAGACAAATCCCTGCGTCATTATCATTGGCCCCTCTGTCTGCCCCAACTGTCAACCACATTCAGAGGGTCCAGTTTGATCCCACGCTCATTCATTCCCAGTCCAGCTGGAGTTGGTGAGCTCCCATTAGCTCAGGCATACTGTCTCAGTGGCTGAACCAACCCTTGTGGTCCTGACTTCCGTGCTCATATTCTCCTTCCTTCTGCTCTTCAGCTGGACTTTGGGAGCTCAGTCCAATGCTCCGATGTGGGTCTCTGTCTCCATCTGTCGCCGGATGACGGTTCTATGGTGATATTCAAGATTGTCATCAGTCTGACTACAGGACAAGACCAGTTCAGGCATCCTCTCCTCCACTATCCAGGGTCCAAGCTGGGGTCATCCCCATGGACTCCTGGGAACCCCTCCAGAGCCAAGTGTCTTGCCAGCTCCAAAATGACTTCCTCAATTAACATATCTCCTTCCCTGCTCCCATATCCATTCTTCCTTCATCTCAACCATCCCACTCCCCCAAGCTCTCCCCATCCCTCCCCTTCTTCCCTTTCTCTCCCCATCTTCCCTTCTACACCCCCTCCCCGCCTCCATGCTCCCAACTTTTGCCTGACAATCTTGTTTGCTTCCAATTTCCAGGAGGATCTATATATGTTTTTCTTTGGGTTCACCTTATTATTTAGCTTCTCTGGGATCATGAACTATAGGCTCAATGTCCTTTGTTTATGCCTAGAATCCACTAATGAGTGTGTGTACATACCATATTCATATTTTTGGGTAGGGTTATCTCACTCAGGATAGTGTTTTCTACTTCCATCCATTTGCATACAAATTTCAAAATGTCATTGTTTTTTTACTGCTGAGTAGTACTCTAATATGTAGATGTGCCACACTTTTTTTTATCCATTCTTCGGTTGAGAGACATCTAGGCTGTTTCCAGGTTCTGGCTATTACAAACTGTGCTGCTATGAACATAGTTGAACAAATGCTTTTGTAGTATGATTGGGCATCTTTTGGGTATAATCATAAGAGTGGTATTGCTGGGTCCTGGGGTAGGTTGACTCCCAATTTTCTGAGAAAAAAACCACACTGATTTCCAAAGTGGTTGCATGAGTTTGCATTCCAACTAGCAATAGATGAGTGTTCCTCTTACTCCACATCCTCTCCAGCATAAGCTATCATTGGTGTTTTTGTATTTTAGCCATTCTGACAGGTGTAAGATTAGGTATCTCAGAGTTGTTTTGTTTGCACTTCCCTGATAGTGAAGGAAGTTGAACATGTCCTTAAGTATCTTTTGGCCATTTGAAATTCTTCTGTTGAGAATTCTCTGTTTAGTTCAGTACCCCATTTTTTTAATTGGATTATTTAGAATTTTAATGTTTAATTTCTTAAGTTCTTTATATATTTTGGAAATCAGTCCTTTGTCTGATGTGGGGTTAGTGAAGATTTTCTCTTATTCAGTAGGTTGCCTTTTTGTCTTAATGATTGTGTCCTTTGCTTCTCAGTTTCAGGATGTGCCATTTATTCATTGTTGCTCTTATTGTCTGTGCTACTGGGGTTCTACATAGGAAGTGGTCTCCTGGACCCATGCATTGCAGGCTACTTTCCACTTTCTCTTCTGTCAGGTTCATTGTGGTCTGATTTATATTGAGGTCTTTAATCCATTTGGACTTGAGTTTTGTGCATGGTGATAGATATGGATCGATTTTTATTCTTCTACATGTTGACATCCAGTTATGCTTGCACCATTTGTTAAGGATGCTTTCTTTCTTCAATTATATAATTTTAGCTTCCTTGTCAAAAATTAGGTGTTCATAGGTGTGTGGACTAATAACTGGGTCTTCAATTCGATTCCATTGGTCAACGTCTCTGTTTTTATGCCAATACCAAGATGTTTTCATTACTGTATGTAGCTCTGTAATAGAGTTTGATGTCAGGGATGGTAATGCCTCCGGAAGTTCCTTTATTGTATAGGATTGTTTTGGCTATTCTGGGTTTTTTGTTTTTCCATATAAAGTTGATTACTGTTCTCTCAAGGTCTGTGAAGAATTTTGTTGGGATTTTGATGGGGATTGCATTATATCTATAGATTGCCTTTGGTAGGATTGCCATTTTTATTAGTTGATCCTACCAATCCAAGAGCATGGGAGATCTTCCATTTTCTGGTATCCTCTTCAATTTCTTTCTTCAAAGACTTAAAGTTCTTGTTAAATACATTTTTCGCTTCCTTAGTTAGTGTTACCTCAAGATACCTTATGCTATTTGTGGCTATTGTGAAAGGTGATGTTTCTCTGATTGTTCTCTCAGTCTCTTTATCTTTTGTGTATAGGAGGGCTACTGGTTTTTTTTTTTTTTTTTGAGTTTATCTTGTATCCTGCCACATCAGTGAAGGTATTTATCAGCTGTAGGAGTTCTCTGGTAGAGTTTTTGGGGTCACTTATGTACACTATCATATCATCTGCAAATAACGAAAGTTTGACTTCTTCCTTTCCAATTCAAATCCACTTGATTTCCTTATGTTGTCTTATTGCTATTGCTAGCACTTCAAGCACTATGTTGAAGAGATATGGAGAGAGTGGACAGCCTTGTCTTGTTCCTGATTTTAGTGGAATTGCTTTGAGATTCTCTCCATTTAATTTGATGTTAGCTGTCAGCTTGCTGTATATTGCTTTCATTATATTTAGATATGATCTTTGTATCCCTAATCTCTCCAATACCTTTATCATAAAGGGGTGTTGAATTTTGTCAAATGCTTTTTCTGCATCTAGTGAAGTGATCATATGTTTTTTTTCTTTCAGTTTATTTATATTATGGATTACATTGATAGATTTTAGTATGTTGAACCAGCCCCAAATCTCTGAGATGAAGCCCACTTGATCATAATGGATGATTTTTTTTTATGTGTTCTTGGATTTGGTTTGCCAATATTTTATTGAGAATTTTTGCATCAATGTTCATGATTGATATTGGTCTGTAATTTTCTTTCTTGGTTGAGTCTTTGTGTGGTTTTAGTATCAGGGTAACTGTAGCTTCATAAAAAGAGTTTGGCAATGACCCTTCTGTTTCTATTATGTGGAACACATTGAGGAGTATAGGTATTAGGTCTTGGAAGTTCTGGTAGAATTCTGCAGTAAAACCATCCAGTACTGAGCTTTTTTTTTTTTTTTTTTTTTTTTTTTTTTTTTTTTTTTTTTTGATGACAGCTTCTATTTAGTCTTGATATAATTTTGGTTATGGTATCTATCTAAAAAATTGTTCATTTCTTTTACATTTTTCAATTTTGTAGAATACAGGCTTTTGTAGTAAGACCTAATGATTTTCTGAATTTCCTCAGTGTCTGTTGTTATGTCCCCCTTTTCATTTCTGATGTTGTTAATTTGGGTGTTCTCTCTCTGCCTTTTGATTAGTTTGGATAGGGGTTCGTCAATCTTGTTAATTTTCTCAAAGAATCAGGTCTTTGTTTCATTGATTCTTTGAATTGTTTTCTGTGTTTCTATTTTGTTGATTTCAGCCCTCAGTTTGATTATTTTTAGTTTTCTACTCCTCCTAGGTGAGTCTGCTTTTTTTTTTTCTAGACCTTTCAGGTGTGCTGTTAAGTCTGTAATGTGAGCTTTCTCCATTTTCTTTATGTGGGCACTTAGTGCTATGATCTTTCCTCTTAGCACTGCTTTCATAGTGTCCCATAGGTTTGGGTATGTTGTATCTTCATTTTTGTTGAATTCAAGGAAGACTGTAATTTCTTTCTTTATTTCTTCTTTGACCCGGGGGTGGCTCAGTAGTTGACTGTTCAGTTTCCATGAGTTTGTAAGCTTTCTGGGGGTAGTATTCTTGTTAAATTCTAACTTTACTCCATGTTGATCCAATAAGACACAGGTGGTTACTCCAAGTTTTTGTATCTGTGAATGTTTGCTTTGTTACTGAGTATGTGATCAATTTTCGAGAAGGTTCCATGAGATGTTGAGAAGAAGGTATATTATTTCTTGTTTGGGTGGAATGTTCTATAGATGTCTGTTAATTCCATTTGATTCATTACATCTGTTAGTTCTCTTATTTCTCTGTTAAGTTTCTATCTGGTTGATCTGTCCATTGGCGAGAGAGGAGTTCTGAGATCTCCTACTATTAGTGTGTGGGGTTTGATGTGTGATTTGAGTTTTAGGAATGTTTCTTTTACATATATATGAGTGCTTTTATATTAGGGGCATAGATATTCAGGATTGAGACTTCATCTTGATGAATTGTTCCTGTTATTAGTATAAAGTGTTCTTCTCCATCTCTTCTGATTTATTTTAGCTTGAAATCAATTTTGTTAGATATTAGGATAGCCACACCCGCTTGTTTCTTACGTCTGTTTGATTGGAAAACCTTTTCCCAACCCTTTACTCTGAGACAGTGTCTGTCTTTGAGGTTGAGGTGTGTATCTTGTAAACAGCAGAATGCTGGATCTTGATTTTGTATCCATTCTCTTAATCTGTGCCTTTTTATAGGTGAATTGAGTCCATTGATATTAAGTGATATTAATGACCAGTGGTTGTTAACTCCGGTTATTTTTTGGTGGTAGTGTTTGTGTGTTTCACTTCTTTGAGTTTTGTTGGTAGAGGGTTATCAGATGTCTGTGTTATTGTGGGTGTTGTTGGGTTCCTTGGGTTGAGGTTTTCCTTCTAGTACTTTATGTGATGCTGGGTTTGTGGATACGTGTTGTTTAAATCTGTTTTTGTCATAGGATATCTTGTTTTCTCCATTGATGGTGAAAGAAAGCTTTGGTGGGTAAAGTAGTCTGGGCTTACATCCATAGTCTCTTAGAGTCTGCAGCACATCTATCCAAGACCTTTTGGCTTTCATGGTTTCCATTGAGAAGTCAGGTGTAATTCTGATAGGTTTACCTTTATATGTTACTTGACCTTTTTCTTTTGCAGCTCTTAAAATTCTTTCTTATCTGTATGTTTTGTGTTTTGATTATTATATGGTGAGGGATTTTTTTTTTTTTGATCCAGCCTTGTCATAGGGATATCCTTCTTTAGATTGGGAAAGTTTTCTTCTATAATTTTGTTGAATATATTTTCTGGGCCTTTGAGCTGGAGTTCTTCTTCTTCTACCCCTATTATTCTTAGATTTGGTCTTTTTAAAAAAAAATATTTTTTTTCTTTTGACTTTTTTCTTTTTTTTTGAGGTTTTTTTTCTTTATTTTTTATTTATTTATTAAAGATTTCTGCCTCCTCCCCGCCACCACCTCCCATTTCCCTCCCCCTCCCCCGATCAAGTCCCCCTCCCTCATCAGCCCAAAGATCAATCAGGGTTCCCTGCCCTGTGCAAAGACCAAGGACCACCCACCTCCATCCAGGTCTAGTAAGGTGAGCATCCAAACTGCCTAGGCTCCCACAAAGCCAGTACGTGCAGTAGGATCAAAAACCCATTGCCATTGTTCTTGAGTTCTCAGTAGTCTTCATTGTCCGCTATGTTCTGCGAGTCCGGTTTTATCCCAATGCTTTGTCAGACCCAGTCCAGCTGGCCTTGGTGAGTTCCCAATAGAACATCCCCATTGTCTCAGTATGTGGGTGCACCCCTCGCGGTCCTGAGTTCCTTGGTCGTGCTCTCTCTCCTTCTGCTCCTGATTTGGACCTTGAGATTTCAGTCCGGTGCTCCAATGTGGGTCTCTGTCTCTGTCTCCTTTCATCGCCTGATGAAGGTTAATATTCAGAAGGATGCTTATATGTTTTTCTTTGGGTTCACCTTCTTATTTAGCTTCTCTAGGATCACGAATTAAAGGCTCAATGTCCTTTATTTATGGCTAGACACCAAATATGAGTGAGTACATCCCATGTTCCTCTTTTTGGGTCTGGCTTACCTCACTCAGGATAGTGTTTTCTATTTCCGTCCATTTGTATGCAAAATTTAAGAAGTCATTGTTTTTTACTGCTGAGTAGTACTCTAATACGTATATACTCCATACTTTCTTCATCCATTCTTCCATTGAAGGACATCTAGGTTGTTTCCAGATTCTGGCTATTACAAACAATGCTGCTATGAACAAAGTTGAGCATATACTTTTGTTGTATGATAGGGCATCTCTTGGGTATATTCCCAAGAGTGGTATTGCTAGGTCCAGGGGTAGGTTGATCCCGAATTTCCTGAGAAACTGCCATATTGCTTTCCAAATTGGCTGCACAAGTTTGCATTCCCACCAGGAATGGATGAGTGTACCCCTTTCTCCACAACCTCTCCAGCAAAGGCTATCATTGGTGTTTTTGATTTTAGCCATTCTGACAGGTGTAAAATGGTATCTTAAAGTTGTCTTGATTTGCATTTCCCTGATTGCTAAGGAAGTTGAGCATGACCTTAAGTGTCTTTTGGCCATTTGAACTTCTTCTTTTGAGAATTTTCTCTTCAGCTCAGTGCCCCATTTTATAATTGGGTGGATTAGCCTTTTACGATCTAGTTTCTTGAGTTCTTTATATATTTTGGAGATCAGACCTTTGTCAGTTGCAGGGTTGGTGAAGATCTTCTCCCAGTCAGTGGCTTGCCTTTTTGTCTTGGTGACAGTGTCCTTTGCTTTAAAGAAGCTTCTCAGTCTCAGGAGGTCCCATTCATTCAATGATGCCCTTAGTGTCTGTGCTGCTGGGGTTATACCTAGGAAGTGGTCTCCTGTGCCCATGTGTTGTACAGTACTTCCCACTTTCTCTTCAATCAGGTTCAGTGTGTTTGGACTAATATTGAGGTCTTTAATCCATTTGGACTTGATTTTTGTGCATGGTGATAGATATGGATCTATTTTCATTCTTCTACAGATTGACATCCAGTTTTGACAGCACACTTTGTTGAAAATACTGTTTTTTCCATTGTATACTTTTAGCTCCTTTATCGAAAATCAGGTGTTCATAGGTTTGTGGGGTAAAGTCAGGGTCTTCTATTCGATTCCATTGGTCGACTTCTCTGTTTTTATGCCAATACCAAGCTGTTTTCAATACTGTAGCTCTGTAATAGAGTTTGAAGTCAGGGATGGTAATGCCTCCAGACAGTCCTTTATTGTATAAGATTGTTTTGGCTATCTTGGGTTTTTTGTTTTTCCATATAAAGTTGATTATTGTCTTCTCCAGATCTGTGAAGAATTTTGATGGGATATTGATGGGGATTGCATTGAATCTATAGATTGCTTTTGGTAGAATTGCCATTTTTACTATGTTGATCCTCCCAATCCAAGAACAAGGGAGATCCTTCCATTTTCTGGTATCCTCTTCAATTTATTTCTTCAAAGACTTAAAGTTCTTGTCAAAGAGATCTTTCACTTCCTTGGTCAGAGTTACCCCAAGATATTTTATGCTATTTGTGGCTATCGTGAAAGGTGATGCTTCTCTGATTTCCCTCTCTGCTTCCTTATCCTTAGTGTATAGGAAGGCAACTGATTTTTTTGGAGTTGATCTTGTATCCTGCCACATTACCAAAGGTGTTTTTCAGCTGTAGGAGTTCTTTGGTAGAGTTTTTGGGGTCGCTTATGTATACTATCATATCATCTGCAAATAACGAAAGCTTAACTTCTTCCTTTCCAATACGAATCCCCTTGATCCCCTTATGTCATTTTATTGCTATTGCTAGAACTTCAAGCACAATATCGAAGAGGTATGGAGAGAGTGGACATTCTTGTCGTGTTCCTGATTTTAGTGGGATGACTTTGAGTTTTTCTCTGTTTAATTTAATGTTAGCTGTAGGTTTGCTGTAAATAGCTTTTAGTATATTTAGGTATGACCCTTGTATCCCTAATCTCTCCAAGATCTTTATCATAAAGGGGTGTTGAATTTTGTCGAATGCTTTTTCAGCATCTAATGAAATGATCATATGGCTTTTTTCTTTCACTTTATTTATATGGTAGATTACATTGATAGATTTGCATATGTTGACCAACCCTGCATCTCTGGGATGAAGCCTACTTGATCATAATGAATAATTTTTCTAATGTGTTCTTGGATTCAGTTTGCCAGTATTTTATTGAGAATTTTAGCGTTGATGTTCATGAGTGATATAGGCCTGTAATTCTCTTTCTTGGTTGGGTCTTTGTGTGGTTTTGGTATCCTTTTATGTAGCTTCATAAAAGGAATTTGGCAATGACTCTTCTGTTTCTATATTGTGAAATACATTTAGGAGTATAGGTATTAGCCCTTCTTGGAAGTTCTGGTAGAATTCTGCATTGAAACCATCTGGTCCTGGGCTTTTTTTGGAAGGGAGATTATTGGTAACAGTTTCTAATTCTTCGCGACTAACAGGTCTATTTAGATCGTTCACCTGGTCTTGGTTTAGCATTGGTATATGGTACTTATCTAAAAAAATGTCCATTTCTTTTGCATTTTCCAGTTTTGTCGCATACAGGCCTTTTTAGTAAGATCTAATGATTCTCTGAATTTCCTCTGTGTCTGTGGTTATGTCCCCCTTTTCATTTTTGATCTTATTTATTTGTGTGTTCTCTCTCCGTCATTTAATTAGTTTAGATAGGGTTTGTCGATCTTGTTGATTTTCTCCAAGAACCAACTTTTTGTTTCATTGATTCTTTGAACTGTTTTCTGTGTTTCTATTTTGTTGATTTCAGCCCTCAGTTTGATTATTTCCAGTCTTCTACTCCTCCTGGGTGCGTCTGCTTCTTTTTTTTCTAGAGCTCTCAGGTGTGCTGTTAAGTCCCCAATGTATGCTTTCTCCGTTTTCTTTAAGTGGGCAGTTAGTGCTATGAACTTTCCTCTTAGCACTGCTTTCATCATGTCCCATAGGTTTGAGTATGTTGTCTTTTTATTTTCATTAAATTCAAGGAAGACTTTAATTTCTTTCTTAATTTCTTCCTTGACCCAGGTGTGGTTCAGTAGTTGACTGTTCAGTTTCCATGAGTTTGTCGGCTTTCTGGGGGTAGCATTGTTGTCGCCTTCTAACTTTAATGCGTGGTGATCTGATAAGACACAGGTGGACACTGATATTTTTTTGTATCTGTAGAGGTTTCCTTTGTTTCCGAGTATGTGGTCAATTTTCGAGAAGGTTCCATGAGCTGCTGAGAAGAAGGTATATTCTTTCCTATTTGGTTGGAGTGTTCTATAGATGTCTGTTAAGTCCATTTGCTTCATTACCTCCAACAATTCTCTTAATTCTCTATTAGTTTTCTGTCTGATTGACCTGTCCATTGGTGAGAGAGGTGTGTTGAAGTCTCCTACTACTAGTGTATGTGGTTTGATGTCTGCCTTGAGTTTTAGTAATATTTCTTTTACATAAGTGGTTGCTTTTATATTAGGGGCATAGATATTAATGATTGAGACTTCATCCTGATGAATTGTTCCTGTTATGAGTATAAAATGTCCACCTCGATCTCTTCTGAGTGATTTTAGTTTGAAATCAGTTTTGTTAGAAATTAGTATGGCCACACCTGCTTTTTACTTAGGATCATTTGCTTGAAAAACCTTTTCCCAACCCTTTACTCTGAGTAGATGCCTGTCTTTGTGGTTGAGATGTGTTTCTTGCAAACAGCAGAATGTTGGATCCTGTTTTCGTATTCAATGTCTTAGCCTGTGCCTTTTTATAGGTGAATTGAGACCGTTAATATTAAGTGATATTAATGACCCGTGGTTGTTTACTCTGGTTATTCTTATTGTTTTTGTTTGTAGAGTTTGTGTGTCTCCCTTCTTTGAGTTGTGCTGTTGAAGGGTCGCTAGATGCCTGAGTTATTGTAGGCAGTGTTGGCAATGTTGGATTCCTTGGGCTGTGATTTTCCTTCTATTACTTTCTGTAGGGCTGGATTTGTGGCTACGTATTGTTTAAATTTGTTCTTATCCTGGAATGTCTTGTTTTCTCCATTGATAGTGAACGATAGTTTGGCTGGGTATAGTAGTTTGGGCTTGCATCCATGGTCTCTTAGTTTCTGCAGTACCTCTATCCAGGACCCTCCGGCTTTCATGGTTTCCATAGCGAAGTCAGGTGTAAGTCTGATCGGTTTACCTTTATAAGTTACTTGGCCTTTTTCCTTTGCAGCTCTTAATATTCTTTCTTTAATCTGTATGTTTTGTGTTTTGATTATTATATGGCGAGGGGATTTTTTTTTGATCCAGTCTGTTTGGTGTTCTGTATGCTTCTTGAATACTCAAAGGAATATCTTTCTTTATGTTGGGAAAGTTTTCTTCCATAATTTTGTTAAAAATATTTTCTGGGCCTTTGAGCTGTGACTCTTCTCCTTCTTCTATCCCTATTATTCTTACGTTTGGTCTTTTTATTGTGTCCCATATTTCCTTAATGTTTTGTGATGAGAATTTGTTGGTTTTGCTGTTTTCTTTGATCAGTGCATTTATTTTCTCTATGGTGTCTTCAGAATCTGAGATTCTTTCTTCTATCTCTTGTTTTCTATTGATTATGCTTGTTTCTGTAGTCTCTGCTCGTTGACCTAGATTTTCCATATCCAGCTGGTCCTCATTTTGTGTTTCTTCCTTGCTTCCATTTCAGTTTTCAATTCTTGAACTGTTTCCATTACCTGTTTGATAGTTTTTTCTTGTTTTCCCAGGGTATCATTTACGTATTTACTCATTTCTTCAAACTTTTTGTTATACTTCTCATCCATTTCTATGAGGGCGTTTTTTACATGTTGTTTAAGGGACTCTATTGCCTTCATAAAGTCAATTTTTTCCTCTTCTTCTGTGGTAGGGTGTTCAAGTCCTTGTGTTGTAAGATCATTGGGTTCTGGTGTTTTCATGTTGTTTTTCAGATTGTTGGGTGAATTCTTGCCTTGGCGTCTGCCCATCTCCTCCTAACGATGCTATCTTATGGATCTTTTAAAACAGGATCAGGTTTCCCTGCTGGCCAGGGGCCCCGCTTACAAAATGCCCTCGCTCCGTTTCCTAGCTCCCGCCGCAGACCAAGATCCTTCTCACCACTCAGAAGGATCTTCAAGACCAAGACCAGGCTCCCCGTTCGCCAGGGACCTCGCCAACAAAAGGCCTACCACTCTTCAGGCCAGTCACCAAAACAGAGAAACTCCTGCTGCCCTCTGCCCCGATCTCCCGACCCAGCACCCAAACAGGCTAAACTGGGTGACCCTGCGGCCCCGCGGAAGGGAGGGCGAGTGAAGGAGGCCCCTGGGTGCAAGCTGGGATGGGTCAGGTATAGAGAGGTCACAGTAGAGGAGGAGGAGCTCCAGCAAAGGGTACCCGCCCTCACAGACTAACCGGGAGTCCAAGGGTTCGGGGAATGCCCCCTCTCCGTTTCCTGTGTCCCGCCGCGGGCCAAGAACACTCTCCCCACTCAGGAAGGTCTTCAGGGACAGGACCAAGCTCCCCGTTCGCCCGTGGACCTCGCCACTAAAAGGCCTACCACTCTGCAGGCCGGGCCCCAAAAAACCTACTTGATTTAATTGTAGTGGGACGATCTGCTCTCAGTGTGGGTTTCACTGTTTCATGCTTGGATTATCCCACATTTGCCGCGTCTGCGCGCCGGTGTCTCCGCCGCTTGGGCCTGCGCGCTGGTGTCTCTGCCCGCCTCTTGGGCCTGCGCGCCGGTGTCCGGTTTGGTCTTTTCATGGTGTCCCAGATTTCCTGGATGTTTTGCATTAAGAATTTTTTGGATTTGATGTTTCTTTGATCAATGAGTCTATTTTCTCTATAGTATCTTCAGTGCCTGAGATTCTTTCTTCTATCTCTTGTATTCTATTGGCTATACATCTTTCTGTAGTTCCTGTTCATTTACCCAGACTTGCCATATCCAGCCATCCCTCTGTTTGTGTTTTCTTTATTACCTCCATTTCGGTCTTCAAGTCTTGAACTGTTTCCTTTACCTGTTTGATTGCTTTTTCTTGGTTTTCTTGGATATCTTTGAGGTATTCATTAATTTCTTCTTTTTGTCTTCTCTTAAATTTCTTAAGGAGGTTTTTCATTTCCTGTTTAAAGGTCTCCATCATTTTCATAAGGTTACATTTAAAGTCGTTTTCTTCTACTTCTTCTGGGTTAGGATGTTCAAGTCTTCCTGTTGCCTTTTTGCTGGATTCTGGTGTTATCATGTTGCTTTTCAGGAAGTTGGAGGAATTCTTGCATTGGCGCCTACCCATCTCTTCCTTCCAATGAGGCCAGCAGAGTCTTGGCGTCTTGGTCCACTCTTTGCTGTGGCTGACTGAGTACTTGGGAAGTTTTTTTGTTTTGTTTTGTTTTTGTTTTTGGTCTGCCCTTCCTTAGGTCCCCTCAGCACTGAAGCAGGCTCTCAGATCCCCTCACCACTGAAGCAGCCTGTGTTGCAGGGTTCCAAGGACCTTGCAGGCAAAAAGGCAGGCTCTCCAGTCCCCTCAGCAAGGCAGCAGGGTGTCTTGCAGGATTCCAAAGACCTTGCAAATGAAAAGGCAGACTTGGGGGCAGGGTGGAATTGGAGAAAGAAGGCCCAGTAGCAGGAGAACTTCCCCCTGGCTCTGCGGGTCCCCTCAGCCCTGACATAGGTTGCATTGGGGGTTCTAAGGACCTCATGGAAGAAAAGGCAGGCTTGGGGGCAGGGTGGCATGGGGTAGAGAAAGCCAGCAGCAGGAACACACCTCACTGGATAGCCTGAAAAGCTTAGGGAATTGGGGAGGGGGGCTGGATTCTGTCTCCCTGGTAAGGTCCCAGAGAGGGGTGCTTCTGGCTGTCTGGCCTTGTGGCCACCAACTCACTTCTCCTGTCCCCTCAGCAAGGGAACAAGGTCTCTTGCTGAGTGACAAATCTTTACAATGTACAAAAGCATTATCTGACAGCAGTATTCAGAATTTGACTCTGTATAGAAGTCTATTCTTGGTCCATATTTTATAGCTCTTTGTCCTAGCATGCCCTTAATCTTAGCATACATGGATTTGTTTGTACTCTGCCTTTCCTCTCAAAAATTTAGCTTTTGGAAGCGTGCAAATACTATATATAATACAGTGACTTTCTTAAATTTAGGAAATAGGTCAAAAGGTATCTTTAAGTAGGAAAATAGGTGGAACCAAGGCAGAAGCTAGAAACTGCAAATAACGTCTTCTAGAAGCATTTACAGATGATTTTTCTGAGTTTCCTGGGACCAAATCAAATATAGAAACTTAAACATAAAGCATAACAATTCATGTATCTGTGAGATCAGCTCACATGACTATTGCCTTGTATTATGCCAACTGTACCCACAAGTATGCATAATGGAGTACCAACTGCTCAAACTGGCTGCTGTATCCATCAGTTTTCCTGCATTGAACAACAAAGCCCCCTGTTGACTTCTTACACTGTTTCTCATGGTGGGCCTACATGGTGCTCAAGCCTCTTATAGGCCAAAGGTTGCAATAGAGGTCTGTGCAGAATGTTCCATTGCAGGTCACTGATCTCCAAAGGCACTCCCTTGAAGAACCCAGCTTCAGGGAGATGCTATACCACAGAAAAGTGCCAGGGGCAGATAAGTCTGGCAGCAAATGTGTCTTGCAGAATTTACAGATACTTACTTAAAGGCATTAAGAAGTCCTGTAATTAGGAAATTAGCCCAGCATATACAAATTGATCGAATGTTCTCATTTAATGTATTAGAAACATCATTCTAAAGTTGTTCAAGGGCACATAATATGTTTATCAGTGCTGAGGATCAAGCTTTGTGATTAAACAGTTATTCTGTCCCTGAGCTACACTCCCACTCTCTCACATAGTAAACGTTTTAAGCATACTGCCTATGTTACATCAATTCTCCTATTGTGTCAAAAAAAAAAAAAGTATGGGCCTATCCCAATCAAGCAATATTGATTAATTTATACAAGTGAATTTGTAGATTGAAGTTTCTGCCCCATCCAAGTCCACAGCTGTTAAGTCCCAAAGAAACACACAAACGCTTAAATTTATTATAAACTATTTGACCTATTAGCTCAGGCTTATTATTAACTAGCTCTTAAACTTAAGTTAACCCATAATTTTTAATCTATGTTTAGCCACATGGGTTGGTACCTTTTCTCAGTGAGGCATTCTCATCTTGCTTCTCCTGGGTCTGGCTGGTGACTGTGTATCTGTCTTTCCTCTTCCAAGAATTCTAGTCTGGTTGCCCACCTATACCTCCTGCCTAGCTACTGGCCAATCAGCATTTTATTAAATCAGTATGAGTGACAAATCTTTACAGTGTACAAGAGCATTAGCCCACAGCACTGTGAATTAATATAATTCTCTTGTACCATGAAATCATACTCTCTCGATTTGTTTTTGGCCATTTAAAACTACAAAAACGGGGGCTAGAGATATTGGCTCAGCATTTAAGAACACTGGCTACCCAGGTTTAATTCCCAACATTCACAAGGCAACTTAACAGCTATCTGTAACTCTAGAGGATCTTCTGGCATCTGCAGACATCAGGCACACAAGTGGTGCACATATAAACAAGCAGTCAAAACACATAAAATAAAAATATGTAATAAAATACAAAAGCTGATCTTGGCTTTTAGGCTGTTTACAAGCAGGTGGCAAGCTATACTTGTATGTGGACCCCCCCCCCCCAATTCCAAGGACCACTTGCTCAGCTTTTTGTCACAGTCCTGAGTACTGGACCTCATTGCTCACTTTAACTCAGACTTTGTTTCTGACTTAAGAGTGGACCAAAAAGATTATGATGGAATAAACTAGGATTTTACTCAGAAAACAACTGTGAAAGAGCAAGGGAAAAAACAAAAACATTACACACTAGCCATAGAAGCTGAACTGTATTGCCAATGAGAGGCTATGTTTCAGGCTAAAAATGTCTTAGTAGACATTAGCGTTCATTCATTGTGTTTATAGGAACAAATGCCCCAGAGTCCCTGGAGACATTTACAAAGATACAACTTACTAGTTGATTCTTCAAATAAATTAATAAACATCCCCTGCCCAGACTAACAGCCTTTTTTATTTTGACCTAGAGGGACATTCTTTCCATTTCTTATGATGTCATTGTGATGAAATAAAAGGATCAAGCCACCCCTAGTAGTCCATGTGACATGTCAGATTTAGTTACACAAGTATTTTTATTGAGTACTGAGTGTTCATGAAACATTTAACTAGGTTTTATGGAGGAGACAAAAATGAGCAAGGAGCAATGTGTCCTTCCTTCACCTTGTGGACTAAGTTCAAGGTCCTCCAGATTGTACAGTCTGTTACTGTGTAGTCAGAATCAGTTTACTCTTCTGGGAGTTTATGTTACCATTCATCCAACATTTCATCTTATACTAGTCATACCAGCTAAATTTTAAAAACTAAATAAATGACTAAATGAATGAATGAATACAGTAGATGCTAGCATGGATGTAAGGAAAATGAACTTTTTTTTTTTTTGATGGCGGGAGTGAAAACTGCTGCATTCACTGTAGAAGTTCCTCACTGAAGTCAGTGTACCACATGATCCAGCTATATCACTCCTAAGCAGATTTCCCAAGAATTCTGGCATCCTACTGCAGAAAAACTTGCTTATCCATATTCATTGTTGCTTTATTCACAATAGCCAGAAAATGGAGACAGCTTGGATGTTCATCAATGAATGGGTAATAAAAATGTGGTACATATACACAATGGAATATTATTAAGCTGCAAAGAAAAAAATGAAATTATAAAATTTGCAGGTAAATGAATGGATCTGGAAATCATTTAATGTCACAGATTCTCTCTCATATGTAGATGCTAGCTTTGAATCTTTAGATATGTGTGTTTAGATTGGAGTGCCCATAGAAGTCAAGAAACTAGTAGTTAAGAGGGAAGGATTTCAAGAAAAGGGGAATAGAACACAGACACTATGTAAAGTGGAGAAAGGGAATGAGAGTGGCAGGGAAAGAGGCCAGAGAGATGACTCAGTGATTGAGAACACTTGCCACCCTTCCAGAGGACCTGAGTTTTTTTTCCAACACACACACATCGGGTGGTTCACAATTGTCTGAAATGCCAGCTTCAAGTGATCCAATACCTTCTCTGGCTTCTGTTCATATAATACACATACATACACTCAAGCATATATCATAACATTAAATAAATAAATCTTTTTTAGTTGGGGTAGAGTAGGGAAAGACAGGGTAGAGAAGAGAATATGGGAAGGGATAGCTAACACTAAAGACCTTTGTAAATGCCACATGGAAACCTACTACTGTAGAAGCTTTCTAAAATATACACACATATAAAAGGAGTTTAAATGGAGTTATCCTACACACACACACACACACACACACACACACACACACACACACTAAAAGCTATTGCCATTGTACTTGGTTACCTCCAGAACTTGATGGTAAGACCCTATGGCTGAAAAAAAAAATTGAGTCATAGGACATGGAAGATCAAGCTAGTACCAACCTGAAGCTTCCTCCTACTGACTAAATGTCATGTTGTTGGAAGGTTCTGTACATGCGACTGGGGGTGGAGGAAGTAATTTGCAATCTTACCCAGCTGTGAATCCTGAGAGCTACAATACTGACAGACCTGACAAGATGCGACTACTCATGAAATAGTGGCACAAAAGTTTTAAAAGCAACCAATTACTTTCTGGTTGGATTTAAAGCCTACGTCATAAGGAGGAATTCATACCTGGTACTTTAAACTGGACAAAAACCTTGTGGCTGCCTGGGTCATAGGCTTTCAGGGAAAACCTAATACCATCGTTCTGCTAAATGAACTTAGTAACAAACTGCCTCCTAAATTAATCTTTATACACATAGATTAGTACATATCTTAATCCTCATCAGAGAAGCTTCTTTTTGTAGTGGATGGACATTAATACAGAGACTCACAACAGGTCAATATGCAGATAATAAGAATGACCAGCTCTAAATGGAACATCCATATTGCAATTTCTTTCCACAAGGTTTGAGAGTCATTGCAGAAGAGGGAGCAGAAAGATTGTAGCAGATATCTGAAGTGAAATAGTATTTGTTGGATGTGACAGCACTGCTGCACATAAACTTAGAGCAACTGTGACTGCACACATAAGACTTGCACGAGATCAAGCCAGCTGAAATTCCAGCATGGATAGAGGAAAGGCTCGTGAAGTCTCACCCTGAACTGAGGAGCTCCTGGCAATTGATGGCTGCTGGGAGAGGGAGAGTCAGTTTTCTTTAGGAATGTGGTCATTGAGAGGCTGCCTATTCACCAGTAGGTGATCCTATGCCCACACACTGAAAGGAAGCACTAAAAGGATTTGTTTTGTTTGTTTGCTTGGTTTTGGTTTAAAAGTTGCGAAGTTAGAAAGAAAAAGTGGTGGGGTGAGGATTGAAGGAATTGGAGGGGAGGGGATGGGGTAAGGGTTTGATCAAAATACACGTATAGAATTCTCAAACACTAAAGAAATAAAAGTCTAACTAACACACACACATCACAATTTTAAATTATTTCTAAATGAACAAGCAGTAAAATTGACCTTTATTTGGTGTGCATGTTCATGCTTTTAAATCATGTATAGATCTTAGACACCACAGATAAGATTAGCAAGATTCTACTGCCCTATAACACACACACCTCATTCCCAGACGCTGACAACCACTGATATGCTCTCTGTCATTATAAAACTATACTTTTGAGAATGTTGCAAACAGGACCACACCAAACAAACTGTCTTCCTTATTAGTTAACTTTACTTTCATGTTGGGAACAGATTGAACCTAAGGACTCAGACATGTTCCAACACTCTTCTACTGAGTTGTGTTTCCAGTCCCGTTTGTTTATGATTTTTTGTTTTTGGAGATTATAATAGAATTACTTCGTTTTCTCCCTTTTCTTTCCTCCCTCCATCCCCTCCCATACACTTCTTACCTATTTCTCTTTCAAATTCATAACCTCTTTCTTTAATCATTGTTATCTGTTTGTATGTGTGTATGCATATGTGTATGTATTTTTAAATATATAAATACAGCCTGCTCATTGCATATAATTTTACTTGTATGTATATGTTTTCAAGGCTTAACATTTGGTATTGGATAGCCAGTTGATGTGCTCTTCCTTGGAGAAGATTGTTTCTCTCTACTCAGACTTACTTAGTTGCTGGTAGTCCTTTGTCTAGGGTTAAGGCCTCGGGGCTTTCCCCATTCACATTAGAGTGACTATTGCTCTCATCTTTGTTTAGGTCATGTTTTGACAGCTGTGTTGGTGAGACTTCATGGGTGTAGAATTTCCGACATTTCTTTTTAAGAGTTTTTTTTAAAAAAAAAAAATACAATCTTTTCTCATTTTACATAGCTATCCCTGCTCCTACTCCCTCCCCTCCTCGGACTCCACTCTTCCCTCTATTCTACCCCCCATCCACTCCTCAAAAAGGGTAAGGCTTCCCATGGGAAGTCAACAAAGTCTTACACTTCATTTCCAGGCAAGACCAAGGCCTTCCCCCCTATATCTAGGCTGAGCAAAATATCCCTCCAAAAAGAATGTGCTTCTGGATGCTAGTTCAAGCACTAGGGATAAATCCTGATCCTATTGCCAGTGCCCCCACAGACTCCCCAAGCCTCACAACTGTCTCTCACATTCAGAGGGACTAGTTCAGTCCTATGTAGGTTCCCCTGCTGTCAGTCTGGAGTCACTGAGTTCCCACTAGCTCAGGTCAGCTGTTTCTGTGGATATCCCATCATGGTCTTGACTCCTTTGCTCATATTGTTGCTCCTCCCTCTCTTGGGCTGGTCTCTGGTAGCTTGGCCCGGTGCTTTGCTGTAGATCTCTGTATCTGCTTCCATCAGTTGCTTGTTGAAGATTCTATGATGACAATTAAGGTAGTCATCAATCTGATTACAGAGGAAGACTAGTTTAGGTGTCCTCTCCACTGTTGCTTAGAGTCTAAACTGGGGTCATTCTTGTGGATTCCTGGGAATTTCCCTAGTGCCATGTATCTCGCTATCCCTTTAATGGCTCCCTCAATCAAGGTATCTTTCTTTTCTCTCCCTCACTCTTCTCCCCCTTCTTGAGCATCCCATTTTTTCATGTTCTCCTTCTCCTTTCTCTTTTTTCCCTCCCCTTTTCCTTATACCCTCTCTTCCCCCCCCCCACCAATTTTCTCAGGCAGTCTTATCTGATTCCCCTTCCTAGGGGAATCCACGTACATCTCTTTTAAGGTTCTCGTTACCTAGTTTCTCTGGGATGATGTACTAAAGGCTGGCTGTCCTTTGCTTTACATCTAATATCCACGTCTGAGTGAGTACATGTCATGTTTTCTATCTAAGTCTGGAATACCACACTCAAGATGTTTTTTTTCTAGTTCCATCCATTTCATGCGAATTTCAATTTTTTTTTTTAGTACTCCTTGTGTAAATGTACCACATTTTCTTTATCCATTTTTCAGTTAAGGGGCATCTATAATGTTTCCAGGTTCTGATTATTCTGAATAATGCTACTATGAACACAGTTGAGCAAATGCCCTTGTGGTATGAATGTACATCCTTTGGGTATATGCCCAAGAGTGGTATTGCTGGGTCCCAAGGAATATTGTTTCCCCATTTTCTGAGAAACCACCACACTGGTTTCCAAAGTGGCTGTACAAGTTTGCACTCCCACCAGCAATGGAAGAGTGTTCCCCTTACTCTACATCCTCTCCAGCATAAGGTATCATTAGTGTTTTTGATCTTAGCCATTCTGACCAATGTAAGATGGTATCTCAGAGTCATTTTGATTTGCATTTCCTTGATGACTAAGGATGTTGAACATTTTCTTAAGTGTCTTTCACCCATTTGCAATTTTTCTGTTGAGAATTCTTTATTTAGATTTGAACCCCACTTTTTGATTGGATTATTTGGTAATTTTATATGTAGTTTTTTGAGTTCCTTATAAATTTTGGAGATCAGTCCTCTCTCCAATGTGGGGTTAGGGAAGATCTTTTCCCATTCAGTAGGCTACCGTTTTTGTCTTAGTGACTGTGTCCTTTGCCTTACAGAAGCTTCTCAGTTTCAGGAGGTTCCATTTATTAATTGTTGTTCTCAGTGTCTGTGCTACTGGTGTTATATTTAGGAAGTGGTCTCCTGTGCCCATACATTCAAATTTGCTTCCCACTTACTCTTCAGTGAGGTTCAGTGTGGCTGGATTTATGTTGAGGTCTTTGATGCATTTGGACTTGAATTTTGTGCATGGTGATAGATATGCATCTATTTTCATTCATCTACATGTTGACATCCAGTCAGTTATGCCAGCACCATTTGTTGAACATGCTTTCTTTTTCCACTGTATAATTTTAGCTTCTTTGTCAAAAATCAGGTGTTCATAGGTGTGTGGATCAATATCACGGTCTTCAATTCTATTCTATTGATTCATCTGTCTGTTTTTCTGCCAGTACCAAGCTGTTTTCACTACTGTAGTTCTATAATAGAGGTTGATGTCAGTGATGGTGTTGCTTCTGGAAGTTCCTTTATTATATAAGGTTTTTTTTTTTGTCTATTCTGGGTTTTTTTGTTTTTCCATATGAATTTGAGTATTGTTCTTTCGAGGTCTGTGAAGAATTGTGCTGGGATTTTAATGGGCATTGCATTGAATCTGTAGATTGCTTTTGGTAAGATTGCCATTTTTACTATGTTGATCCTACCTATCCAAGAGCATGGGAAATCTTTCCATTTTCTGGTAGCTTCCTCAATTTCTTTCTTCAAAGACTTAAAGTTCTTTTTGTAGGTCATTTACTTCTTTGGTTAGTGTTACCCCAAGATATTTTATGTTATTTGTGGCTACTGTAAATAGTGATGTTTCTCTGATTTCTTTCTCAGCACTTTTATCATTTGTATATAGGAGGGCTACTTATTATTTTGAGTTGATCTTGTGTCCTGCCCCATTACTGAAACGGTTTATCAGCTGTAGGAGTTCCCTCATTGAATTTTTGGGGTCACTTATGTATACTATCGTATTATCTGCAAATATTGGCAATTTGACTTCTTCCTTTCCAATTTGTATCCCTTTGATCTCCATGTGTTGTTTTATTGCCCTCACTAGGACTTCGAGTACTGTGTTAAATAGGTTTGGAGAGAATCAATGAGACAAAGAGTTGATTCTTTGAGAAAATCAACAAGATAGACAAAACCTTATCCAAACTAACCAAAAGGTAGATAGGGAATATGCAAATTAACAAAATCAGAAATGAAAAGGGGACATAACAACAGATACAGAAGAAATCCAGAGAATCATCAAGTCATACTTCAAACACCTGTACTCCACAAAATTGGAAAATTTAAAGGAAACGGACAATTTTTTGTATAGATACCACATACCCATTTTTTGGCATACTCTGTTTACCTGTATGGGAGACAGTGCAGGAAAGCAGCTGTAGCTGTTCCTTGAAGGACCCACTGCCATATATTCAAAGAGAAGACACTAGAGTGAACAGAAATCTTGTTGGGAAACCTCTTTCCTAGGAGCTGCCTCCTGGCTGCCTGAAGTTCTCTCTTGGGGCAAGGAGAAAAGGAGAAGTTGTTGTCAGATCACAGAGAAGAGAATAGTGATCACACCTTTGCTCTCCCAGTCTCACATTCCTCCCTCCTTAGATAGAGATTGTAGATGTTCTTTACAGCGGGTCACATGTGCAAAATTAACTGTTGTTTAACATTTGATGACAGTGGATTATTTGTGCTAATTCTGTTTTCTTTCTTCTTTTTCTTTCTTTTTTTTAATTCTTTTTGTTTTATTTTGATTTTTGTTTTTTGAGACAGGGTTTCTCTGTGTAGCTTTGGAGTTTGTCCTGGCACTAGCTCTTGTAGACCAGGCTGCCTCAAACTCACAGAGATCTGAGTGCTGAGATTAAAGGGTACATCACCACTGCCAGCTGCTAATTCTGTTTTCTATCTTTCCTAGAAAAGACTGTATATTCACCATTGATCCATCAACTGCTCGAGACCTCGACGATGCACTCTCCTGCAGGCCTCTCACTGATGGTAGGATGGAAATTTCTCTGCTGCCATGTGCAGTGGGCCACCCACATTCCCATGTGCTGGATACCCATGTCTGTTTCCATGAGTTCCTTAGGCACCTTAATGGGCAAAGATGGGTTTACTTCATTTCTGAACTTGGCTATACAAGCTAAATGTTGAGCCCCTGTGGAGGCTGTGGTGAGGGAGAAAATGAAAATGTCCTCTCACTAGCTATATTGGGTCTTAGAAGAGGAAGCCATGAGAGCAGAAGAGCTGCTTCTAACCTTGGCTCACTCCAGCATCAGTATGACGGATAATAGGAAGACACCTATGGGCTCTACTCCAAAAAAGACTGGAGTTTCCTTTAAGCTCAGCATGGAGGGTCCTCCCTCAAGACATAATGTGCAGTGGGCAGAAGGCACATCCTCCTGATACATATTTGTCTAAGCCTGACCTGCAGAAGCCCCACTGCTCCTTGTAGCGCTTTGTCTATTAAGAAAATTGTGAATGGCAGACTATTAAGGGCCTTTTAAACATTCTTGAAGCTGTTAGGGAAAAAAGGCAGGATTGCAGTCAGGGATGACTGTAGTAGGAAAATAGCAGCTGACTGTCAAAGGCCATATGGAGGTGTGAGGAAAACACCTTACCAATTCCCTCTGTGTCCAAAGATACAGTTTTCAGATACTTCTGCTCTTTCTGGAGGGGAGTCTTGATGACTATTGTGACTTTGGTTAATCTTGGAGATTACCTTGGGCTAACATGACCTTTGACAGTGTACCCACGAGGCATGCACATCCTTTTGATTTTAGTCTGCTACAGAGCATTCGTGCCCCACCTTCAAAGTATCCATCCTTCATCTTCCTCTGATGCAAACCTCTGCATGTTTCCTTCTCTGTTGTAATAAGCAGTGATGACTAGTAGGCATAAATCAAGAGAGAACATGTTGACCAAAATTGCTTAGCTTCTTTTTGTAGGAGCTATCTCCACCTACCCCCCAAAATACTCCTATGGCTAAGGCTCATCCAGGCTAGGCAGTGCTTGCTGCTGAGCTGTATCCTCAGCACATACTCTCAGTTACATGTTTCTATAATCTAAAACTAGAGCAGCTTATGTATGAGAGCAAACTTCGGCCCAATGTCTGAGCAATCTCTGCTGTACACAGAGGTCTGAGCAAGCCTGCTCTCTCTGCATATCCTTCTCCAAAGCACCATGAACAATGCCTTAGGCAGAAGCCTGGTGGTGCTGGACCTTCCGTGGGCTCCAGCTCCTCTCTGTTAGTGGTTGAAAACAGCTGCTCCACTCACTCGCTCCAGTTTTATAGTTGTTTATGGCAGGAGTATAATGTCTGTTTATCTCTGCTAGCCTCAAACTCCTAAACTTGTAGGTATAGCAGGGAGCTAGAATATGCCCTGCCTCACTAACCCTGCACAGCGGCATTATATCTAGTGTGCAAGTGTGTGAGGAAGGGTCTCATGAAGAAAATGGGTTAAAAAAATTACTGCAAGAGAAACAGATTAGTAGCAAATAATGTTCTTTATTTGTCAGACCATGGAAAACCACACAGACATTGTTCAGCAGGAATTCAGACACAGTGAGGAAAATAACTTGTCAAAAGACTGAAATAAAAGGAGAAGAAGTAAGCCAGAGAAATGTCAGAGAGGCTTTACAAGTGTAGGCATGGAGATGGGAGCAAGGTCCACTAAGGATGAGGTCAGATGAGATGAGGAAGAGAAGTGTAGAAACAAGTAGCAGAATAGAGAAAAAAAAGACAGAGGTGGCTCAGCCTGGATGTTGAAGAACTACCCACAGGTAGACACTGGAAAGTCAAGAGGACATGCTGGTTTGGGAGAGGGTATCACATGAAGTTGCCTGTCTTGTGATACGTATTTGTATGAATTACTGCTAGCCTATTTTAAAGGACAAGAGAATAAATAAGCTGAATAGATGATGTCATAAAAGTATAGTAGGAGAGCCCTGGAGGAAGGTAAGAGACACACCCAAGTGCAGACAGTGAGCGGCTTAGGACAATGGGGTCACGAGCAGTTTTCCTCTCTGCTCTACTTTCCAGATTCTGTCATGTGGTAATAGTAGCTTGATCATGAAAAGACTTTGTAGTAAAAAGTTATGAGGTGCCAGAAATCACAAGCTGCCCAGTAGTCTCCCACTGCACCAGGTTATCAGACCCTTCTGTCTGCTTGCATTCCAGAGAGACAGTTGACATCTGTGCATTTGGCGGGGCAGCAGCAAAAGGAAGAAACCAGGGAAGGCTTGGGAAAGGTCCAAGGTGGTCAGTCAAGCATTTTTTTTTATGGTCGCACTTCCATAATTGGCCATTGTGACAACTGATTCTGCCAAGATCATTTATCCAGGGAGATGAAAAGCAAAAAAGGCAAATCCAGTTTGGATTGAGATGGGGTTGGCTAAGTTCAGATTCCCTTAGTTACCATTTCATGTCAATTCCTACTTAGAGGAAAAAAATATTTACTACTTCAAAAAAATTATGTTTTCAGGTCATATTTACATAATATGTGTTTACTTAAAGAAAATACTGTATAAAAGCTATTTTTTCCTTTGGTCCCACAGAAATCGTCTAAATGACTATTCTGTGAAAAATAAGATACACAGACAGGTAGAGTCTAGCAGTGCTCACGCTATCTTTTATAGAGTGCCAGTGTGTTCCGTGTCTTTCCTATCAGGTGCAAGATATAGACAATCAATTGTGAAGTATTAAAATTAACTTAGAGGGAGGGAGTGTGCCCCACACTTCCCGTCCAAGGCAGAGCTTCACCACTCATCTGATCTGGGGTTCACTCCTTCCTTTAGCCCAAATACATAGCTAAGGGGAAGGAACACTCAACAGCAATGGCAATTCTTTCATTTTTGCTTAAGAAAATATTTAATAACAAGTGGAGTTGTAATGATATCCCAGAATCTAAAGAGAGTAAATCCCAGCTCAGTATTTTATGATTGTAACAGATTGCTTGCAGCACACCTCACAGTTGACCTCACCACTTTAGTGTGGGAATACCACAGCTGTAAGCTCATATTCTGGTTCCTAATTACCCTTGCACCATTCACTTTATTGAATATCCAGATTGCATTTGAACTTGTTACCTTAAAGGCAACCCAGTCTGCCATAAGATTGTGTCACTCTTTTGAAATCCTCCCCTGCAAGGTTCAGAAATAGTTATCTTTCTGCAGTTTTTCACTTGTTAGTCCCATTAATCTTCCTTAGTGCCTTACAGCACAAATACAGTGTCTCATGTGAAAACTCTCCTAAACAAGAGCTATCATTTACCTTCCAAACCACACCATCTCTTTCCTGTCTTGTGGCTGATAAAGTGTGCATCCATTTGCCATGTCATAGGGTCTTCCTGCCTCTGTGAAGTCTGGGGTGTATGGCTTGTAAGCTCTCCTGGCGAGTTCAACTTTACTGGATAGAACTGGGATCTGGCTAATAGGTGCCTATTCTGCTCACTTACTGCTTCTCCATAGTGCCAAAGAGCAAAGTGTTAGGCAGACAGGTCGTGGTTTTTAGCTTTAGTTGATTCTGGACCCTCACGATTCTCCAGCACCGTGTGTAGTGTGTGATCTCTAATGTTTGCTCTGTCATTGAACAGGGCAGGGCTGTCCTTCTCAGGCTTAGAAGTGAATGAACAGAAGAGCAGAACAGATGCTAATGACCTGGGTTTCTTTTTAGAGTGATGAAAGAGTTCTGGAATTAAATGGTTGGTAGTTATACAATTTTGTGAAAATATTAAAACCATAGAGGGATAAATGAGTGAATGAGCAAGTGAGTGAATAATGAATGAATGATGAATAATAAAAATAAATAAACAAATCTAAATCCACTTATTCATGATGCTTCCTGGAAATTAGAATTTATACCTTATCCATAGTTATCGGGAGTTTTAGTGGAATATCCATCCGGGTGCCATAGTCACATTCCTTTCACTTAACCAGGGTCATCCTTGTGGATTCCTGAGAATTTCTCTAACACCAGGTTTCTGCCTAACCTTATAATGGCTCCCCCTATCAAGATATCTCTTTCATTGCTCTCTCCTTCCATCCCTTCCCCAACCCCCATCTTCTTGATGCCTCATGTTCCCATCCCCCCATCCCCTCCCTTTTTACTCCCCCCACCGCAGTTTACCCAGGAGATCTTAAGACACAGTGTGTATTCACTCATCAGTGTATATTAGATATAAAACAAAGGATAACCAAGCTGTAGTCCGCCATCCCAGAGAAGCTAGGTTAAAAGGGGGACCCTAAGAGGGACACACATGGAGGGCCTTGTGAATCTTTCTAAACCCCTCCCTGCTACTTCCTGTGTCTCTCTGCGTGTATCCTGGATCCTCCAAAACCTCTGTGACTAATTTGGTTAGCCAGTTGCTTACTCTGCCCTCTGATTCAAAGGAAACTTTATTGGCAGTCTCAGAGTGTCACTGCAAACAAATATCCCACAACATTTCTGCCTATAATCCGTTTTTGGTTGACCTCATGTACCACAATTAAAACATCTGACCTTTTTTTTTTAAAAAAAAAAAAAAAAGAAAAGAAAAAAAAGAAAAAATAAATAAAACATCTGACCTTTTTATTTTTCTTAAAATTTTTATAAATCATTTCTATCAAAGTATCATAAGTGTGAGATCCAATATCAGCTGTATTCCTGATCCATTCATCTATGGGTTCTGATTGCCTTTCAAGGTTAATCACCCTTTTGCATTCCTAATTAGTATGTTCAAAAGCCAAAGATTCAATTAATATTTTTCTAACTTCTGGATCTGATATTATTCTATGGACAGCTGAAGTCAATCTTTGTAAAAAAAAAAAAATCAGTGAAGGCCTCTTTTGGGCCTTGTATAATTTTAATAAATAACTCAGCCCTCTTTCCCAATTCTTCAACCTTGACCCAAGCATTCCAGGCTGTTGTAAACAGCATACTGCAAACCAGCATACTGACTGACCTTCACCAAGAAGCTGATCTTGGGAAATATCAATACCTCTATTCCTATTTCATTGTTATATGGTCCTAGCTTCCTCTTTCTGCCATGTTTTCCATTGTAGCCGAGGACCAGCTTCCAATACTACTATAGCTAAATCTTTCCAGTCTTGGGGGATAATTCTGTTCCAGGTTGCCCATGAATTTAACATCTGCGTAACATAGGGTGAAGGCACACCATATGAATGACTGCTTCTTCAAATCTCCTCAAATATAAGATTTATACAGGATTCCAGTTAACTTCTGTATAGCCTAGGGGGTGCCTATTATCTGGTGGTCATATTGTATGGTAACTGGATAAATTAAGGTTGGTTTTCTAATAACCTTGGACTAGTCTTCAGTTTCATAATGCAATGGTGCAATAGGTTCTGCTGTAAACTCCTCTGTCTGTGTAGAAATATTTTTCTGAGTTTCACTAGTAGGTCTTTCTAAAGCTTATATCTTATCAGTCAGTTTTTCATGTTTGGCATAGATATCAAACCACTTTTTAAAGAATAAAATATGAATTACCAAACTGATAATAATTATAATAGACATGTCAATCCAGGCTATTTTGATTATTTATTCATTTATTTTTCCAATTTTTCAAACTATCCATTGTGGAACCATATAGAGTCATAATTCTCTGCATCATAGTATTCCTCATTCATAACATGGGAAAGATTTTATGGTTGTTTACCATCTGGTGTCCAGTGCATGGCATTAGATCATGCAGCAGTGAAGCCCTCACCTCTTCCCGCCACCACTGACACTGCTCGGGTGGCAATCCCCTATGAGTCAGAGGTTTTTCATGTTATGGTCTCCCTTCAGAAACCTCCAGCTAGATCTCTTCCCTCACTGCAAATTTAAGGATCCTATAAACAGTGTTCTTTAGGTACTATCTTTCATTGTTGTGCCTGTTCCCAATCCTGTCACAGCTCAGGAATCTGCACTCTCTCTCTTGGGACCCATAAAGAAGCAGTCTGTGGTGTTCTCACTCATTGCTGAGGCACTTGGCAGTGTTATCTACTTCCCTTCTTCAAAGCTCGGTCTTCCTCAATCCAAAGGACCTGCTTGCTCTTGGTTCTATGTTGGAGACTGCTGAACTGTCGTTCCCCACCCCCCCCCACACACACACACTAAACACCCTGTCTGTCCATAGACAGCTATAGGACAGGTTCCCCTCTGAGCCTGTTTCTTCTCTGTCCCCTGCTGTCATAAAGACATTGTCCACCATAAAACTAACTTCTTTAAAAGACAACCATAGAATCCCATTGTCTACCTTCTCATCTCAGGACTGTTACTGGGGGCCTTTTCAATAGCCTTCCCACCCTCACTGCTACCCATTATATTTATTGCTTTACTGCATTGTACCATCAAGGAGCAGAACATGTCACTTCTCTTAAATCTGATTGTACATATGGACTAAGTCCTACCGAAGCGCTTTAAGGCTCGTCCTCTACCTCCTCTTTCACTTACCCCTCTTCCCAGTTACAACACACACATACACACACCACATATACATCCCCTACATGTACCGACATACCACATACACATACATACCACATACACCTTACATATACAAACATACCACATATACATATAATACATACACATTCATATCATACACATGAGCAAGATAAAACTTTGCATAGTCCTTTTCTCCTAGCAGAATGAATTGTTCCTACTTGATTATATTAACATGTTTTCTTCATGTTTCTAACAACAATAAATATGATTACTTTTGATTTAACTCCCCTTTTTTCTTGTTTTCCAGGGCAGAGTATTCTTGACATGTTTATGTCTCAAGTAACATGCCTGTTGCCCTAAACTTTAAAAACGTTCGGTGTTGTCATACTTAACCAGACAACCTGTGGTATACTTACAGTAGTTCACTTCTATTTTTTGTTTGTTTTTTTTAAAAAAAAAAACTTGTTTGTTTATTGATTTGCCTTTTTCATTTTTCTGTATTTGTAGTTGCTTATAGGTTTATATCCTGATCTATAAGCCTGCTTCACTTTCTGGGAAGCTTCTCTAAACTAATTATGTTTCTTTGGAATTGGCATAGTCTCTCCTTGTTTCATCCCCATCTTTGAACTCATATGTCATGTCTCGGTGATACATACAGGATCACTGAATTCTGTCTTATGATTGTGCTCTTTGTCTAGTGCAGTAAATTTTGTTTACCTCATCCCCAGGGTTTTCTTATGTGAGTCACTGGCTACCCTACATGCTTTTCTCTCTTCATGCCTACAGCCTTCCGAGAGACTCATCACAAAGTCCCTGTCTGTATCCTTGTCATTTCCATCCAAGAAATTACTAACTCAGGTCTACTATGGTCAGAGAACTTACCTTACTCCTTATAAATGTCTGGGAGTTTGATTATATCTCGACTTTTTTTTGGTAAATATTCCGTGTATACTTGAGAAACACATGTTCTCATTGTTGATAAATATTGGTAAGTGTCAGTAAAGGCACTATTGCTTAGTCTTCTGTGTCCTCGTTGCTTTGCTTTCTTCGTGCCTGTGTTAGCCTTTCTTTGCTGTGACGGGTAAGTACCAGAGAGAAGCAGTTTTAAAGGAGGACCACTGTGTTTGGGCTTGAAGTTTCAGAGGTCTCAGTCCAAGGGCAACTAGATCCATTGCTTTGGGCCTGAGGCAAAGAAAACCTTGTGTCAGTGAGAGTGTAGAAACCAATGACCTCACAGCTATCAGGAAGCGACCTTTCTGTAGTATGTCTCTTTTATCTCCAGTATCTACTTTGAAATTGCTATAGATACTCCAATTGTTTGTGTTTAAATTGTATTATCTTTCAGCTGGAGAGATGGCTCAGGGCTTACGAGCACTGGCTGCTTTTTCAGAGCTCCTAAGTTCAATTCCCAGCAACCACATGGTGACTCACAACCATCGCTAATGAGATCTGGCGCCCTCTTTTGGTGTACAAGCATACATGCAGGCAGAACACTGTATACATAATTTATAAATAAACCTTTTTTTAAAGTATGTTTTTATCTATCTTTTTTCACCCTCTTTTTAAAAAATATTTTAGATTTTATGAGGAAATTGTAGACAGTTGAGGGTTCAGATTACTCTGTGGCTAATGCTACAACTTTTAACTTTTCTTTATATTTAAAGTGAGGTAGTGGTAGGTATCTTGGTTTATTATCTCTAATACTGTTGTCCAATTAGAGGAGGAGATGGAAGGACACTCAGGTGCTGAGATCGATCTTTGAACAAGTTTTAAAAGTCTTCTCACTTGATAGTGTGATTATTTATAAAGTTTTTTTGTAGTTAAAAGACTTTCCTTTTGTTTGACCATTTTCACAATATGAAATTCAACTAAATTGTTTGTGTCAAGTTACTAACATCAACAAAACAGAATTTTCTTAGTATTCAAATGCATCAGAAGTTTGTCTGCTTATACTTTCATATACATATTAAGACCTAAATTTGAGACTTAAAAGTTAATAAAAGATGTCTTAGAGGCTGTAGAGATGCATCAGCAATAAAGATGTACTGCTTCTACAGAGGACCCAGGTTCTGTTCCAGAAGCCTTGTCAGGCAGCTTACAGATTCTTGTTGATTCCAGCTCCAGAGTAGCCAGTTGCCACAGGCGCCTCTACTCACTTGCACGCACCCACACACAGACATGCACATGTGCACATAGTTAAAAAATAATAAATCTTTTCTGAAAGATATCTTAATTTTTATTTTTAAAAATAGTTACCACAAAAGTAGCTTTATACATCATCAAGATGCATATACAAGCAAAAGTTTAGGTGCTCTTAGAAGTACATGTAATACACACACATTTAGTTTGGTTACTCTTTGGAGGTAATGATGAATATTTAATCTTACGCTGTAACTTAGCCTCTGATAGCTCTGATTTGGATAGGTTTTAATGTAGAAAGCATTACTAAATGCTAGATTCTCTAAATTATGGTCAGAAAGGGCCAATTCAAGAAATTCTAATAGTCTGGGCCTGAACAGTCGCTCAACATGCATGACAACTCTCAGAAGACCTGCATTGTCGGTCTTTAATACATAGAAAACACTTATAAGTACTGATTTTTCTAAAAGAAAAAACTATTAAACACATTTCAGAAATCATCAATACCTAAAATCAGATGCTTAGACCATAATTCAATTACTAATCATAAAGGGTGTGTTAAGAAAAATTCATCAATAACAATAAAAAAATCAACAGATTTAGAAATTTTTATATACATTTCTCATTACACAGTTGCCAAATTAAAGTTTATCCATAACATGTTTCCTTCTCTTCTTCCCTTCCACTCAAATGAGTGGCACAATTCAGAGTGTACTTAATGTTGTCCTCCAGAGTGCCTTGACGAACGTAAGTTACCTGGTTCTTTGTGTCTGTTTATTCCTTCACAACTTTCTGCAGAGTGCCTCATGTTCCCTTTTTTACGTGACCTCAGCGGACCATCTCACAAAGGGAAAGTGGCTTTCTCTAACAGAAGATATCTAGATACCCAAAAACCGTCTGTGGAGAAAGGTGGGCAGACAACTGGTCCCCGTGCGCTTGTTCCCTGTGGCCATGCTCTTCTGCTTGCTGACTTCGGTGGCTGACAGTACTCGTTAAAACTTTGCATGAACAGGAAGCCCATAACCTTCGCTTAGTACCTCCAGCACAACTGGAGACAGTTAAAGGAGGCAGTAGCTTACGTCTCCTGCGTTCAAATTTAGGTCCACTTGGGCCTCTACCTGCTCCCACACTGTGAGCAACACACCTTGATATCTACCCCTTAAAAGTCTAGACCTAAGAACTTCTAAAGAAAACCTTAAGTGACTTTTGTGGAAAGCTGGTCTCAGGACTTGACCCTTCCTGGGAAGAGTATCACTAGGGAGACTTATCCCTTTTGGAGAAGAATGTTCCTGTGCCTGTGGCTACTCTACAAACCACAATAAATGAATTATCTTGTTAGCATACTGCTTTGGCAGCATAAGAGAAGCAGGTCGTCTGGTTGTACCATGTGGTAAAAGACTGGGTCCACAGCATCCTCTGCTATGTCAGCAGCTTGAAAGAAGCCACACCTCCTTATGCTCCTACCACCATGAACAGTGTATCTTACCATGCCTGGAAGTGACACCCCTTGCCTTCTCACAGGATGGAAAGGTAGAACCCCCAGAATGGGGAGCCGAGCTTTAAGGGAGGCTCACTGGGAACAAATATGTGTGTATCTCAGCTTCCCATTGTTAGATTCTCATCTAGTAGCTTACCTTACACACATTTAAAAGATGCTTCTTAAAGTCGAATCCACACTGAACATGTAGACTTTGCCCTTGTCGTTATTCCCTAAATAATATATCAAATAACTATTTACAAAGCATTTATATCATATTAGGTTTTGTAGGTACCTAGAGATTATTTTAAATGAGTATATGCATAGATTGTGTACAAATACTTCAGTAATTTGTGTTTGTGTTCTGCAAATACTGCCGTACTTTATAAATGGAACTTGAGTGTTCAGGCCCTTCAAAGTCTCCTCACTACCTGTGGCTGTCTTAGCTGACCAATTTCTCCCATATGGGCCTTAAGCCTTGTGGCATTTGTATATCAGGCAGAATGCTGTAGTTTGAACTCTCAAATTCAGTCCTCCAGTCCACAGGTTATTCTTTCCCCTGGTCCATCCACTTCCACGAACAGAATCGTAAATCTGTGATTAAATGGGGTGTTTTGTCTTCAAAATTGCGTACTGTGCTGAGAGGCAACTCACTCCTAATTACCAAAGTTTAATCTGTTGTCTGTTGAAAATGTGCCATATGTATTTTTAAAAAATAAAACCTACACGTAGCATTTAATTTCACCAAAAACTATCTATAAAATCTGTTCCCTGTGTTGAGAATGGAACCTTATCCACTCTTCAATAGATTTTGGAAGAGAAAATTTCCACTTGAGGGCAATTTTCCGCTCAGATACACTTCTGGACTTTGTCTCTGACATCTTCATGATGCCCTGTGCTTTGCCTCTTCCCTGGGAAGTCATTTCTAATCCCAGTTTTGAAACATTGATTTTTTTTCACCCTCTTGAAGTCTCTTAGGTCAGCAGGCATTCTGACCTCAGGCAAATCACAGGCAACTCAAGTACTTGATCATAGACAAATCTTATTCTGGTAGCAGGGTTCATAAGGAATTTGGGAGGAGAAATGAAAAATTCTGTAGGTCCATCAGCTCAGAAGGAAGTACGCATCTTCTCCATTCATCTGGGGCACTGGTGACTGAACAACTCTTAACTGTCCTTGATGGATTTTTTTTTTTAACTTAATTGTACCTTGACTCAAAATATCCAAATAACTGAATAGCCATGCAAGGGCTTTGGCATTAAAGTGGGCTTCTGGGATACATGCCAATGCACTCCTGTTTTGAGGAGAGGATATAAGTGGAAAGATTAAGTGGAGAGACAGCTCCACCCCTCTAAATCTTATTCCTATGTTCCATTCAAATCTTGCTAGCCTGATTTCTGTGGGGTCCGGACTTTGGAAATTCTCTCTCTCTCCTCTCTCTCTCTCTCTCTCTCTCTCTCTCTCTCTCTCTCTCTCTCTCTCTCTCTCTCTCTCTCTCTCTCTCTCTCGGATGTCTCAGTGCACCTTGTTAAACCAGATTTGGACCCCAGCCTGTTCATCTGGTTCCAGCTTTGCTGATTGGTTCCAGTTTCCTTGCTCATTAAAGCCAAGATAATCTGGCACCCACTAGTCAGGCATCCTCAAGTCTCTGGCACCAAGGTAAACCTTAAAGCCAGTGGGAAGGCCCAGTGACCCAGCACTCCCAATTGCTTGGTAAGAGACAGTCTCAGTGTGCCAAAAGGAGCCCTGGGATAGGAGCAGAAAAATGGGCGTCATTGCTTTGCCTCTGCTGTCCCTAGAAGTTTAGGCCTGTCTGTGATTCCCTGAAATTCTTTCCTCAACAATAAAATAATAGTTTAAACTAGACATTGTTGCAAGTTTCTACCAGTTGCAAATTGTAAGTATATGAAAAACAAAAAGAAATAAGTCCCTTTTATATCTGTTGTTGTGAAAATAACAATCATACTTTAGCTGTGCTAGCTGTAGTGTATTCTAATGATGATTTTCATAGAGCTACAATTCTAGTACTCAGGAGATGGTCTAAGAGGATTAGAGTTGGAGGCCAGCCTGGCTTACCTATGTAATCTTGTCTCAGACAAAACAAAAAAGCAAAAACAGTAAGTTAAGTCATCTGGTAAAGGCACTTGCTGTCAAGCCTGATGACCTGAGTGAGTTTGTCCCCAGAACCCACACATGGTGGGAGGAAATCACCTCCTGCAAATTGCCCTTTAAACTACACAGGTGTGCATGATCAGAGCACAAGAGTGCACATATGCACAATAAATAAGTCAAGAAAGAAACATTTTTAAAGGAAATAATGATAGTTACTATAACAAAATGAGAAAGAACAGCATTCCTGTTCCAAAGGAAAAGATTAGCTCTGAGCGCCACATTCTCTGATCTCTGAAACAAAGGTAATAATATCTAATTTAGAATTGGTGGGAAAATTAAATAATTCCTCAAATCCCTGGCACTTAGAACTGTGTTATATAAACAGTAAGTGTTCAATGACTATACTTAATTAATATTACTACAAAAATGGAAAGATTAAACTTAACCTGGAATCATCCTAAGAGTTGTACTTACGGGAACAAATGTGCAGCTGTATTCAGAAGCTGAGATGTGAACAGAATAGAAGATCCAGAAGCACCTACTTTATACCCGTGCAACCTGGGTTCAGCTCAGTGTCACCGCAGTATAGTGAAGAGAAGGTTTTACTGATCAGTAGTGCCAGGTCAAGTGTGTAGCCTATATAGGAAGGAAGTGGGGTTTGATCCCTGCTTTGCACTATACATAAAAATGAACCCCATGTGACTCATAGACCTACCTGGGAAAGGTAAACCATTAATACACCAAGAATATGGCAGAATAATAATTTCATAGCCTTAGGGAGCCAAAGGTTTCTTAAGCTAGGCATGAAAAGCATGATCTGGCATGGTGGTGGTGAATGCCTTTAATCCCAGCCTGGGAGCCAGAGGCAGGCAGATCCCCAGGAAACCTTGTCTTGAAAAACCAAAAAAGCAAAGAAAAGACTTACAAGCTGGATTATCTGTTACTGTGATAAAATACCATAACCAAGATAACATATAAAATAAAGGGTTTATTTGATGTGTGTGTGTGAGTGAGCACACACACACAGTAGTTGATAAGCTATTCTTGTAGCAGATTTACATTTTTGCATGTATAAATTATGAATATAATTTTTGTTTTGTCTGCTGTGAAGTTAGAAAATAGTTTCTCCTTAATGCAAAGAAATGAATGAATGAAATTGAGTAATTACATCCAAAAAGTTATTTAACATCACTAGAAATAGCCATAAAAAACAAACAAATAAATAAGTGGCTCTGTAATGAGAGAAGAACCCTTCCAAGTTTTTATCATTAGGATATAAAGTGAGGAGCTTTTGCCTCTCAGAATTGAAAGTGAGAAAGGACATGGTAATTTCGAGTGAAAGGAAGGTTTAGACTGGATTAAGCAGGGGTAATTACAGTTACACATAGTGACTAGACATTTAATGGTGCCTGGTGCCTATGTGCTTTGAAATGTATAAAATTACGTATCTTTTAAATTTTGCTTTTAGAAACTAATAATTATGTCTTGTTAATTAAGAGAAAATAGAACAATCCATGAATGGCTGAATGTGGTGAAGCCTGCCTGTAATCCTAGCCCTTTGTGAGGCTGAGGTAGGAGGATCCAGAATTCTAGGCCAGACTTTGCTCCATAGCAAGTTGGATTTGAGACCAGCTTGGATTAAGTGAGACCTTGTATCAGAAACAACAACATGAGAAAAGGGGTACAGATAGCTAAAAGGGTGGAGGAAGGGAGGATAAAGATGAATCAGTCCACAAACAAGCATGAAAATTTGCAAAAATTCTGTAGTCAAACCTACATGTAGGCCTGTTGAGCTCTGGAGGAGCCAGAGCCTTCAGTGGGGATCATACAGTGCTCACTGCACCACAGAGTAGAGTTAAGACTAGGCTCCGGGACAGCCATAAGCACCAGGGAAGTGTTTGAAAGTGCTAGGAACAAGCTTATATGACCTGGAGTCTCATTTCTTCTTTGGAAACAGTTGTTCTGCTTGGAAAGGGTATCCTGGTGCCTGAGGTCACCTTGTGGAGCCTATTGGTGCAGTGCTTTGGTTGCAACCATCCACCAAGAGTCATATGCCAGCACCTATGTCATGGCCCCTGCCTGGGCTTGCAGGAAGCTGTGTATGTACTGTGGGCCGAGGGTTGTATGGAAGCAAGTAGAAGTGTATTCAGTATTTTGTCCGTGCATTTAAAAAGTAACCTAAAACTTAAATGAGAAAGACATCTGTCATGGAAAACTTAGAGTTTTCTTTTAAGCATGAAGAAATTCACAGTTCTGTCATCCAAAGGAAACCTCTGCTGTTCCCTTCGTTTCTCTTCAGACACTTTTAAGCCAGGTTTCCAGGTTTTTGTTATTGTTTTGTTTTTGTTGTTCTTCTTCTTGACACCTCTGAAAACAAATACAAATGTCAGGAATAATCTTGGAAAATGATTTCCAAGGTCCAGAAGTCATCACTGGGGACATTGTCATTCAGCTCTAAGCTATAACCCTCTTGTGCCTCTTTGGCTTCTTTCTTTTAAAATTTGTACCTAGTTTTACTTAACTGAATTTTGTCCTTTTCAATTTTTTTCATTTCCTTGTATTCTTCAGTCTTGTAATGTTTGGGTGGTGGTTCTGATGGAGGGTTTTGGACATGCACAAAAGCCAGCTGACAGAATATTATAAAAAAAATTCTTGTTGCTTCTTCAACCCTCAAACATGGCCTGTCTGCCCCGTTTCTACCCTAGCCATCCTCACCCACCCCCGACCCTAGCTCTTGTTGCTCACCCTCTGAGTCTGTAACCACTATCAAGGAAGGATCCTTCCCCACCTCTGAACTTTACTGTCTTGGCATTGAAGAAGTATCAAATGCGTGTGCTCATTGCTGTCCCAGGCCCGACCGGCTGACCCAGGCTTTCCCCACTCACTTTGGAGATGCCTGGAAATTCCCAGACATTGCCTGTGCCAGCCTCACATGTTCAACCCCTCATTCTCCTTCCTGTTAATGAAGGAGGCCATTGCTCAAGTCATTTGGAAAGGGAAAAGTGGAATTTACTACCTGGGTGTTCCTCTTCCATGCAGTTCGTATAAATTTAAACTGAGATTCCTGAGAATTAGATTGAACATGACAAAAATTGCAGTGTGGGCAGTTTCGCTGAGTACTTGCAGATTGATAGAGCTCTTTGTAACAATGAAGGGGAAGGTTCTTTAAGCTGCCTAGTTCCAGAAGGTGAGCTCACCAGTTAAGAAGTTTGTAAAGGTTCACTTTAACCCTTTGATGGGTAGCAAAAAGAGAGAGAGACAGAGAAAGAGACAGAGAGAAAGAAAGAAAAAAAGTTTAAAAAAATGCACAAACTCTTCCAAAACTGGCACACCTGAGAAGTTGTGCCAGACAACACCCTCCTCAAACACACAAACCTTGGGTTGCATTCAGATTTGTGTGTCCTGGAATTTTTCATTGGTTCAACTCCTTCTAAGTTTAAGAAATATCCTCAAATCCTCAGCATGTCACGACCGTGGAGTGCTGCCATGGCCTGCCATCTCGGTGGTCAGCTTTTGTGTGAGGAGATTACATAACACAATACCACACGGAACTGGAAGTCGTCAGAGTTTGAACTGTCTTTCTTACCTAGCAACTCTGTCAGCGTTTCCACCAAAGTCAGCGGGACTTTGCTTGTCCCAGCTAAAAGAGGGAGTTTATTGTGTGGCCGCAGGTGATATAAATACAATTGTTTTTCAGATGTTTAGTCTGTCTCAAAACTTAAGAAGAACCAACCCAGGCCAGGGCCTGCATCCTGGCTGGATGAGCTTCCCAAAGTGAAAGAAACCCTTACTGCTGACTGTGTTCTCTCAGCCCCTTCAGTCAGCTTAGCAATCTGAGCTCTTGAACTAGATTTCTTTCTTATAGGTTGGAAACACTGCCCATGGGGTCAAGAGGGTAATCCCCAAGAGCAGTATGTTCCCATCCCAGGTTGGATGGGAGCCCACTGAAGCCTGGCATCTACTGTGTTGGGGAGAAGGGAGGCCTGTAGGAGTTGCTTGCTTTCGTCTGCCTGTGCTCACTCCACAAACTACTCACCAAGCAGTTCATTTCTTTGCCTGTCAACACTATTCTTCGGAGACAAATACCTTCTTTGGGGTTACTGTTTACAGTCAGGTATCACCATAAACCTCAACAATAAACCTGTGGTATGCAGAATGAGGCCAGCAACCAAATCAGAATGTGAACCTGGTATACTCAGTTTGTCTCTTCCCATCTTGGGTGAAATAAAATCTACATGCTTCATCCTGATCCAACAGTCCCAGTGACTTTACTAGGCTCCTACTTCCTATCCTTTCTTCCTCCCTGCCTTCTCCTAATTCCTTAGGCTCCTCAAGCTCGTCTTACCCCTAGCCCTCTGCTCTGGATATGCCCTGCAGCCATCATTTGACATTATTCTACCTTGTAGGCTTCAGTGTATTGCTCAGAGAGTCCACCGTAACTAAACTTGAGACATGACAAGCATTCTCTCCCATATTGGTACTTTATTCAAAGTCTCTTCTGTTATCTAAGTAGAGTTCTTAATCTTGTTATTTATTTACTTGATGCCATTCTCTCTTCACTAGAATACAAGCTCCATAGAAAGGACCTTGTCTGTCTCCTTTATGAATATGACCCAGCCCCTGGGAACATATTTGACACATCCATAGTAGGAGCTTTACTGGCATTTGTCAAATGGCTGAATGAGTGGTGGTGGTTGTCAAGAACATGTTTGGAAAGAGTGTTAGGATTGTGAGATAATTCAAAACCAAGCTGTGTGGTGGTGTCTCACCTGAAGAAGAGCTCCAGAAGCCTCATGTTACTGGCAGAAGTCACAACTGTTGCTATCCTATGCCAACCCTGTTCCACTTTGTCTTAGCTAGATTCTTGTCCCCTGAGGACATAGGCTTATTCTGAGCAGCCTGTAAGCTGGAACAAGTGTAGTAAATAAAAATTCTAGGGAGATGTGTGTTGGCTTTGAAAGAGGGAAAAAACACACATACTTGCAATTTTTATCAAAGAATGAAGTAGATTACACTGGGAAGTTCTGACTTTGAAGTCGGGGGGAAGGGTAATGAGAAGCTCTAGGAGAGTAAAGAAGGGATGGTGCTGGAACTTGACCATCAGGACAGTCCTGCCATAGAAAGCCCTCTCTTATCCCGGATGGAGTGTGAGGAACATTAGGAGCTGCCAGGAACAGGTAAGGAAGTGTTCTCTCTCTCTCTCTCTCTCTCTCTCTCTCTCTCTCTCTCTCTCTCCACACACACACACACATTAGGAGCTTCTAGGTGAGGAAGTGTGCGCTCTCTCTCTCTCTCTCTCTCTCTCTCACACACACACACACACACACACATTAGGAGCTTCTAGGTGAGGAAGTGTGCGCTCGCTCTCTCTCTCTCTCTCTCTCTCTCTCTCTCTCTCTCTCACACACACACACACACACACACACACACACACACACACCCATAGGAGGGTTTGGGGGGAATGAAGACAGTGCAGAGTAGCTGGAGTTCAGGCTTAGGAGCTGGGAGTTGTGCTGAGGAGACCCATCACAGTGGGGAGGCAGGAAGCATTGAAGAAGGCAGGGCCAAGAAGGTTAAAAGTGCCTGGGATAGACAGGTATAGGAGTAACTTTGTTGGTTTCAAATTAATTGCCATGTACTGAGAAGAGTGGAAAATAGCAGGACTCCAGGCCTGTATTTTGAAAAGAGTACTATCTTCTGTGTGGAGGATGAGTTTGTGCAATGGCAGGGAGCAATGAGGAGCTTAGAAGGTCTTCCTTAAAGGAAATGATGGTCAGACTAGTAAAGTGGGGGGTGGCTGGGGAAGAGGTCTGGGTAGATTAAAGAAGTTTGGAAAGTAGAGTGCAGTGTGACTGTTTAACAAAGGCCTGAGTAGGTTCTGGATTTCCTCTGGTCCTCTACATGAAGGTGCTTTTGTTGCTTTAGTTGGGGAATAACCCCGCTTCCTGGAACAGGAGCAGGAAATGGATTTGCTATGAAGGATTCATGTGAGGTACCTTTGGAGCAACTAAATGGCACTTACTAGTAGGCTTGTGTCAACCTGAGTTCAGAGAGGTCTAAAGGCCAGAAGTGAGTATGCTGGACAGTGCAGGAAAGCAGACTTAGCAGAGAAGTTAGCTTGGCAAAACTCGGAGGCCTGACACAAAGGCATGGATGGGACAAGCAGAGAAGGAAAAGTCTTCAGGAGTCAGTGGCATAGCTCATTAGTGACCCAAACAGTGCATGGCTCTGTTCAGGCAGCTGGAACAAAGTACGATAGTAACTTACTTCTCACAGTTCTAGAGACTGGGGAGGTCAAAATGAAGGCACTGACAGCCCAACTGTCTAGTGAGGGCCCACTTTCTGGTGTCTTTGTATGGTGGAAGGGACAGGGGCACTGTTTCAAAAACTGTTAGGTTGGTTGGTTGGTTTTTTGTTTTGTTTTATTTTATTTTGTTTGTTTGTTTGTTTGTTTGGGGTCTTTTGGGGTTTTACTTTTTTCCAAAGATGGAATCTACAGTTTGGAACTTTCCAAGTAAGGATTCTACCACGGATAGTATATTCTCAAATCCTAAGATCTCTTTTATGAAGACATTCATCTCAATGGTCTAGGCTCTGACCTCATGGCCTAATCACCTCCCAAAGGCCCCATCTTCTGATCACACTAGGGATTAGGCTTCAATATGTGCATTTGGAGAGGACACAAATACTCAGTTTATTACAGAACATATTGAGGTTTCTGTGAGGAATGTTCTGTTGGAGCTAGAAGACTCTGTCACCAAGGCCCATACTCAGTAGTGGTGCAGGCACACTCAAGCGACCCAGGTCTGGAAGGGCCTAGCCTTGCTGTAGCTAAGGGAAGACTGCCAATGCCTCCGTCTCCACCACCCCTGCCTGGGCAGTCCTTAATGCTGGCCAAGCCTCTGGTAGTTAAGACAATCACTCTGCTTCCAGCTAAAGCTGACTGTCAGCTAGAGATTTAGAAAGGAACTGCCCGGGTTCCCAGGACTTACTCTTCTAATTAAAGAGAACTGGAGTTAATAGCTTAGTGGTTGTTCCATAATCAGGCCCTGCTACAAGTGGTTAAGAAGCTTGGCAGTGAGAACCAAAAGAGCCTTCAGGGACAGGGGTGTGGCTGTGAACAAGGCTAGGAAAAGGACTTCTGAATCCAAAGCTAAGAATGTGGCTTCCCTTGAGTCATGAATGATAGGGAGGGTTTTTGAGCTGTGGCCCATTGAGACAGAAAATTAGGTTGTTTCATCTTGTCCTGGAAGTGATTGTGGGTGGGGGTTATAGATGGGGGAGTGAAAGGAACAAAAGCTCAGGAGTCAAGCTGACTTGGAATTGGGGTTTATCATATCCTGACTAGGGTACATTGGACCATAATTTGCAGCCTCCCTAACCTCAGGTGATTTATCCATGTAATCTGTAGGGCATGATTGTTGTCGATATTAGATTATACTCAGAGGCCCTGTCATAGAGATAAATTTTAAAAGAAAGTTATTTCTGCAATTGTGATTAGCATTTGAGGGGACAGGATTGAACCCAGGGCTTTATGCAGGATGGGCAAATAATGTATCATTGAGACACAACCCCAGCCCTGATTATAATTTTTATGAACATCATTGCCAATATTATGTCCATGTAGTTGTCATAGATTACAAAACACTTTCCTACTTTCCCATCAATTACACTTCAACACACTTTGTTGTCCTCTGTCATATCAGTGTATCTGCTAGGTTCATTAGGCCCAGTCCTCCTTAAAAGGAGGAATTTCCATGTATTGATGCCTGTGTCAACCAGAGGCTTCATTCTGTATATCATGGGTTTATGCAAGAATGTACTTTATTGAGGGTAGAGAGACAGTTCAGCAATTAAGAGCACATGTGTTATTTCAGGACTCACTCGGGCAGCTCACAACTGCTTTATCCCTTCCCTGGGAGACCTCACATCCTCTTGTGGACTCCATAAGGACTGCACTCATATATACATACTCATATTCACTCTCTCTTCCTTTCTCTAAAAAGAACTGCAATAATATCTTTGGAAAAGAGAAAACCCTTTCTCATAAGTGAGGCTCTTGAGAACAGAGCAAATGACCACCTTGAGGATAGCCCCACCCCTAAGGATATGGCCAGGACACTGTCAAGAAGTGGTTGCTCCAGCTGAAAAACTGGAATTGAAAGGGTGGTTTCTAAGCCCTGGCTCTAGTCTATTAGTATTTCACATGAGTGAAAACGTTCTGATATTCTCCTCAGGTCATTCAAAGGAATGTGTGTATTCCTCTGAGCTTTGCAGTCTCTGTACAAAGTGGAACAGGCATGAATGGCTTTTGGGAATTCTTTTTTCCTGATTTCACTTAAAGAACTTCCTTAAAGTTCATGGAAGTCCCCTTTGCCCTAGTATATAGAAAACTATATATTTTTTAATTTTTGAGGAATATTTTGTATTCTTTTTATAATTCATTTATTTATTTGTATTTTATGTGCATTGGTGTTTTGCCTGCATGTATGTCTGTGTGAGGCTGTCAGATCTCCTGAAACACAAGTTACAGACAGTTGTGAGCTGCCACATAGGTGCTGGGAATTGAACCCATGTCCTCTGGAAGAGCAGCCAGTGTTCTTAACCACTGAGACATCTCTCCAATCCCATTATATTCTTTTAATAGACATTAAGAGATAGCATTTTTAAAAACATTGTACTCAATCCTCAATGTCCTGAGAGCAAACACTATCATGACTGACCTTTTGAGGTGCGTATTTTCTTTCATAGAATAAAAGCTCCAATGCCACTGTCTCAAGAGTTCTGCATGTTCACATTATGAAAATATATGTAATAAAATATTTATTTAGGCTTTTCATTAAAAAATGTCCAAAGTAGAGAATAAGAGAGTGTCTTTTGCTCGGTTAAGAGGCTCTGCAGGAAATTCAGAGTGGAATTCAAGTCCCTCAAATATATTTAGATTGGCCTCCACTGTGTTTTATCTCCTGTAATGAACTCTTTGTCAGTTTGTCAATTTTCACTAAGTTCAGAAAGTTCATGTATAGTAACACAGATCCCAAGTTTAAAATTATGGTTTATATCATGATGTAATAGTCATCTCTCTTTTCCTTTAGTCAATATTTACCTGTGAGGCCGACATATTATAATCCTGACTTCAAAAGAAGACCCTTTATTTTACCTTCTTCAAGTGTTGGTTTTAAATGTTTAAAATATCAGAATTTAGAAGCTGAGCCATCCAAGACTCTTGCCTGTGGTTGCTTGGCGTAAAATTCCTAGAGCATCAGGCAAAACAGGCATGTGCAATTCACCGAGTGACCCAGCAACATAGCTGTATGCCTATCAGAGTGAGGCTGCTCAACTTGGAACCAGCTTGATTTCTCCCAGCTCCCAGCCAGCCTTTCCCCTATGGAAGATAAACCCATTACATCACCCCATAGCAGCCACTGGGCCGCCTTGGACTTGGCTTCACCTTTGTAAATGCTCCTACAAGGTTGTGAAAGAAACAACAAAACAAAACAAAAAAAAACAAAGAACACTTCGTGGGAGGATCTCTTTGTATCAGAACAACTGAAGAATAAATTCTATGCCTTGTCTGAACTCTTCAAGTACCCCATTTTTAAAAACTGAGGGAAGAGTTATCCCCTAGGAAGTAGGTATAAGAAATAGATAAAAGTTATAAGTGTTCCATATAAAATATCTGATGGGCCAGTGAGATGGTTCAGTGGAGGAAAGACTCCTGTCTTTAACTCTGATGATCTGAGTTTGAACCCCAGGATTCACATAATGAGTGGAAAAACTGATTCCCTCAAGTTTTCCTCTAACATACAGATGTACATCATGGCATGCTCACCCCCCACACTCATGCATAGAAAACTCATAAATAAGAACATAATTTTAAAAAACATTAAGACTGTCTAATGCCCTAGGACTGGTCACACAGGTCACCAAAGGAGCAAATGGGAATGTGTTAATAATAAGCTCCTTGATTTTAGATGAGATTCTCAGCAAGTCAGAACGGAAAGAGTATTCATTAGCTCAGGAATGGCCAAGTAGACAAATAAACTGGGTTCATCCCCATCTTGATCCTGGAGTTCAAACAAGGTCACCCTGGATTTTCCCATATTTCTTAGACTTGTTATTTTCTATGTTACTTTGACTATGTGAATGAAGGTGGTTCCTGGTAACTACGGGCTTATGTTGTCCCCATTTCTGGGTTCAGAAGAGAGACCCTCTTGGACGAAGTCCATGTTGGTCCTGAAAACAGGCTCAGAAACCTTTTGTTTGGGTCATATGCCTATGCCAAGAATAGTCACTGTCATCAAGGATGGGATGTAGTGGAATTTCATCAGGTGCATGATCAGTTTAAGCACCTTCAACCCTATGCTTGTTTCTTGAGTGTATCTTTCTCCACGCTAAATGCTTGTTTTATACATATTTTCTTTAGATGTTGTCCATTTTGTGTATTTCATAAATGCATATATAAGTACATCCATGTATGGATTACATGTGTGTATATCCACATGTGTGTATATTTATATTCATATGGCATACCATATTTGAAAGTTTATTAACAGGGCATTCAAGAGTAAATCTTAAGTTTATAAAATACTTCTTCTGTGGCTCTAAGGGTCAGTTCCACCAGCCTGGGTACTACCTCTTTGGTGCACCTTGTAGTGGTTGAGCTATTGGAAGAAAGGAAGGACAGGAGAAAGAAACAAGATATTGATTCTATTCAATAAATATTGAGTTCCCACTATGCACTGCCACTCTTGTAGGCACTGAGCATGAACAGTCAAGAAAGGCCCTGTTTGCAGTGTTTACTCAGTAATCTCCAGAAAGGTAGTGAAAATATACTATGATACATGGCAAGGATGAGTGTTCTGGGGACAGACAACAATAAGTATCTGAAGAAGGACACTTAAAAGAAACCCCACACTAGTTCAGAACTGAATATAATAGAGGGTTATTTATTTAGGGGTAGACTCACAGATCACAATACTCTGCTCAGACAGGGAATAGTAACCAATGTTGCAGCCGGAAAAGAGAGAGCACAGACTCACATGTTACATCAGCATATATAGTATGTAAAGTTCCACCCAAGTGGGCGGGTAACTTAAAGGCTATTGGCTACAGGAATTCCTACAGCACCTACCCCTTTTGTTTAAATAAGAGAGTTCTAAGCCTAATACATACAATAAGAACAAATGTGTTAAACAAGAAACGTGATAAATGTTTTAATAATTATCTTATCTAATGAGTTTAAGTCTTGTGTAAGAATTAACTTGGCCAAGTCATGAGAGGAAAGTAACTACAACTATCTAGTCTTCAACCCCATCAAAGATCTGAAAAGGGGAATAATATTAATTGAGTAAACAGGAAGTGTAATCAAGCAACTTCCAAAATGTGCAACAAATGACAGATACAACTGGCTACCTGGGCAATCACCCAAAGTTTTCGATGTTGGAGCAACCAACTTTGGCTAAGGCCTAGAGTAACTGACAGACCATTTTCAGAGGCAAAAAAAATTTTTCAAAACTGTCTTACCCTGTCTTGGCAAGATTTAACAGTCTTTTTTTCTTGTATCCTGCTTGTCCTGTCCAGACATTGTGCATTTTGTCAGTGGTTGATGCATGGATAGTTCTTTGCCCAAAGGCCAGTTTTGCAAAGCTGAAGAATACAAGCTCCAAGTGGAGTGTCTTTGGTGTTCAACATTCTCTCGGGGATAGATTGGTGCTGCCAGGAGCAATCGTGTCTCACATCAACAGAACCCTAAGTTATTTAAATGTCATATTTTACAGCTCTTTAAAGTGGTTGAAGATTACTTATCTATGCAGAATACAATCTCTCTGTATTTAAAGAACCTGATTAGTCTAACTATAAGTATAACAAACATGGATGACTATTGACCTATAATTCTTAATACCTATATAACTTAAAGACTAAGACTTCATATTAAAATATTAAATAGTCTTTAAATAACTGTACAACAAATGAGGACAATGATCTCAAAATGTAAACAATGTATAAGTATCTTGATCAGAGGTAGAAATGTATTTTGCAATATGATAAATATATCCTAAAATTGTATCAATATACAGAATGTCTTAAGCAGAGGTAGGAGCATGCATGCATACAATATGACAAAATAACTTTGCCTAGGTATACAAATATTGTAGATGAAAATAGGAACATATTCAATATAATTTAAGTTTGTATCAATATGCAAGAATCTATACCATTGTAAATAATAGTTCACAAGTATTCAGTCCATTACTCACTATTAATATTAGTGTGAGTAAGCTCACACTAATCTATTATCCCATCCAAGTATCAATAGATACACAGTAGGTGTTTAAGCAGGCAAATAAAGAGAGGACAGAAGAACTTCTTCTTGCTTGGAGATTCTCTTTAAGTAGACCAATTTTAGGTAAAGAGATTGCTGATTGCAGATCCTGCTGAGATAGCCCAAGCATAGCAAAAAGAACCAGCCAGACACGTTTCTGAATGGAATAAGGTAAGATGGATGCATTCAGATTAGAAAGGTTTTTTTTTTTTTTATGGCAACTGCATCCACACTATGTGAAAGATCTTGCAAGCCTACCAATGTAGGTTGAGGTGAGACCATGCATGGCCATAAACAGTGAGCTCAGAAGTGACATCACCAAATGCATGTTTAAAAGCATAACAGCAGAAGTGTAGAGGGCTAGGAAAGTGGATACAGGGGCCAGATGGGCAGGTCAGACATAGGACTGACTGAGGGCTTTGGTCAGTGGATGTAGATGAAAGGCCACGCTTCCAGAAACAGTGCCTTGCAGGTTTAGGGAGCCAACTCATTTCTTGTAACCTTAAAGGACTAACTTATTACCCACTAGACCTGTCTTTTATAAATATAGTGATGGGTTTACCCAAAGATAAGACGCCTTTAGAGATGGAAATAGTTTGTGGAGATGGCTCTCTCATTTGTTCACAGTAAAAACCACTTCATCTGTCTGGTATAGGATGAGGAAAATGACAGCAGTACTAGTCACAGGAACTACAAATAGCTGCCAAGAAAGACTAGAACAGTGAGTGGCCAATGTTTTAGGGCCTGAGTCTGTGAGAGTGACAGGTACCCTTGGAAAGGATCCCAGGAAGGATTCTGCTACCCTTCCAACCAGGCTAATGCTCCTTCTTATCCACTTACAGGCACCTTTGAAGTGGGTGTCCACATCGCTGACGTGAGTCACTTCGTTCCTGAGGGATCCTCTCTGGATAAGGTGGCTGCTGAGAGAGCCACAAGTGTCTACTTGGTTCAGAAGGTACAAATCAGCTTTGAGTGTCCTAGATTTTATGAAGTGTTCCCACTTAGTATTCTTCCTTTATTTTTAATTTGTGAAGAACATGTCTTTTCTGAATCTTTCCCCAGATCTAGTAAGGTCTAAAATACAGGTTTGGCACTGGGAACATGTTTGCCCTCTGTTACTGCACATGTTTTTAAAAGAAGCCAAAGCTTTCATCTCAAACCTCCTCTTCCGAGTAGCCTTGTCACATCCTTCCAACAGTGGTCAGTTTTCAAACTATTGCTTCAAAGAAAGGCCTAAGAGGGCCGGGTGGTGGCACACGCTTTTAATCCCAGTACTCGGGAGGCAGAGACAGGCGGATCTTTGTGAGTTCGAGGCCAGCCTGGTCTACAAGAGCTAGTTCCAGGACAGGCTCTGTAGCTACAGAGAAACCCTGTCTCGAAAAACCAAAAAAAAAAAAAAAAAAAAAAAAGCCTAAGAAACAGTTGGGTTTGTAGTTTAGATAACAACCACATCTAATCTTTTGTGTTGTGTCCACTCTCACACAATAGATACCAAGTGGAATGACAGTTCACTATGTACAATAGGCCTTAGAGAAACATTTTCAACCCTTGTTCTAAATACCTGTACCAAACCTGTCCTGGTCTGCACTATACAGGTAGCCCACAGAATCCCCAAGATGGACCTGCTGTTAGATGTCCCTCACCTTAGCTATAAAAGGAAGAAATCATATCCCTTCTTGGGGCCAGGAGATGACTCAGTAAAATATTTGCCATGCAAGTGTAAGGACCTAAGGTTTGAATCCTCAGCACTCACATAAAAGCAGGGTATGATGATATGCATTTGTAATATTAGCACAAGTGGGGGTTGGGGGAGACAGATCCCCAGAACTCACTGCTCAGCAGGTCTAGCCAATCAGTGATTTTTGGGTTTAGTGAAAGGTTCTATCTCAAAAAACAAGGTAGAGAGTGGTGATGATGGAGGAGTATGCCCAGTGTTGGCCTCTGGTCTTTACACATTTGTGCACACACACACACGCAGAGAGAGAGAGAGAGAGAGAGAGAGAGAGAGAGAGAGAGAGAGAGAGAGAGAGAGAGAAAAGCAGAGGGAAAAAGGAAATAAATACATCCATTCCATCCTATGTAGGCTGGTACATGCCTACAAGTATCTATGAGAATCCATCCCTTTAACAAGTATTTTCCAAGCATCAGGTATCTATAGGCATTGTGGTATGCCCTGAAGACAGCTGTAAATAATAAAACATGCATAACTTGTCTCTATCTTCCACTGTAGGTCATAGATTCTTCTAGCCTTTTTTTCTCTGATGGTGTGCTCCTATGCTCATTTTGACTCATCTTATTTGGGACTGTGTCTAAATTTACTTCCTGTCTGGCTCCAATGAACTCAATAGCTTGAACCTTTCCTCCCCAATCCCAAGCTCTAAAACATGACTTTTGGTTTTTGATCATTGACTGTATCAAGGTAAAATATCTACCCCCACTCCTGCCAACCCATTCCAAGACATTCTGGGAGCTGGATATTGTTTGTGTGGCCCCAAGCAGTGTCCAGAGACTAGCCAAGTTCCATATTTACTCTATTCTGAGAATTTCCAAACACTATCACCAGGGAAGGGGTATAGCTTCCTAGTCTCTCTCTCTACTACCAACTGCCTGTATGCCTTCACTGTTGGCAGAAGGAACACCAAGCTATGAATTATGCCTCACAAACAGTGTGACCTCATAGTGCAGCTGCTGCCTCTTCGGATCCCTGTTTATTTTAGGTAGAAGCTGCAAAGGACCAAGAAAGAGGTCTTCCAGGGTCTAGGTTTTCATGTAGCTTTGGGCCGAAACATTTTTATACCGTTTATTAAACAACCTTCCCTTTCTCTCAGTTCTTGTTGGCTTCTCTTGCTCCCTCCACAATTTAACAAACAAGATCTTGAAAACATATGTATTCCTGGCTCCCTGAACTTCTACTTCCTGATGCTCCCCAGAAAGGTTTTGTGCTTTCATGCTATGTTCTCTAGATGCTATTAAGACAGGCCACAAAGACACTTGCTACCTCGCGATACTTCGCTGGTTCCTCCCTCTTTCCTTTCTGCCAGCGCCATGCCATCCAGACTGAGAAAGACCCGGAAACTCCGGGGCCACGTGAGCCACGGCCATGGCCGCATCGGTAAACACCGCAAGCATCCAGGAGGACGCGGGAACGCTGGAGGCATGCATCATCACAGGATCAACTTCGACAAATATCATCCAGGTTACTTCGGGAAAGTTGGGATGAGGCATTACCACTTAAAGAGGAACCAGAGCTTCTGCCCGACTGTCAATCTGGATAAACTGTGGACGCTGGTCAGTGAGCAGACTCGGGTCAACGCTGCCAAGAACAAGACTGGAGTTGCTCCCATCATCGATGTCGTGCGATCGGGCTACTACAAAGTTCTGGGGAAGGGAAAGCTCCCTAAGCAGCCTGTCATTGTGAAAGCCAAATTTTTCAGCAGAAGAGCTGAAGAGAAGATAAAGGGTGTTGGAGGTGCCTGTGTTCTGGTGGCTTGAAGCCACTCAGGGAGGCCAATTAAATGCTAACACTTAAAAAAAAAAAAAAAAAAAAAAAAAAAAAAAAAAAAAAGACAGGCCACAAAGGCATACACGGTGACAAACAAGAGAGACTCTGTATCAAACAAGTTGAAAGGTGAGGACCACCTTAAGGTTATCCCCGACCTCCACACATTAAGCATGCCATGTGCCTGTCTGCACTCACACACACAGTGTGCACACCTGTGTGTGCATTCACTTCTGGGGGAGTGACCTTTATTCAATTTTGTCTCTTTTTTGGTATCTATACTATATATCCTGAAGAAAAAAACTCATTAAATTCCAAAGCCCCTTCTTAACTTAAACCTCTGAGAATACAGTTTTGATACTAGTACACTGGCTCCACTTAACCTCAAGCTCAAAGTGCCCATGTGTACTTTCTGCCTGACAGTGATATCAGCCAAACCCGGCTTTTCCCTGGTCCAGACTTGGAAGAAGAAGATGAGCTTCCACATCCCTTGTAGCTACAAAACTTCTAGTGTTGTGATGGAAAGCTCAGTCTTTGAAGTAATCTGTTAAAAGCTGTGTCAAGTAAGTAAGTGTGAAAAACTCTCCATTTACAATAGTCTACTACTGCCTTTTGGTCTGATGAGTTGAGAACTTAGAGCCATTAGAGCCTCTTCCTCCAAGCAGGTGGTTTTCTCTTATCTTGCAGCTGAATTCTCCTTTTATAACCAGAAAATATGTTTCAAAATTAGAAACAAAAGAATAAAATCGGATTAATAGCTGAGTGTTTCACTTTCTGTTCCCTTCACCTTGGTTTTGTGACTGTCACAGTTTGAGACTCTCTTTGGGAATGCTTATTGGGGCTCTGCTGCTAAACTCTGAAGGTGGAGAGCTGGTGGAAGAAGGGCTGTGAGCCTCCACTGTCCAGCCCTGCCTCCAACTTGGCAGGAGCTCGAGGCACCGACCCGCAACCTTGGACAGCGGAGCTGTGCATTCTGATGCTTTTGAACCGCTGCTCTGACCTTTCTTCCTTCTCGGTTTTGTTTCTTAAAGGACTGTGTCCAGGAACTTTTCTGCTGTTTTCACTTTACGTCGCCTATAAAGGTCTTAAAAGCTGGATGAGCTGCCTTTCCCTTGTGCATATTCTCTGCTCTCCCATTTGGCCAAATCATTTTTTCCCAACTCTGTCACTCCAGGGAAGGGGGCTGGGCATTCCAGTTGATTTCCCATCTATAGGAAATGTGGCTCTGACTTCTTTTCATTAGGATGCTGACTTATAGGTGACTGATGGTCAGAGTTACAATCTAAGCTTGGTTTGGGAACGATCCCAGAGAGCAGAACAATATACAGTGGAGGCAATCCTGGATCCAGATCCTAGCTCACTAGCTTTACATGAAATTCTTCTTGTTGAGATTTGACTCACAGTATAATGATTCAGTGACTCTTGCTAACAAGGAAACATAGTAAAGAGAAAGATAAATTTAAATAGTATTTGTTTAAATTTTAAAAATGCACCCTTTCTTTTTGACAAAGATGTTTCTGTTAGGATGGGGACAACTATATATCTTTACTTGAACCTATTCTTTTCAGAGGCCGTGACATCTGCTCAGCTAATGTGTTCTCTGGAAAAGAAATGGAATTTAATTTTAAGTTTTAAGGTAATTAGAAATAAATAAATATGTGAATTAAGTTTTAAAAGTAAAAGAAAACCTAAACAGTTGAAACCTGAACCTAAACTTTCTGTCTGCTGGCCCAGCCATGCATGTTATTTTAGGTGTGAAGCAGCTCGAGTGAAAGCTCACCATAAATCTCGAGGATGTTTTATTGGTAGTGCTTTATAATAGAGATCAAAGATTGGGATTGGAACCCTGTCTTCATGTACAATCCAAGAGTTTTAAGATGTTCCTTTCTGACACCAGCAGATTGTTAGCACTGCTGTTTTGTTAATGTCAAACTGGGTAGCAAAGAGTTGATCGAATTCTGGATCATGGAAGTGTTGATATGAAAAAGGAAACCCTTTAAGCAGAGATGTTGGCTCTCAAAACATATTGTGTATTTCCTTTAGGTTTCTTCAGTCTGTGAGCAGGGAGCTAGCTGAGCATACCTTGGTGTGAAAATCTCCAAGCCTTCAGAAAAGGAGAAAATACCAACTTGCCATGCTGCAGATCTGGGGTGCATGGAGGGTATAAGGGGAGGGTGACCTGGGGAACTAGCTGGTAGCTTAGCTTAAGAAAACAGTGGAAACCCCATTACTTGTGAGTATCTGGCCTGATGTCACTGCTCATCCTTCCTGTCCCCCAACATCCAGATGATTGATTCCTCCCTCTGTGGCCCTTTCAACTGGTCACAGGGCTGTCCTGGCTCACCCACTGCTGAACTTGGCCAGCCTGCTTGCTGTGGCTTTAGCAGATGTTTCTGTTCTCTGAGGCTCATGTAAGATTTTATAGTCTTATTGGTACCCCCACCCAGCAGTATTGGGCAGTGGTGTATTGACCTAAATGGCCAGTTCCCTCAGCTCTCCCAAGCCCTGGTCCAGAATCTTAGAAAGTCAGGGTCCTGTCATCGCTCCTTTTTTTCCTACACCAGCCTTTAAGCTCTGTCAGGACAGAGCTTTGGGCTTATGTCTGAAATATTCCCCAGCTCTCTCCCTTTTCTTCTGCCAGTTCTGTCATTCTTCACCACGTAGCAGTACTGACACAGGACTGCTGTGCCAGGTGTCAGGGATGCAAAGCTGAGAGAAATACGGGTCCTGCAGTCCTGGTTCTGGTCAGCATGTTTGCAGGCTGGAGAGATGGTTCAGCAGTTAAAAGTTCTTACTGTTCTCACAGAGGACCCAGATTTGATTCCCAACACCTACCTGGCATCTCAAAACCACCTATAACTCTAGTTCCAGAGGATCTAACCTTTCCTTGCCTCTGTGGTAGCGCACAGAAGCTCACACAGGCACACACCCCCACACACAGAGAGACGCACACATATGAACAGTAAATAGATAAAAGCTTTAGAGCCAGTGTGTTTGAGGAACAGCATGTAGTGTGGACTGGCTGAGGTATGAATTACAGGAATTGCCAAGATGGGAAATTGGAGAGAGGCCTGAAGTGGCAAACTAAGAAGCATGGGTTATGCTGGGTTTCGAGAACAGTTGAGTGACCTTCCTTCTAAGGATAAACTCACTTGAGCACTCTGGATAAAGGGGAATTAAGCCTGAATCGGGGCTAACATTTCAGTGCCAGGATCCTTTCCACAATACTGTCCCTTGAAGCTTTGAGTAATTGCCCCCAGAGGCAGACCCTTGTTCACATATTCTCCAAAGGGTTTATCAGGGCTATAGGATCTAGCTGAATGTCACCCATAGTTCCAGAAATCCCTATCATACAGCAAGAAGGAGGGAGAGGAAAAGGGTGGGGAAGTGGAGAATCTATTTCTCCAGGTATTGCTACTGCCTACATCAAGATAGATGCAGAGAGCTGATTCTCCTTAGTAGCTCTTTGTATATATGACTTCCCATCAGTGACTGTAAGGCCCCAACCCTGCTCTTACTATGTTTTGTTTTTGCTGTTGTAGACTTGTAGACTTATGTATAGCTCAGGGTCTTCCTGCCTCTGTCTCTATCACCATATCCAACCTATGAGTCTAGTCTTTAATGAAGGCTTCTTGGTCCAACCAAAAGTATCAGGGCCTCTTTCATTCATAAGAGACCCAAATCCAGTTGCTGAATCCAGCTCATCCAGCTCATTGATTCCTGGGAAAAGGAAAGGCAATAGACCCTATTATAAATAGGATTCCTAAAACAGAGAATGTAGCGATTACTGGCAGATCACCTGCCTGAATAGGATTTTGGGTTATCACTAAATGAGGTGTAGTAAGAAAGAAAATGCATGGGCTGGAGCACTTGCCTCATAATCATCAAGTGGTCAAGAGCACTTGCTGCATAATCATCACCAAACTTCAGAGATAACCCAGTACCCAGGTTAACACGACAGGTATCCTTACAGAGCACCTGTAACTCAAGCTCCAAGGGATCTGACACCTTCTTCTGGCCTCTGCTCGTGAACAGATGAGATGCACACAGCCACAGACACACACGCACGCACGCACACATACCACTACCATCCATGCTAAACAAACAAATAAATAAATCTTAAAAGTAAAAAACATACACCGAAGAATGGATAAGGAAAATGTGGTACATTTACACAATGGAGTACTACACAGCAGAAAAAATAACGACATCTTGAATTTTGCAGGAAAATGGATGGAGTTAGAAAATGTTATTTTGAGTGAGGTAACCCAGACACAGAAAGACAATTATTACGTGTACTCACTCATAGGTGGTTTTTAAACATAAAGCAAAGAAAACCAGCCTACAAACCACAATCCCAGAGAACTTAGACAACAATGAGGACACTAAGAGAGACCTACATAGATCTAATCTATATGGGAAGTAGAAAAAGACAAGATCTTCTGAGTAAATTGGGAACATGGGAACCTTAGCGGGGTTTACAGGGGAGAGGGGAGAAGCAGGGAGGGGAGCAGAGAAAAATGTAGAGCTCAATTAAAAATTAATTAAATCAATTAAAAAAGTAAAGAACATGCAGAAATCTGGAGAAAATAAGGGTGTTGGTGTTTGCTTCAGCAACACACATATTAAAATTGGAATACAGAGATTAAAACTGCCGTTAAATAAGGCTTACATGTAAATTCAAAAAGTTTCCCATATTTTAAAAAATAAAAAACTTCAGAAGTAAACTTTGTTTTTCTGTTTTCCATTATTACCTTGAAATACCTGAAGCTATGTATGAGATTTATTAAGTTCAATTTTATGTCTTGGGTTTTTGTTTGATAGTTGATTGGTTGATTTGGTTTGATTTTTATTGTTATTTGTTTGTTTGGTTGGTTAGTTTTGAGACAAGGTATCATGTAGCCCAGGCTGACTTTAAACTCTCCAAGCTGAGAATGCCCTTGAACCCCTGATCTTGCCTCTACCTCCCAAGGCTGGGATTAAAGGTACATGCCGAATTTTGAAGCCTGGAAGTCCCAGCAGCCTAGGACCATCTCTAGTGAGGTGCCCTCTTTGTACCGCCTCAAGGCAGGTGTATTGTATTGGCGGGAGCTCTGGGGGAAAAAAAAAGATCATGTGGTAGGATGGGAAACTAGAATGAAAGGAGGAGCCAGAACCATAAACCATTTTGAGAAACTTCAAGTGAAGAGACAGAGGGTGTGGCTATGGGATGGAATAGAGTCTGGAGTTAAGGGCAACTCTACCTTGTGCTCTGATCGTGGAGAACCAAACCAGCTGAGCAGGGAGTTCCCTAGCAAGAGCTACAAGCAGTTAGACCAGGCTTAAGACAAGGGACACAGCACCCCTGAAAAGTTAATGAAATTGGCTCAAAAGGATGGTTGATTGAAAATACTAGAAAGGGCCTGAGTCTGTAATCCCTGCGTAGAAGAGTTGGGTTTTTCTATTGAGAAAGAGTAAGAAGGTAGTGGGGTAAATTGGAGGTGAGCCGTAATGAGTGTGAAGCCTCCGCACAGCTCATTTCCTGTCACCATCAGTGTTCAGACAGTAGAGTGCCCAGAACAAAGAAGGCAGACTCTGAGGCAGTTGGGACAGTGGGATTCGGGTAGCTGGGAACTGTGGTGGAGGTCCATGCTAAATAGGGAGTGTGATGAATGCAGGCCTGGAGAGAAATGCCAGGGCCCAGGGAGCATGGGCACTAGCCCTGTGCAATTGGCAGCAGGAGTTTCTCTACAAAGAAATCTTTCCTGGTTATCCTTGGTGCTCTGCACATCACTCTAACCCATAGTTTCTCCCGATGCTGGGAGAGACCTCATATAGCTCACATGATGCATAGAATCAGGGTACCACTCTCCCTTCTCACCTGCCTGGGCAGGCATATGAGAAATGGCTTTTAAGGGAGGCCCCACTTCAACAGCCCTCTTTCACAAGGAAGCCTGCTGCACTCTGGGTTGAGCAGAAATGCATGCACAGTGACCCCTGGAGGACCAGTGGATTTATGAGAGGCTGTGATATGCCAAACCACAAATGTGATCATAACCTCTTAATTTCTTCTCCTTTGAAAGACACAGGCCTAACCACCTATTTACAAAACTGGATGAACATGGACTGTTTGCTCTGAATTCCATTTGATTTCTTCCTCAAGATCTAGAAGAAAGTTTATTAAAAGGACTGTCCCCTAAAAAAATAAATGCAATTATGCTACCACCGATTCTTCATGAAACTTGAGTTCTTTGGCATCTGACTAGTAGGAGGAGCAAAGCAGTTTTGATAACCTGGGCAGACACAGGGTGTGCTGGTAGTGTTTTGTTTTGTTTTGTTTTAGCAGAGGGTAGCCAAAATTCTTCCCTTTCTACTGAAAGTACAAGTTATGTAAAGATGCTGCTATAGAATTCTGCTGGCAAGGATTTCATGAAGTGGGTTTTGTGTGTGTGTGATACAGTAAACAGAGAAAAATCTCCCAGGTTATTCATTTCCTAACAGAAGTTAGTTATCTACATACTAATGGTGCATATTGTGTTGAGGGTACTAGATAGAAGGACAGAGCCAGACCTTTCTATGTTCTTAGAGTTTCCATAGCCTGGAGCACCTAACAAGGCATCAGGATGTGGTGTGGTCAGGGCCGTTGAAGTGGGGTGGAGTAAGGAGCTTATTCTTTGGGTCTGCCCCACAGCCTCTGTGAAAGAGCAGGGGAAGTTACAAAACAGTACATTCTCTGCCTGGGGGAGTCTGGATAGGCCATGAAAATGGCAAGGAGCAGAATCTGGAAGGATATGTCAAAGTTTGCCTGAAGCAAAGTGTCCAGAAAGGTGTTCCAGAAAATGGGAACACCATGTGCACAAACTGGAGCCGAGAGCAGGCAAGGCAGGTGAAGGGCTTGCAGTGGGAAGGCCCACGATCTAGAACCATGTGTGTTAGAGGGAAGTACCTGGGCACAAGGCTGAATGAGGAAGACTGAGCCAAGGGTCACAGGACTTGGAGACCTTGAGCTAACTTTTATTGAGCATTTCAGAGCTATTTCACTCTAGGTCCACAGGTGTCCTAGCTGACTGCATCATCATGAAGTGCTGGGCCTAGGGTCTGACTTTGAGCTCAGTCTCTGTGTCAAAGCCTCCTTTACTTGCTTACACCTGCTGCCACTGCACTGCTTCAGCTGTTTGATGGTCTAAGACCTCAAGCCCCACCCAGCTCTTCATTTTATACAGAAAATTTTAGCCTCGTACTTGTTTATAAAAATAGATAAGGCTTAGTATGTATAATAAGCATAAATTTATATTTAAATATATAATAGAAGATCAATTAATAGAAAGCATATATTTTTAAAAAGTAAGCTCTTTTGAAATGTTTTTAGACTTACAGAAAAATTGCAAAAACAGAGAACCTCCATTGCCTGCCTCATACATTGCCATATTCTCTCAACCAGAGCTAAGAGACTGCCTTTGGGACACTGCTGTTAACTGTACTTCATCCTTTGTTTGGATTTCAACTATTTTTCCATCAGTGTTTTCTGATTCAGCGTCTGGTCTAGGCCCATGATACATTTTTTGTTTTGTTTTGTTTAATGTCTGGAGTTGTGTTATATTACATTATCAGATACTGTCTTGGGACTTAAAGTATGGTATTTTCTTGAACAAATACTGTGTAATTAAAAAGAGAGGAGATGGAGAGAGAGAGAGACCCTGAGCTCTGAACTAATCATTGCAGTAAGCATGCTGGTTACAGACTGAGTGACTTAAGCAACACACCTTTAGTTTTTCACAGTTTTGGAAGCTTGAAGTCCCAGTTCCAGGTGCTAGTTGATGGGATTCCTGGTGAGACAGTGTGCTCTTTCTGCAGAGGCTTCTAGAAGTGAACCTCTATCACCTTCAGTTCACTCTGGAAGCTCAGGCTGGTCACCAAAACTCTGCCTCTGTGCTGCCTGAGACAGATTCCTCCAGGTTGAACAAGGATGCTCAGAAACTCTCCTCTGTTCACAGGTAGTTCCGATGCTTCCCAGGCTTCTATGTGAAGAACTGTGCAGCCTCAACCCCATGACTGACAAGCTGACCTTCTCTGTGATCTGGAAGCTGACCCCTGAAGGCAAGGTAACAAATTGTACCTTGTCATTCATTCTCCGTTTACCACTGTTCCATTCTGTGTGTCATGATAAGCACTCACTGTGTGCCTGCACTAGACTGAAATCTCATAATGGGTGGATGCAGAAGGTCTGAGGTAGCTGCTGTAGGGAAGACATCTTAGGGCTCTAGCCTCAGAAGAGTCAATCCTACCTAAGAGGCAAGACTGACCTTACTGCCAGTATTTAGCAGCTAATGGAGAGCTCTAATTGTGGAGGTAGGAGATGGTCCAGTGAGGCTGGATGTACGTCTGGAAAGCAGGATAGGAAGCTAGGCTATAAATGAATTGTGGGAGTCTGTGTTCTACTAATGTCCTGGGGAAGATAGCAACGAAGGCTGCAATATCCTGTGAGATGGCTGGAAATATGAAGACTAATAAAGATTAGTAGAGTACCATTTCAATCCTAGAATGAGGTAAGGAAAACACAGATAAGAAGGCTGTCAGCAAGCACTCCCTATACACAATGAGGAAAGAAGATGGGTAAAGATTTCACTTGGGAAAACCAGTTCCCTCCTCAAAGTGAGCAACTGTAAACATCACACAGGATCATGTTTGAGAACCTAGGGCTTACTCAGCACAGGCTTCTGCAAAGCCAGTGGCAAATACCAGGAAAGAACATGAGAAATGTATATGTTATAATAATAAATGGAAGTGAAAAAAGATGCTTAATTATAAAGAGTTCCCAAATAAAGATGGAAAATTAAATAACCACACTGATTTTCATTCCATCCCAAAACCTCACTAAAACAACAGTAGAGAGATTTAAAAAAAAGAAGAAGAAGAAAGAAAGAAAGAAAGAAAGAAAGAAAGAAAGAAAGAAAGAAGAAAGAAAGAAAGAAAGAAAGAAAGAAAAAGACAAACCCACAAGGACAAAGAGAATGGGAGAAGAGACAACAGCAACAAAATCTTGGAACCAGGAGAGCAGATGGATGAATGGTAACTGACTTAGCAGTCCTGAGAAAGTCTAATCCTGAGCCAGGACAGAGGAAGCCAAGAAACAAAAATTCAGAGGTTGACAGAACCAGATAATCTGGGAGGTGGGGGAGGGGTGGAAGAAGTGAGTCTGACATCAGTATTGGTGGAAAGTTTATTAAAAAGATTGACCCTCCTAGTCTTTGCAGAAGACCCCGAGATTTTTTTCTATAACTAATGCAAATGAAGGTGTGTCTGAAGCAGGCACACCACTCTTGATAGTACAGTTCTTCGGGGGCATTTGGATAAGTCTTGGCATTCAAATGCAAAGAATCTCAACTGCAGAGTTCTAGGGGTCAGGCCTATACCCTGTGAGTCAGGAGGTGGGAACATCTTTCTCTGAGGACTCTGAGTAATAAAGAATAAACACTCAGCATCCTTAAGGACCAGCACTGTCTGGTACAGGGATCTCTCTCTCTCTCTCTCTCTCTCTCTCTCTCTCTCTCTCTCTCTCTCTCTCTCTCTCTCTCTCCCCCTCCCTTCCTCTCCCTGTCCCTTCTCCCACCCTCTCTCTCCTTTCCCTCCCCCCAAACAGGGTCTCACTATGTAACCATGGATAGCCTAGAACTTGCTATGTAGACCATGCTGGCTTGGAACTCGTAAGATCACAGAAATCCACCTGCCTCAGCCCTACACCTGCCCCTGTGCACAGCTCAGGTAGTTCACCTTCATGCATGAAGAGAAAACCAAGTGGAAAGCATCTTTCCTGAGATAAAAATCAGCAACGCACACTTATAAGGAGAAGAAGCTATTTATGCTACAGTAGCTAACTTTAAAGGACTGGTTTATTTTTTTTGGGGGGGGGACTTTTTAAAATATTAAGCAGGATAGAAGAAATGAAAGAGAGTCATGATTCTAGTTTGAAATGAAGTTGAATATTCCAGAACAAGGAAAGCAAAGCAAATTAGAGACACCCAGACAACCTGAGACGCCCAGAATCTGCTCAGTGACAGTTCTAGAAACTAGAGCAGAGGAAACAGGAAGAAATGCTGAAGAAAACCATCCATTCCTAGAGAATGTGACTTTCCAGGTGCAAAAAGCTCATCACAACCCCAGTGGTGGAGGCATGTCATCTCTAACATATAAATCATCATAGAGCTTCAGGATCGAGGAGACAAGGGAAAGACCCAAAAAACTTCTATAAAGGGCCAAGAGAAAGCCACACACAATAGACCAGAAGGCAGAGCAAGTTCAGACTCTTTCATAACAATCTTAGAAGCTTTGCGATACTGCAGAGAGAGCTTGTTTCTGTCTTGAAGGCTAGGATCCCTATAAAATGTACTCAGCTAAGCTGACAGTAAACTGAAAGTCAAAAATCATATCTTCAGGGCCTGGAGAGATGGCACAGCAATAAGGGCACTGTCTGCTCTTCCAGAAGACTGGGGTTCAATTCCCAGCACCCACATGGCAGCTCGCAACTTTGTGTAACTCCAGCTCCAGGGGACCCAACAAACCTTACACAGACATACACAAAAGATAGACAGATAAATAGGTAGGTGAGTAGATAGATAGATAGATAGATAGATAGATAGATAGATAACAAAAAACATATCTTCAGGCACGTGAAGTCTCAGAAACAAAGCAGCACTTATAAGGCCCTTTTTCAGGAAGCTTTATAATGTCTTCTTGGATCTGTAATCATAATAAGCTGAGGTAGGAAGCTTGTGAGTTAAAGGCCAGATGGGGTTACTCATAGAAAATGTCTCAAAAATGAGTGAGAAGAGAGGGGAAATAAAAGGGAAAAAAGGAGGAGGAAGAAAGAAGAAGGAGGAGGAGGAGGAGGCGGTTGATGGCTTTATGGTTAAAAGTACTTGCCATTGGCTGGAGAGATGGCTCGGTGGTTGGGAGCATTGCCTGCTCTTCCAGGGGTCCTGAGTTCGGTTCCTGGCGGCCACATGGTGGTTCACGGCCATCTGTAATGAGGTCTGGTGCCCTCTTCTGGCCTGCAGGCATCCATGCAGATGGAATATTGTATACATAATAAATAAATATTTTTAAAAAAAAGTACTTGCCATTGCAAATGTGAGGACTTGAGTTCAAATCCCCAGAAACCATGGAAAGTCAGGCCTAGTTGTGAATATCTGTTGTCCCAGCGCTCCTACTTTGAGATGTGGAGCAGAACAAAGAGAATCCCTGGAAGCTCTGGGCCCACTGCCTCAATCTATACTAGAAAGTGGGAACTGACTCTTGAGATTGTCCTCTGGCATTTGTATATGCACCATGACAGGAGTGCCCACATACACACATATGAGTGCACACTATGTGAGATCATAAGTTCATGTCCATTTTAAAAAGACACAGCAGAGGGCAGAGGCACCGGCGTGCAGGCAGGCCCGGGTGGCGGAGGCACCGGCAGTCAGGCCCGGCAGGCAGGCCTAGGCAGCGGAAGCACCGGCGCACAGACAGGCCCGGGCGGCGGAGGCACCAGCAGGCAGGCCTAGGTGGCGGAAGCACCAGCGCGCAGGCAGGCCCAGGCGGTGGAGGCACCAGCACGCAGGCAAGTCCGGGCGGCAGAGGCACCAGCGTGCAGGCAGGCCCGGGTGGCGGAGGCACCGGCAGTCAGGCCCGGCAGGCAGGCCTAGGCGGCGGAAGCACCGGCGCGCAGGCAGGCACAGGTGGCGGAGGCACCGGCAGGCAGGCCTAGGCGGAGGAAGCACCGGCGCACAGACAGTTCCGGGCGGCGGAGGCACCGGCAGGCAGGCCCGGGCGGCAGAGGCACTGGATGCAGGATAGTGCGGGCAAGAAACAGTGAAGCCTGCACTGAGAACAGATTGCCCCGCTACAATTAAATCAAACCCAATAGATAGCATCGGTAAGAGGAGATGGGCAGACGCCAAGGCAAGAATTCACCCAACAATCTGAAAAACAACATGAAAACACCAGAACCCAATGATCTTACAACACAAGGACTTGAACACCCTATCACAGGAGAAGAGGAAAAAACTGACTTTTTGAAAGCAATAGAGTCCCTTAAACAACATGTAAAAAACGCCCTCATAGAAATGGATGAGAAGTATAACAAAAAGTTTGAAGAAATGAGTAAATACGTAAATGATACCCTGGGAAGCCAAGAAAAAACGATCAAACAGGTAATGGAAACAGTCCAAGAATTGAAAACTGAAATGGAAGCAAGGAAGAAAACACAAACTGAGGACCAGCTGGATATGGCAAATATAGGTCAACAAGCAGAGACTACAGAAACAAGCATAATCAATAGAATACAAGAGATAGAAGAAAGAATCTCAGATTCTGAAGACAACATAGAGAAAATAAACGGACTGATCAAAGAAAACACCAAAACCAACAAATTCTCATCAGAAAACATTCAGGAAATATGGGACACAATAAAAAGACCAAACCTAAGAATAATAGGGATAGAAGAAGGAGAAGAGGCACAGCTCAAAGGTCCAGAAAACATTTTTAACAAAATTATGGAAGAAAACTTCCCCAACATAAAGAAAGATATTCCTTTGAATATTCAAGAAGCATACAGAACACCAAACAGACTGGATCAAAAAAAAAACATCCCCTCGCCATATAATAATCAAAACACAAAATATACAGATTAAAGAAAGAATATTAAGAGCTGCAAAGGAAAAAGGCCAAGTAACTTATAAAGGTAAACCGATCAGACTTACACCTGACTTCTCTATGGAAACCATGAAAGCCAGAAGGTCCTGGATAGAGGTACTACAGAAACTAAGAGACCATGGATGCAAACCCAAACTACTATACCCAGCCAAGCTATCGTTCACTATCAATGGAGAAAACAAGACATTCCAGGATAAGAACAAATTTAAACAATACGTTGCCACAAATCCAGCCCTACAGAAAGTAATAGAAGGAAAATCACAACCCAAGGAATCCAACATTGCCAACACTGCCTACAATAACCCAGGCAACTAGTGACCCTTCAACAGCACAACTCAAAGAAGGGAGACACACAAACTCTTCTACCAAAAGCAGTAAGAATAACCGGAGTTAACAACCACTGGTCATTAATATCACTTAATATTAATGGTCTCAATTCACCAATAAAAAGGCACAGGCTAAGAGATTGGATACGAAAACAGGATCCAACAGTCTGCTGTTTGCAAGAAACTCATCTCAACCACAAAGACAGGCATCTACTCAGAGTAAAGGGTTGGGAAAAGGTTTTTCAAGCAAATGGTCCTAAGAAAAAAGCAGGTGTGGCCATACTAATTTCTAACAAAACTGACTTCAAACTAAAATCAATCAGAAGAGATCGAGAGGGACACTTTATACTCATAACAGGAACGATTCAGCAGGATGAAGTCTCAATCCTGAATATCTATGCCCCTAATATAAAAGCACCCACGTATGTAAAAGAAATATTGCTAAAACTCAAGGCAGACATCAAATCACACACACTAGTAGTAGGAGACTTCAACACACCTCTCTCACCAATGGACAGGTCAATCAGACAGAAAACTAATAGAGAATTAAGAGAATTGTTGGAGGTAATGAATCAAATGGACTTAACAGACATCTATAGAACACTCCACCCAAATAGGAAAGAATACACCTTCTTCTCTGCAGCTCATGGAACCTTCTCGAAAATTGACCACATACTTGGAAACAAAGGAAACCTCCACAGATACAAAAAAATATCAGTGTCCACCTGTGTCTTATCAGATCACCACGGATTAAAGTTAGAAGCCACCAACAAAGCTACCCCCAGAAAGCTGACAAACTCATGGAAACTGAACAGTCAACTACTGAACCACACCTGGGTCAAGGAAGAAATTAAGAAAGAAATTAAAGTCTTCCTTGAATTTAATGAAAACAAAGAGACAACATACTCAAACCTATGGGACACGATGAAAGCAGTGCTAAGAGGAAAGTTCATAGCACTAAGTGCCCACTTAAAGAAAACGGAGAAAGCATACATTGGGGACTTAACAGCACACCTGAGAGCTCTAGAAAAAAAAGAAGCAGACGCGCCCAGGAGGAGTAGAAGACTGGAAATAATCAAACTGAGGGCAGAAATCAACAAAATAGAAACACAGAAAACAGTCCAAAGAATCAATGAAACAAAAAGTTGGTTCTTGGAGAAAATCAACAAGATTGACAAACCCCTATCCAAACTAATTAAACGACAGAGAGAGAACACGCAAATAAATAAGATCAGAAATGAAAAGGGGGACATAACCACAGACACAGAGGAAATTCAGAGAATCATTAGATCTTACTACAAAAGCCTGTATGCCACAAAACTGGAAAATGCAAAAGAAATGGACACTTTTTTAGATAAGTACCATATACCAAACCTAAACCAAGACCAGGTGAACGATCTAAATAGACCTGTTAGTCGCGAAGAATTAGAAACAGTTATCAAAAATCTCCCTTCCAAAAAAAGCCCAGGGCCAGATGGTTTCAATGCAGAATTCTACCAGAACTTCCAAGAAGAGCTAATACCTATACTTCTTAATGTATTTCACAATATAGAAACAGAAGAGTCATTGCCAAATTCCTTTTATGAAGCTATAGTTACCCTGATACCAAAACCACACAAAGACCCAACCAAGAAAGAGAATTACAGGCCTATCTCACTCATGAACATCGACGCAAAAATTCTCAATAAAATACTGGCAAACCGAATCCAAGAACACATTAGAAAAGTTATCCATTATGATCAAGTAGGCTTCATTCCAGAGATGCAGAGCTGGTTCAACATACGCAAATCTATCAATGTAATCAACCATATAAATAAACTGAGAGAAAAAAACCATATGATCATTTCATTAGATGCTGAAAAAGCATTCGACAAAATTCAACACTCATTTATGATAAAGGTCTTGGAGAGATTAGGGATACAAGGGGCATACCTAAATATAATAAAAGCTATTTACAGCAAGCCGACAGCTAACATTAAATTAAATGGAGAAAAACTCAAAGCCATCCCACTAAAATCAGGAACACGACAAGGATGTCCACTCTCTCCATACCTCTTCAATATAGTGCTTGAAGTTCTAGCAATAGCAATAAGACAACATAAGGGGATCAAGGGGATCCGTATTGGAAAGGAAGAAGTTAAGCTTTCATTATTTGCAGATGATATGATAGTATACATAACCGACCCCAAAAACTCTACCAAAGAACTCCTACAGCTGATAAACACCTTTGGTAATGTGGCAGGATACAAAATCAACTCCAAAAAATCAGTTGCCTTCCTATACACTAAGGATAAGGAAGCAGAGAGGGAAATCAGAGAAGCATCACCTTTCACGATAGCCACAAATAGCATAAAATACCTTGGGGTAACTCTGACCAAGGAAGTGAAAGATCTATTTGGCAAGAACTTTAAGTCTTTGAAGAAAGAAATTGAAGAGGACACCAGAAAATGGAAGGACCTCCCTTGCTCTTGGATTGGGAGGATCAACATAGTAAAAATGGCAATTCTACCAAAAGCAATCTATAGATTCAACGCAATCCCCATCAAAATCCCATCAAAATTCTTCACAGATCTGGAGAAGACAATAATCAACTTTATATGGAAAAACAAAAAACCCAGGATAGCCAAAACAATCTTATACAATAAAGGATTGTCTGGAGGCATTACCATCCCTGACTTCAAACTCTATTACAGAGCTACAGTACTGAAAACGGCTTGGTACTGGCATAAAAACAGAGAAGTCGACCAATGGAATAGAATAGAAGACCCTGACTTTAGCCCACAAACCTATGAACACCTGATTTTCGATAAAGGAGCTAAAAGTATACAATGGAAAAAAGAGAGCATCTTCAACAAATTGTGCTGGCAAAACTGGAAGTCAATCTGTAGAAGAATGAAAATAGATCCATATCTATCACCATGCACAAAACTCAAGTCCAAATGGATTAAAGACCTCAATATCAGTCCAAACACACTGAATCTGATAGAAGAGAAAGTGGGAAGTACTCTACAACACATGGGCACAGGAGAACACTTCCTACGTACAACCCCAGCAGCACAAACACTAAGGACATCATTGAATAAATGGGACCTCCTGAGACTGAGAAGCTTCTGTAAAGCAAAGGACACTGTCACTAAGACAGAAAGGCAACCCACTGACTGGGAGAAGATCTTCACCAACCCCGCAACTGACAAAGGTCTGATATCCAAAATATACAAAGAACTCAAGAAATTAGACCGTAAAAGGTTAATCAATCCAATTATAAAATGGGGCACTGAGCTGAACAGAGACTTTTCAACAGAAGAAGTTCAAATGGCCAAAAGTCACTTAAGATCGTGCTCAACTTCCTTAGCAATCAGGGAAATGCAAATCAAGACAACATTAAGATACCATCTTACACCGGTCAGAATGGCTAAAATCAAAAACACCAATGATAGCCTCTGCTGGAGAGGTTGTGGAGAAAGGGGCACTCTCATCCATTGCTGGTGGGAATGCAAACTTGTGCAACCACTTTGGAAAGCAGTGTGGCGGTTTCTCAGGAAAGTCGGGTTCAACCTACCTCTTGACCCAGCAATACCACTATTGGGAATATACCCAAGAGATGCCCAAACATACAACAAAAGTATATGCTCAACTATGTTCATAGCAGCATTGTTTGTAATTGCCAGAACCTGGAAACAACCTAGATGTCCTTCAATGGAAGAATGGATGAAGAAAGTATGGAATATATACATATTAGAGTACTACTCAGCAGTAAAAAACAATGACTTCTTGAATTTCGCATACAAATGGACGGAAATAGAAAACACTATCCTGAGTGAGGTAAGCCAGACCCAAAAAGAGGAACATGGGATGTACTCACTCATATTTGGTTTCTAGCCATAAATAAAGGACATTGAGACTATAAATCGTGACTCTAGAGAAGCTAAATAAGAAGGTGAACCCAAAGAAAAACATATAAGCATCCCCCTGAATATTAACCTTCATCAGGCGATGAAAGAAGACAGAGACAGAGACCAACATTGGAGCACTGGACTGAAGTCTCACGATCCAAAGGAGGAGCAGAAGGAGAGTGAGCATGAGCAAGGAACTCAGGACGGCGAGGGGTGCACCCACACACTGAGGCAATGGGGATGTTCTATCGGGAACTCACCAAGGCCAGCTGGCCGGGGACTGAAAAAGCATGGGACAAAACCGGTCTCGCTGAACATAATGGACAATGAGGACTACTGAGAACTGAAGAACAATGGCAATGGGTTCTTGATCCTATTGCATGTAATGGCTTTATGGGAGCCCAGGTAGTTTGGATGCTCACCTTAATAGACCTGGATGAAGGTGGGTGGTCCTTGGACCTCCCACAGGGCAGAGAAACCTGCTTGCTCTTTGGGCTGAGGAGGAAGGAAGAATTGATTGGGGGAGGGGGAGGGAATGGGAGGTGGTGGCGGGGAAGAGGCAGAAATCTTTAATAATTAAATTAATTAATTAATAAAAAATCAGCAAGAAAAAAAAAAAAAAAGACACAGCAGAAAGCTTGCTGTCTCTCCCCTGACATGTGGAAGATGCTTTGTGAAAGCAGCTGCTCTGTTAGTGAGGGTGAAGATAGCTCTCACTAGGCACTGGACTGACTGGTACTTGATCTGGAACTTCTAGCCTTCAGAACTATGGGAAATGAATTTCTATGGCTTAAACCACTTGGTTTGTGGTGGTATTTTGTTATAGCAGCCTGAACAGACTAACACAACATCAGATGAACTTTGTTAATGAGGTTATATAAAAATCCACTGAGAATAGACCTTTTATCCAGGCAAGACTTTTTAATGTATAGTGGCCATTTAGAAAGTACTGACTTAATGCTGATCTCTAACTGTGGGCACATTTTATTATATAGTATTTTTAAAACTACATTGTTAATGGCATTGATTTTCTTATTAGTCAAATATTTTCAGTATTAGAAAGCCCACAGCTCATATATTAGATGCAGGGTTACTAAAATTCTAATTTTATTAAAGTTCAATTTGTGTCATCAATGATAAGCAATGTCAGTTGTTTCCTTGAAGTACAAATACCTCAGTCTAAATAGCCATGTTTTCCATGTCAGCTGTTCTTATATGAAAATGATATGTTTGTGAGAATGTTACCAGTTTAGCCTACATATGCATGTTTTTCCTCCAAAGGTCATCCTCCTCCCTCATGAAGTTTAAGTGACAAAGACAAGTACTTGGGGTTGAGACATAGAAAGTAATGGATTTTACTTGTCCAGTGAGAACATTCTAAATTGATCTAGCCCTTTTATCACTGCCAGTATGTGGTGGGGGGAGTAGTGTGACTGCTATGTCCCACACAGGTGAAATAGTTCACCTGCCAAGGCTTCTAGACCATTGCTGTAAATGGCAGTATGCAATCAGTTTGTGTAATACCCTGGATTATGACTGAAAATAGTTTGGACCACATAGACCCCTGAATGGGACTCAGAGGCCCACAGGAGTCCATGAACCATATTTTGAAAATAAAGACTAATGTTTGATCAAGCAAACTAAAATAAAACAGATATGAATCTGATGAAAGAGAAAGCTATACAGTGAAAACTTTGTGTTTTAATAGTTCTGAGACAGCTGCAGCTTGGGCTGCATAGTGAGTGCTAGGTCCGTCAGGGCCACATAGTAAGACCCTGTCTCAAAACAAACAAACAAACAAAAAGATAATGTTAGAATGATATATACTTTAATTAGAAAAAATTCAACTATAGATAACATAAGAAAAGCATCACAATAAGCCCTCATCCCTGTATCCCAGATTCAATACTGTCAAGACTTTGTTCTCTGTTAAGACTATAGCTTTTTATCTGCATGGGAGGTAGAAAAGACAAGATCTCCTGAGTAAATTGGAAGCGTGGGGAGCATAGAAGAGGGTAGAAGAGGAGGGGGGATGAAGGGAGAGGAGCAGAGAAAAATGTATAGCTCAATAAAAACAATTAAAAACATAAAAAAATTTGTAAAAGAAAGAAAGAGTCCTCCTGCCTCCACGAGCCCCATGTGCTTGTCTAATGTCACCAAACTGTGAACCACAAGTGAGGACGTTTTTTCCTCCTGATGATTAAAACAACAGACAAATTACAGAGAATTTATAAAAGGAGATATTTGATGTAATTTTCTTCATTTTTATGCAAAAAAGACTACAGAATTTTAAAACAAACTATAGCCATGTCATTTCACTTCTGTGTGTTTTGATATATGACTAAAAATCTGGACATTTTTTTTATATAACCACAGTGTTCTCAACATACCTAACGATGAATACTGGTGTCAGGATGTCATCCAAGCCTAGTCCCTAATACATTTCCTTGGTTCTCTCCAGTTGATTGGTCTAAATTGGAATCAAATAGTTACAAACATTACATTTGGTCTTTATAGTTTTTAACTATCTGTACAAAGTTCCTTTTCAAGATCTAAAAGGCAAACATTATCTGAACTACAGAGAGGGAACTATGAATACAGTGCGCCAGCAGCCATATTCTGGTGAACATGGGAGCAAGCTTGGGGGCAGTGAATGGAAAAAGAACAAAAGGAAACAAAAAAGAATGCCAATAGTGGTTATATTTGGATAGTGGAACAGTAATTTTTTTCTATTTCCTAATGCTCTTTAAAATTTGAATAACTTCTATATTTTTATACTTTTAAAATTTATAACTAAATAGAAAATAAAAGCCCATAGAAGCATCCTAACTTGAATCAAGAAAAGAACACTGTATCTGAATTATGCTGCTAGGGCATACCTGAGAAATTGAAGCTGCCTAGTCTAATGCTAAGCTAGACTCTGGGGGTCATTAAAGAAACACTAGAAAAAATGTAAACTCTAATACTCACTGGCTTTTGGTTTGTTTTTTGTTAGTTTGGCTTTTGTTTTTTGTTTTTGGAAGCAGTGTATGGAACCCAGGTTTTCTGCACTATGAGGGCTGGAAGACAGGTGAAAGATAGGCACATGTCTACAAGAGTGCTGGACCTCCCTCCAAACCACACCAGATAGGAAGTATGAGGGTTGGAATTGTGGACAGCGTTGTGGGGCAAGGTCCACTAACCACAGTCTTCACTCTGTGGTCACCCAAATACCCTCCCCAGACCCAGTGACCACATGAGAGGTAGATCAGTTGATAAACCCGGGGATGTGGTGACATCTCTCACCCACAGTCAAGATGCCCATAATGAAAGATTCAATACCATATTCCAGGCCCTAGGACTCCAGTCCAAGACACTGTAAAGGAAAACCTGTACCAAACTTGAGACCAAATGAGAAGTCAGGGTGCCACGGAAGGCCTTAGAGACCAAGATAGCCCCTCTTCAAGAGCCTAGGTGAACAAAGAGGAGAAAGCTCAACGCCTATGTAACCGAAGCCCCAGACTGAGTTTGCAGGTTCTGGGGAGCTTCTCTTGGTATAGGGGATTAGGTTAGAAGGGGTGGTGCAGGGCCAGGAGCACCAGGCCACACTGGTTTATAGCCACCAGTCTCTCCTGGTGCAGAAGTAGAGCAGGCTTTGCAGGCTTCCTCCGGTTATTGCAATATCCTGCTTTCTAAAGCAGGTATGATCTGCTACCAGAAGGCTGCTCCAGCATTTTTTAAAATATGGATACTTTCAGCATCCACACTGAAACCTCTACTTTCACTACCAGTGCTGGTGACACTCTCCTTCCACTTCAGTATTTCTCTGCCTTTCCCCATCCTTCCCTGTGCATCACTCTGTAAAACTGCCCCATTGCAACCTGAAAAAAAGCCCTTGTTTTCTGGATTTATTAATGGTCACTCTCTCAGTCGTTAGATCTCTAGCCCCCTTCACTTCTGCTACATTGAGCAAGTCCAAGCTGTTCTACCTTTGTGACTGTGCTTCTCTTCATAGCCACAAAGGTAGGACAGCTTGGACTTGTTCTTCTTTCTCTTAACACAGTGACTACCTTAGTTCCAGTCCACATGGTCTTAATCTAGGAACTTTCAGTCTGTTTCTCCACTAGAAGCTGAATTTGACTCCTGATTAGCTCCCAAAGTCCAATATTTGAAGCATCACTTACAGAGACTAACTCTCTCCCTAAATGACCATCTGTCACCCACCCCCTGGCCCTTATCTTCTGTCTTGCCACCAAGGGGTTTGTTGAACTTAACAAGGAATTGTTACACTAAGACTCCATACATGCTTCTGCCCTTTCCTTGAAGACTCTTCCTCTCAGTTCTGCCAGCAAGAAACCAGCTTATTCCTTGTGATCCCGCTGAAATGCAAGGGCCTCACACGTCTTAGCAGTTCCTCATTCACTTAGAAAGTGCTGCACAGCGCTTGTTGTTCTTACGCACATACAAGGTGTTGATTACATCCCCATCAAAGGAGGAACTATTCTCTCCTCTTTTCCCTAAGTTTTCTATAGTGGAGGCACCTTGCAACTTAAAAGTAAGTCATCTTGAGATATTTTAAATTTGTTTTTTAATAAGCAGATGAGAGCTATTGGAGTATATCTGTAGGCTGAGTGGAAGATAAAGACAAGATGAGGAAGAAGTGACATTTTTGAGGCCTGGTTGAGAAGGTAGTGGTAGGCTCAGGACTCACCCTGTGTGGAGATGCACTCCCACAGGACAAGGAACTCCAGCTCTCCTCCCTTGAACAGAATAAAGGTAGGGGCTGGGAATGGGGTTCACTAGGTCATGGGAAGGTACTTAGAGGAGGTTACTGTCAGACTCCCCAGTGGTGAACATCATCTGCTCTGCACTTTAGGGCCATTTCTACTCCCCTCTGTTCTCCTGCCGCGCTCTTAAGCCCACACCCAAGTTTTCCTTCTCCCCAGTAGTTCAGTGTCCTATACCCAGCAAGTGCTTAGAAACCATTTCGCCATGTTTTTCACATCTGTTTCCACTCTTCTGTTTATCCCAGCTGCCTAGTTAGAAGGTGAACCCTGCCCCCGGCCAGGTAAGGACATACATTCTCAAAAGCCTCTCCAGCCCTCTGATGTTGCATGCTGAGAGTCGAGCAGAGTCTCAGGAGCCTCCCTGCCTTCTCACAGCCTTGCTCTTCATCCCTTAATGACCCCTGTGGACTTCCATGCCTTGCCACTGGCCTGCCAGATACCAACCCTGAAAAGCTTGAGAAGCAACTGTTGTATTTTTCCCATGGTCCATAGTAAGCTCGTGGAACAAGGTTCAAACGGTGCCATGTAGTTTAGGGCTTCTGCTAGAAGTAGTGCTGGGTGTTGTGTTTCATGCCCAGGCACCTACTAGATACCTGTCCTGAGCATCTCCAGAGGTGCAGGAGCTTCTCAGACTGAATCCAGACTCTCTCCCCTTCGTCATTACCAGGGACAGAGCCTAGTTGTTTTATTTCAGACATGTAGTGACACCTCTGTTGCAAGGGGGGGGGATGGATGGAAGAAACTGCCATCTTCCATATCCCTCATGCCCCATTTTCCTGCTGAAGGTACCAGCCAACTAGATGGCTTACCTAAGGTCACTTTAGAGGTACAACAGAACTTAGTTGTGAACACTGATTTTGCTGTGAATCTTGGGGATGAAAAGCATAATTCAAAATGAGGCATTTCCAAGAAACAGAATAAGACATTTGTTTTAGAAAACAACAGAACAGGTGTCTGTGCTGAATATCTTTACAACAAGAGCAAGGCCTCCGGGAGCTGGCTTACATGTGACCTGTTCAAAGAAAGGCTGAGGTGCTAAATTCACCTGGCAGAAGGTGTCTGTGTTTCCTGGGTCAGGATTTCCTCCCCTACTTCCCACATTCTCCTTCCTGGCTTTCCTTGCTTCCTCCTTCCCTTCCTCCAGGTTCCTTCCTGTGCAGTGACCAGGCCCAGTATTTAAAGACTCCTCCTTGCCAGTCCTCAGAAGGAAACACTGTGAAGGTTCCACCTGTTCAAGTGCCTTCACTCCCATCATAGGAACAAATTCCTGTCTCCTGGCCACACCAGAGCAGCTAGTTTCGTTTCCCTCTAGCACAGTGGGTCTCAGCCTTCCCAATGCTGGACCCTTTCATACAGTTTCTCATGTTGTGACCCCCAGCCATAAAATTATTTCATTACTGCAATGTTGCTACTGTCGTAAATTTTGATATAAATACCTGACATGCAGGATATCAACCCAAGGGGATTGAGACCCCTAGGTCGAGAGCAGCTGCTCTGGTATGTGTATGTGGCAAAGACTTGGTTTCCTTTGCTTCCTTGTCTTTAGAAGTTCACACAACTGCCAATAGATCAAGGTGGCAAAGGACCTAATGATCTCTCTGGGGACTGGAGGACAAACCAGAAGAGTGCTGAGACTATGTAATTAACTCCAGTTTCTTTTCTGTGCAAATTCTGACCTGTAAGCAAACGGACTTAGAACCCAGAAAGGCCTGCAGACGTGGAACCAGGCTGTGCTGGCAGGCTTCTGGGGCACAGACCTTCGCAGGCTCTGTCCTGTCTGTACCCCACTTGCTTCACGCAGCAAGAGCAAGCTGTGGAATAAATGGAGCTGCTGCTGCTGCTGGGGTGGCAGCCTTGTTACAATTTCATTCTACACTGCTGTCTTTCCCCTGTTATAAGAAGAAATCTGAGTCCCAGTCAGTTACCGCTGGCCTCAATTGAGGGAGGGCCTAGTGAAGGAGCCCCCCGCCACCCCTGCTCCCTCTGAAACCACCCCACACTTCTGACCTTCCTGTAGAGAGCCAGTCTTCCTTCTGTTCAGCACTACCTGCCCTTTGCTGTCTCGCAGCCTCTACTTTCTGCCCAGGTCTTTTCCAGATACTTGCACTTTGACCACACTGACCAGGGTGGCCTGGCCAAGGCTGTAAGAAGCAGTGGCAGTCAGCTCTACCTGCCCCACGCACCACCACTCCAGGTAGCCTGCTTGGTTCCAATCAAGAAAGTGTTTCTGCCATCACAGGCCCTTTGAACTAAGTGTTTTCTATGTGGAAACCCAGAGATGCAGAAGTCATTTCACATCTAGTTATTTACAATTTTAAATTAGCTTCATTAATAGTTTTTAAACCAAAGATATCTTAATGGGGTGCTGATACTTTTTAGAGGATAATTTTTTAAAAACATTTGCATGAAATAAGACAGGTTGTCTAAAGGTTTCTCCATATGTTATGACCTTCAGCTAAAAATAAGCGTGTGTATGTGTGTGTCCATCCACTAGATTTTTTATTTTGAATCTTTAGGTATGGACCTAAGAGATGGTGTGATTCTTGAGAATTTCTCATCTTTTTGCCCAGCTGTAAAATTGACTGTAGAACGCCCCTTCCCCAAGACATGTCAAAGTGATGCTCAAAGGCAGTGGGCCTGAGGCTGGGGCCAACAGCACTGTGCTGTTTTAGGTCTTATGAGTACTGGAGCAGGGTACCTCCTTAGACAATGTGTCTCCCAGACACATGCCTCCAGTCTGTAGTGGCAGGGTGTTTAACCTGACGTTCTGAACAGTGTCACCCCATGTGTATGCTAGATGAAGAAGGGAGTGGCCTGAATCCTGTGTTAAGCAAAGGAGAACAGGACACAAGCTCCTCTAGGGTTCTGTCCAAGTGTTCCCTGCTTCTCCTCCTCCTCCTTCTCTCCCCCTCAATCTTTTCCATGAAAAGCTCTTTGTCTTCTGCCGCTGGCCCTGGTCGTGGGCTGGGTGTTGATGTGAGTAGTTTTCAGACTGGAAATGAATGAGGTGTTCCATCAAGAGAGGCCTGCCTTCTGTCCTATGTGGCTGACTGTTCCCGGGTTTCCTCCATGTGGGTCTTTGCTGCTTTCTCTGTGGGCAGCTGCCCCTGGCTGGCATCCGTCTATTGGCTTTCCCAGAGGTACTTTCAAGACTGCTTTTCCTAGGATAGGAACTATTCTAGTACATGTCAGCTGTGCCTCCTACAAGTCCTGAGCCATGGTAAAGCCAGGCGGCTTTGCTGAGGAAGGAAGGGAGTTCACAAAGGCTCCCCTTTGTGTGTTTGTGAGAAGGCTGGTGCAGAAGTTCAGAGATGCAGGAATGAAATAGAGAAGGGAAGTTGGGAAAAGGCACTATGGGAACCAGCACTGAGGTTGAAGTTTGGTAGTATCCATGTGGGTGGTGGAGAAAGGATATCTGTCCTCTCCAAGAAGGAAACAAAGGGGCAGAAGTGCCCATCAGGCGAGGACAGGTGCATCTAATAGTATAGTGCACTGCTAGTGGGCATGTGCACAACCTTTGGTGAGGAATAGTAGGCATGCACACTTTAAGAACTCCTTAGGGTTACACATGGCTGCTAGTCAGGGCTCAACAATCAGAGAATCAGAGGGTACCAAACAAGCAACAGATGTGTAGATCCAGGACACATGGGCTTACAGAAAGAAGGGCATCTAAGAGCTTTGTACAGCTTGCTGCAGAATTTTGTGCATAAATATTTAGAGTACTCAGTGCATTTGTTAGATTTTAAAGCAGTGCTTATTCTCTCAGCTTATCCCTTTCATTGTGTGCTACTTACTGTCATTTTGAGTATCACGTACCAGGGAAGAGGATACAGGCTGCAGGAGGCCATATATCAAGACCTGGTGTGGGAAGGAGTCCATGAACTAGCTCACTGGGAAGTATGAGAAGGGTCGCACAGGTATAAGCTGCCACCATCTGTCAGGAGGCGGAAAACAGGATGCCTAACAAACATGTACACATGGCCAGGGTTGGGGGAGGGAGGGGGACTAGTTTGGGAAGGAAATGAAGAAAGGAAAGAAACTATATTCTCCAGGAGAAACTTTGAGACCACGAGCATGAAGAGGTCACAGTTTGCCCCTTTAGAGGAGGCTGGGGTGCCATTCAGGACATATGGGTATGCTCAGAGCTCAAGCCTGGGTGGCCTGGATGGATTCTTGTAGAGGCCTTTAGTTGCATCTGCCTGTAGACTGTTGGCCAGCCCCGGGACTGGCTCTGTAGCTGTCCTTGCCTATAGCATGCAGGTTTCCTGATTGCCAGACATGAGGCCTACTTGCCACAGTAGAACTCAAAGAGCATAGGCATGAGCTCAGAGTCCCTTGTAATTCACAATAGAACTAGTTCCTGGAGTAATCTGAGAGTATAGTTTTAGAAAATTTGAAGAAAAATTAAAGTCTAATACTCTAGACTCCTTATTAAGATCTTTGCTCTGGTGAATAAAAATGTAAACAGGAGCTTCTCTTCTCCGGCTGCTGTGTTGTCATTTTTAAAAAGCTGCTGCTCTTCCATTTGGGGAGGGTGAGTGATCACAAGGTTCACTGCATCTATCCAGAATAAAAGCTATGTTTGGTAGAGATTCATTGTGTGGACAGCTCTTGGGCTCTTGTCTTTTCATTGCTTTCTCTAAGCCATCAGCCAGCCCTCAGAGCCTCATCTGTCATGTCTTAGGCTTCCTATCTTCTCTTCCCTGCTTGTGACATTGATGACCTGTCATCCAAACTAATAGAAACTCTTCCCATGTGCCCTTCAGTGCAAGTCTCCCATGTGGCCTTATTTTGTGCCTGGGGAAGTACATAGGCCTCAGCTGTCTGTTGAATTCTGCCAGGGCATGGTAGTCTAAACTGACTGAGGGCAGCAGCTTCTGTGTCTGGTTCATTCCTATGACATAAGTCAGAGCACACAGTCAGTGCTTCATTGAGTATGTATATATGAATGGTTATGCACAGTCAGTCTGTCTTTGCAGATCCTTGACGAGTGGTTTGGCCGCACTGTCATCCGTTCCTGCACCAAACTGAGCTACGATCATGCCCAGAGCATGATTGAAAATCCGACTGAGAAGATCCCTGAGGAAGAGCTGCCTCCCATTTCTCCAGAGCATAGTCCTGAGGAGGTACACCAGGCAGTCCTGAACCTGCACAGCATTGCCAAGCAACTTCGCCAGAAGCGCTTTGTGGATGGTGCACTCCGTTTAGATCAGGTCAGTGAATCTTTTTGTTCAATGCAATCTTGAGTTTGGCTTGTGCCCAACACCCAAGGGTGAGAGGCTGCCTGGTGGTCTCTTTCTCTTAGCCTGTTTCCCTAGCCACTCTACTACACCATGGTAACATGAGTCACGGGAAGATAGTGTCTGTGTAGGTAGCTCTCTGACTCCCAGCTGCTCTTACCTGGAAAGCCTGTGTCCAGGATTGAATTCTCACTTGCTAGATGACATTTCTGTGACAGGTGCCTGGGAAAAACAAGGGAGGAAGGACTCATTTTTGGCTCAGGTTTCAGAGGAACTTGGAAATTGGCTCTGTTGTTTCTGGCCCACAGTGAGAGAGAATGACATGTGAGAAGCATGTGGCCCAGTGGAGCCGCTTATCCCATGGCAGCCAATAAGCTGAGAGAGATAGAGAAACAGACAGACATGTAAAGGGGCATACTTTCCTGGGCACACCCCAGTGATATCAGTGAATCTAAGAGCTAGTTCTTTGAGACAATAAACAAGATTGACAGACCCTTGGTCCAACTAGCCAAAAGAAACAAAGAGGACCCAAATTAACAAAATCAGAAATGAATAGGGAAACATTACAACAGACACCAAAGAAATTCATAGTTTCATAAGGGAATACTTTAAAAACCTGTACTCTATTAAGTTGGAAAATCTAAAAGAAATGGATGAGTTTCTAGATTCAGCCAAACCACCAAAATTAAACCAAAAAGAAGTCAACAACCTAAACAGACCCATAACAAATGAGGAGATTGAAATAGTAATAAAAAGTCTTCCAGCTAAAAAGAAAAGTTCAGGGCCAGATGGATTCACAGCAAAATTTTACCAGACTTTCAAAGAAGTTCTTCAGCCAGTCCTACTTAAATTATTAAAAAGAAGGAGAAGAAGAAGAAGAAGGAGCACTCCCAAGTTTCCTCTATGAAGCCTGTGGTCTCTTTATGTCACCAGTTGTGTGTCCCCTTACAGAGGCTTCTTCCTCTACTCCCTGCTTTGCTCTTGGTGTTCCTGAGGATGGAGACCACCTTCCTGTCATCTCCATCAACAGTCCCTTCCTGATTCTAAGGGTCTAGGTTGCCACTAATGATGCCAGAATCAGTGTCTCTAGCTTTGACTCCCTCCCTAGCTGTCTAACCTTGCCACCTGCTTTTATACCTGCCTGAATACCCCTCCTCATCTCACCAGTGCTCACTCACCCTTCCTTCTGCATAAAGTGGTGCTTGGTGCCCACAACATGGTGCCCAGGCTTCCTGGTGTCCTCCTCTCCCTCTGATCCACTGGGGCATTATATATGCATGCTCCCAGACCTGATGTACCAGCTGCACAAGCTACTGTACTTATGCTTTGATTAAATATTACACAGACTGACCAAATACAAGTTTCAAAAGAAAGCTGGAGAGATGACTCAGTAGTTAAGAGCACTGGCTGTTCTTCCAGAGAACCTAAGTTCAATTCCCAGCACCCACATGGCAGCTCACAACTGTCTGTAACTCCAGGTCCAGGGGATCTGATGCCCTCATACTGACATAAATGCAAGAAAAATACCAATGCACATAAAATAAGAATAAATAAATCATTAAAAAAATTTAAAAAGAAAGAAATCTATTTGCTTTGTAGACACAAATGTTTTGGAAAGACCTGGATGAGACAAATCTTCAGAGTTTCTCTTTTTTAGGTAAGACAGCTGCATAGGGAGCTGGGAAATCCTAAAACTCAGGAGGCACCTGGACTCAAGTCACTTTAAATTTAATTAGGAGACTGGGGAAGTCTTCAGAAAATGAATTAGGTTTTGTTTCCTCAAAAAAGACTGTGGAAATCTATGGTGTTGGCACCTGTAATCCCAGCATTCTGGAGGCTAAAACAGGAGAGTTGAAAATTCAAGGCCACATGAGATGAATGTCAAGACCTTTGAAGCAAAAAAGAAAAAAGGGAGGGAGAAAGGGAGAAAGGAAATGAAAAGAATAAATTTTGTTTTCTCTCACTCTGTAGTTCAGGCTGGACTTGAACTCATGGTTAGCCTCCTGCTTCACTTTCCAGATGGTGGGATTACAGGTGTGAGCCACCACACCAGGCACAAGCTTTTATTTTTCAAAGCCTTACTCTTTTCAAAAATGGTGAAGAAATGTACATTTATGTAAATTAAGACAAAATGTTAAGTTGGGTACTTTGTGTGCCTCTTCTGCATAATTCCCTTATTTACTTGACTTTGGCAGTGACAATTGTTATCCAAGCCCAGGAAATGAAGTTCCATTTTGAGATGTTTCCCCATCAGGTTGCTATAACAAGTTCAACTGGATTAAATAGTCTGTGAGCTGGGGTAAAACAAAGGCAACATCAGCTCCCTCCATTAGAAGAGGTGTGGTCATCAGGGGCATGACCACAAGTTATTGATGGAGGATGAGCTGTTGGCATGTCTGAGAATCAAAATTTTATTGCTGAAAAGACTTTAGATATCTGTATCTCAGTGACTCTCTTAACTCATAAATTAGAAGACTGATGTCCCTACAGGTAAATGAGTTACTTATTGCCAGACATTCAAGTAGCTCTTTGTTTGGTTTTTCTTCATTTATTACACCATGTTGACATAAGAGGAAAAAAAAGTTTGCCTTTAAAGTGGGGGGGACACCCTCAGAACTAATTAGGTTCCAGTTAATTAAGGTTTGAAAATAATGAATTTGTATCCTTGGAGTTGATTCTTTAGTCCCCAGAAAACAAGTCTATAGACCCCACATTAAATGGAGACATCCGTCAGTGCAGCCAAGGACACTGGGGAGACCATTTATAAATCAGCTAAATTGCTTTTTTTCAGAAGCCACTTGCATTTGTTCTTCTGTCCCTATTGCTTTCTTTGCCCTCACAAGCCCATTTTTCCTTGGTGCCTTTTCAGAGGCCTGCTGTTTAGAGTTCTCAGAAGCTTTGTCTGCCGTAGCTCTCTGTGTCCATGTTTTGAGAGGCAGCCCTCTAAAAGCACATCCTTTTATGTCAGTGGCAATTAGAGCTCAGTTTCAGCCAACTCAGAGGCATGTCTTTTAAGAAATCAGTTTGTTTGATGACCCTGAGAGTGAGTGAAGGTGAAGGACGAGGTACTAATATGGTGCTTGTTTACAGAGTCAGGGACATGGGCTTGATAAGTGCAGAGAGGAAGAGCAGCTTGACCATGGGGTATTTGGAATCAGCAACTTCTGGCCCCATCTGATCGTGAGCTTCAGCCCATGCCCAGCTGCCTGGCTCCAGGTCCCTAGAACACCAGCTGACAGTCTTATTCTCTGAGCCTGGAGTGCTGGCCTATCCTGGGAAGCAGTATAGAATGCTGTTTTCAGGCAGAATAGCTCTCTCGATGGCGCTCACCTAGAGCTGGTCCCTGATTTTAACAAAGTTCTCTTCTGAGAGGTGATTCTCCTTTATGTCACTGCCCCAAAAGCGACACGGGCCTCCAAGATCACTTTGTGATTTTTGGTCAGCTGAGTTGAATAATGACCCTTCTGAGTGGCTTGTCTCCAAATCCACAATGTCTGCTGCCAGGGTAATTCAAGAACTTGATACAGATGGCTGCTTTATTATAATTATTTTTTACAGTATATGTCTCTCCTGCATCTTAAAAGAGGGCTCTAATTCTAGGGCCAACACTTCTATGTGTGTAAAGTAAAAGAAATCGCAATGGTTTCTAACATCCACACCCTGAGCGTGATACAAGGGTGTTGTTGTCAGAGGGCTTCTGTCCCTGACTGGCACAAGGCCCTCAGCAGTTGCCATTTGGGAGGAAGATAGAACTGCCTGGCTTGGGTGCACATAAGACCTTGTGTCCCCTTTGGGGTTCTAGCTTAGCTATTGCCTTCAGAAAAGGTATGGTGGGAAGGAAGTATAGTATCAAAGGGACCCGCAGTACTAAGACGGCTTTGAAGTACTGGTTGATGGCAGAAAACTCCACCACTGCTTTCTGAGGCTCTTTTAACCTACTTCTCTTCAGCCAGGTTAAAGCTTCCATGAGAAACAAGCCAGAGACGTGCCGAGGTCAGTCAGGGCCTCTCCTCCCCCCAGCAGGCAGTACTATGATTCTCTGAATTCAGAGGGCCTTGGAAATCAAGTGAAGGAAACCAGGGGTAAAATCATTAGTATTTAAAGGAGATTTTACTAAGTTCTTGGCTCTGTCATCCATGTAACCTACTTGACACAGTTTTGAGGCCCAAACTCCATGCAAGTTTCTTATAAAAGTAGCCTTACTAATGGAAGTCAGTCACTTTTGAATACCCTGGGACTCAAGCTGTGGGATGCTGTTATGCTTGACCCTAACCTAGCTTAGCCTTTCAATCAGCATTGGCAGGCTTTCCCAGGAAGAACCAGATAGTAGACGACATGAGTTGCTGGTCCAAGGTCTGTCTCTGTGACTCAGCCCTGCCTGCAGTGTGAAAGTGCCAAGTGCTCCAAATGAATGAAGTAGTTGACGTGCAGTAAATTTGAAGTCACTGAGATTTGGATTCCATATTATTGTCATGGGTCACTAAATATTATTCTTCATTTGATTATTTTTCAACCACTTAAAAATGTTAAAAATTCTTAGCTCCCGGATCACACAAAGCAGGTTTCCCTGTGGTCTGCACTGACCCCTGCTTAACTGACCAGCAAGCTTTTCAGCCCTATTACCCAGTAAGCCTTTAGCAGCTCATTACCGCTTCCCCAGGAAGCCAGGCTAGGTAATGGAGAACAGTTGGGCTAAGTGAGTTCTCAGGATGGTTCCATGCAATTAAGTAACTTATTCTTTTGATTAGTACCATGCTTAGCGGGTCCAGTTGGATGCTGGAAGTAAAAGAATGACTGACTTCCTTTAGCATCAGCTCGCTTGCTCTCCTTAAGGTCTAGTCTCTGTAACCAGTGTGAAGCCAAAGGAGCAGCCCTCTCCTTTCTCCTCTGCAGGGTCCTCAGGGTCAGGGCAGCCCTCCCCTCACCTCCCCTGGCCCCCTGAAGGGGACCTCTTCAGGAAGAACAGGCTGTAAGGAAGGGTAGCTCCTCTCCCTGCACCTGCCTGCAGTGCTAAATGCCCAGTGTGTTCCTTCTATCCGCTATAGACGCATTCTCACTGGCTGCCGCCATTCAGTGCTGTTCAAGGATGACACTGCATGCAGGTGAGAAGGATGGGCACACCCTTCTGGCTTTCCTTTAGACTTAACGTCCATGTCTTACTAAAACACAAGATAGGCCATGGCCTAGGTGGTGGTTTTGGTTTTTTATTGTTGTTGTTTGTTGTTTTTTGGGTTTTTTTCCCCATTCAGAGAGCTCTTCATTCAGCATAGCTTCAGAGATCTGTTTGGGGGAACCTAGTATGTGGTAGGTGCTGGCAATGTAAGATGAGGAATGAAAAGTTTCAGGTGTGGGGAAGGAGGCAGCAAACCACTAGACAATAAGAAGTGCCAAGACAGACCTCTGCCAGAGCTGCAGGGATGGAGGGGTGGTTGGAAGTACTTGCTGAACTTGAGACTGGGGAGTGATTCCTGCCCCAAACCCAAGTGCTTAACCTTAGAATCCTGAAGAAATCCATGTGTCTGCAATATACTCAGATCTTGTCTTCTCTGGTCTTCAGGGGGCAGCATCTGTAAACTGCAGTCTTTTTGTGCCTTCCACTTCCTATTTGTAATAGTTCACAGGAGTCAAGTCAGTTGTGTTGGCCCCATGTGAATAATTATAAGGAAAGCCAACAATGTAGACTAAGAAAATCACTTCATTGTCTATGACCCTCTCTCCCACTCAGAAGAATGGCTCTGCGTCTCTAGGGTACTGACAGGTGGTCCAGTGGGCTTCTGCTACTTTCAGGGTTTCTACTTAAATGTTGACAGCATAGCTTCACTCTGATATCTTTCTACTTTCCCATTTACTACTTTCATAACATCCATGAAAGCACACTTCTCATTGAAGTGCTCTGTTTTCATTTGTAGATCAGCTCTCTGTTCTAATCAGCACCTGACCGCTCATGGATGGCAGGCATTGTAGGGCACTGCACCCTCCACCACAGAGAACAGGATACACAGCATCCAAGGATGGAGTCTGGGAAGCTTCCTTTGACTGTCAGATCAGTTTAGTTACTGTGCATTAATTTCATATGGAATTACAGAAAACAGTCATATTTCTGCATCCCAAGGCATGGGCAGGAAACAACCTTGAAACTTGACCTAGATACATATAACTAATTACAGCTACTTATGTGAGCTGATCGCTGACTGTGGCTTGTTAACTGGTGTATAAAAACTGGTGCACATCTTTCCTTGTCAGGTGAGCTCCTCGGGCAGTTTGTTATTACCGCCTGCACTCTCCCATACTCATTCTTCTTAGGGCATGGCACAGAGTTATCTCCCACACTCTCAAAACTGCAGCAGATCCTGTTTACCTTGGAAGTTGTTATAAATGCAGAATCACACATGACCACCAACCCTTGCTGGATGGATAGGATGCCTCTGAATGCTCTTTCTAACGGCAAGAATGTTGCTCATAACTGTGGGAAGGAGCTGTCGGCAGTGGGAAACAGACTTTCTGCCCTAAGACTGCACATGCAGTAGAGGAGAGCATGTGGACTTAGCAGAAACACTGTGACAAAAGCAAAGAGGTCTGAGGGGCTCTCAAGTCTGGTGGGGATTGATGGGATTAAAGGGGAAGGCAACCTGATCAGTAAAACTGTACCCATTAATGGCCATGATGAAGAGCCAAAGGCAGTTCCTCCTCTGAGCACTGAGCCAGTAGCAACTGGACATGTGTGTCACACTTAGATGAAAATATCTCCATCAACCCCTGGGACAGTTTAGATGAGAGGAGGCAAAAAGTAGCCAGAGATGGAGCCATGCCCTTTGTCAGCTAGAATGCTTGGGGCACTCCCTGCTCCTCCACCCCTGGTCTTACCTTGTCTGCTGGATGACCTTCCCAGGCAGGGTGTAGTGAGGCCTGAAGCCGGAGCTTCTGTACTTGATCAGCAAGCCTGTGCTGAGCCTCCGCACAACACTGAGGTCTGCTTTCTAAGTAACTCTAGAAAGCAAACTTGGCTCCTAGCCCACCTCTAGAAGCTTTTGCTTGCCTTTTGGTTCCTTCTACATACCAATGTCCAGCTCATTTCTTCCAGGCAAAAAAAAAAAAAAGAAAGAAAGAAAGAAAAGAAGAAAACCATTGCTTCATGTCTGCTTCTATAGCCTCTGGGTTCACCTCTCTCAGAACCTGCAGAACCTAAAGACTGAAACCCTCTGACTGTCCCAGGTAGGGCTGGCCCAGCCAGTCCTTTCCCTTGGGGTGCCTCTAGCATTTCTTGCCTGTCTTTGTTTCACTGTCCATCTGTACCCCAGTCTCCTCCCCTAAGATTGAGTTCCTGCAGGGCAAAGACTACATGATGTTCATCTTTGTAACCCAGTCCCTGAACAGTGCTGCTTTTATAACAAGCCATTTGTGCTGGGTCTCTAAAAAGTGCTATGCATGCTGGTCTTTTTAGGTATGGTGCTGCTATGGAGACCAAGGTCATAAAGCAGAGGTGTATTTGCATAAGAGAGTTACTATGCAGCATGAACCAGGGCTGTCCTCCCCCATGTGAATATTTGGCTGAATATTTGATTCTTTGCCAGGGTGTCCAGCATGTAGAACAAGATGGCATGAGGACTTTCTCAGGTGGAGCTGCTTTGACAGGTGTGAGGCATTGGAAAGCTTCAGTACCCTTGAGGCTGCCAGTGCTCAGAGGTTTTAAAAGTATTTTGGGGTTCCCTTTCAGAGTGGGATGTCCCTGCTGGTGGTGTCAGAAAGGACTCTCCAGAAAGGCAGGGACCTCCCAAAGTTCCATCAGAGAAGGGAGATGCTGTCCCTGAATGACAAAAGGTACCAGATCCATCCCTACCCCCCCAGAAGAGTCTGGATGAGCTACCATCAGCTGCTGCTCTCAGCCGTGGGTGGGGAAGGAACAAGCTGAATAGGAATGGCAGGATCCTGTCTCTGCAGGATCCTGAGAGGAGCCCCACTTTGCTTAGAATGGAAATGACTGCCATCAGAAAAAGGTTTTCTGTTGGTCTTAGGGCTTTTTAAGAAAGGACAGAAAATTTAGTATAAAACCCAGGTGACTCAAAACAGAAGTCTTGGAAAGCCAGGTATAGTAAAGGGGAGAGACCAGAAGAGACACAGAAGAACATCTGTGACTTGAACAGGACATAGCCAGAACCCTCATTTCCTCAGAGATGAGATTTTTTCATCTTAGTGGCCTTGACAGATGGAATGGAATTTGGCCCTTCTGGGACCTTGCCTTTTGGATAATTGTATTCACAGTTAGGAAACCCTGGGACTCTTTATTCACAGGACATACTGCATATCCTTGCCCTGCCCCCATGTCACACTCACGTCAATTGAATGTGAGCCAAACAACTACATAAGAAACATGGAATTCTTTGACGTTGGTAAAACCTGCATTGGAGAAAGGGAACCCTTGCAGCTGATCCTTAGATTTCAACCATGACTGCTTCTTGGGACTGGCCCAGTTGATTTCAGTTTTCACTCTTCAGTGTGCTGGGGACTCTGTTTTCTAGTCCAAAGCCCTCCTGGTTCTGTTCATTGTCCTAAACTCTTTGCCACACTGAGTTCCTGCAGATGCTGCCTTGTCACTCAAGAACCTGTGAGGACCATGGACCAATGGCAGAAAGTCTAGGGGCCAAGATACAGGGTTGCTAGTGCTCCATTTTACCAAGCCAGGTCTTCTTTTAATTATTATTATTATTTAAAAAGTCAATTACCAGGCTAGGGTGTAGCTTAATTGTTAAGTTCTTACCTTCACACAAAGCCTTGGGTTCAGTTTGCTGAACACTGTAAACTGGGTAGTGGCCACACATGCCTAAAATCCTACCACTCAGAAGGTCAGAAGTTCACAGCCAGTTTTAAGTAGACAGAGAGTTTGAGTCCAGTTTGAACTACATGAAATCATATCTTTTTTAAAAAGCACCATTATTATACAAACACAAACATTCTAGCTCCAAGACAAAGAAAATACACCATGTGCCAATATGAAGTATTTTTTTTTGTTACATTTTTATTTATTTTGGGGGGGCATATTACAGCACACAAGTGAAGGTCAGAGGACAGCCAACAGGAGTCTGTTGTCTCCTTCCACCATGCGACTCCTAGGGATGGAGCTCAGGTTGTCAGCCTTGGCAGCTGAGCATCTGTCCAGCCCTGAAGCAGTTTTTTATATCGACTTGCCAGAGCTTGTTGGAACTACATTTAATTATCATTTTCTTGCTTTATCTTAGAGTAGCTTATTACTAGGATCATACATCAGACCTAAATGTTTTCTGCCTTTTGATGAGGAACAAGATTGTGATCAAGGAAAGGAAGCAGGTATTTTGCATGTCATATTCCAAGTCACTCAAATCTGAGCTGCAAAATACTCATTGTACGAACTGATCATGTGCAGAATACTTCCTGGTGTTGCTGCAGTCAAGGCAGCTACAGTTTTTGCTGCTATAAGTTACACTGCAATTAATACATAAAGTTTAAAAGTCACTTAGAAATACAAACACATTCTTTAAATTGCTAGGTTGAAGAAAATTAACTTTTTTGTGTGTCATTTCTTAAAATTAACTTTGATTATTTTATTATAAAATTAATATATGTTTACATTATAAACACTTTTATATTAACAAGGAAAAAGTAGCCACCCATTGGCTACACATCACGTAGTAATAGCACTTTCTACTGTACATGTTAAAGCCTTTGGTTTTTGAGTGTTTTCCAGAAAGGTGAAACTAAGTGAGGTTTGCTCCATGAGGGAAAGATGCTATGCTGTTACTTTTCTCAGAAAATTCAGTTTGTGGCTTTCTTTGCTTTAATCTTTGTTAATGTTAGGAACCTTGGAAGTGATGTTTCATTGTTTGAGCTGCCTTTTCTCCTTCTGTGACTCCATTAACTTTCAGGCCTTTCTTTGCCATATCTGTGGAAAACAAATTGTATATACCATCACTGGGACCTCCAACACCATCAGCCCAGATCCCTGCCACGATCAACTATGATCATTTTTCCCTATAAAGGTAGAATTATATAAAATAAACTGTAGTATTTTTAGTGTATAGATCTACAAGCTCCAAACATAGTCGTATGGTCACTACCATGGTGAAAATACAGAATAGACACATCACCAGATTAAACTGTGTACCCCTTGGTAGCCAAACCTTCTCACTTACGCTTATCCCCTAGTAAACCACAAATGAGCACGTGCATACTGGGGGCAAAGGTCAACTTACGGTGTCCTCTAGGTGTCCTCTACCTTGTTATCTCTCACTGGGCCCCAGAGTCATCGGTTTGTCTAGACTAGCTGACCAGTGAGCCCCAGAGATCTTTCTGCCTCCACCTCCCTAGCACTGGGATTGCAAGCATGTGCCACCATGCCTGGCTTGTAATATGGGTACTGGGGCTATAGCGTGGATTCTTTTGCTTACATAGAAACATACCAACTAGGCTCTCTCCCGCCACCTTTTGTCCATTTCTTAGTTGGATTATCTGGCTTCCAAATACTAAGTTTTAAGGATTATTTTGATATTTTAAATAGAACTGCTACCAGACATATGCAAATAATCTGACTGTCCTTCCATTCTCTTATCGTAGTCCTTCTGGCTTTTTTTTTTCTCCTCCCCGCCTTTTCATTTTCTTTAATTTGAAGCAGTTCCATTTATCAATTTTTGTCCTTGTGTTATCATATCTAAGAATTTTTTTTGTCTTACTATATAACCCAGGCTGGCCTTGAACTTAAGATTCTCCTGCCTCAGCTTCTTGTACTTCTAACTCCTGACATGAAAAATCTTTGATTAACCTAGAATCACAGATTTTCTTCTGGAAGTTTTATAACTTTGGGATTTATTTCTACTTTCTCTCTTCCTTTATAAACACATTTCCAGGCCCAGAAGTTTCTTTCGGCAAACAGCTCCAGCAGTAGGGCTGAACACACCTGAGCAGATCTGGGTAGAATCAGACCCGGGAGTCTTGCCAGGCAGTGCCCTCCAGGAGCAATCTGCAAAGAAGTGTGCACTTCATAGGTTACCTTACGAGTGGCTTGTACGCAGATCTCTGCCTTAAGATTTGGCACAAAACTGAAGATTGTATCTTTTGAAACAGGGAGCAGGACGATAGAGAAAAACCTCTCAACTTTCTAGATAACTCCTCTTGACTATCACAGAGCAGCATGGCCAGTGGTGCCAGGCAAGACTTTGTCGATTACATGCAAACGCCCATGTGAGTGACTCACTCAATCATGCTTTAATCTCCTAACTGAGAGACTTTCAAAATTACAGTCAACAAGGCAGCTTGTGAGTTACAACTGCCATTGGAATTGGGTTTTTCTCTGAACAGCTGGAGTGCAATGTGGTGGGAAGAAAGCCTGCTGTGGGTGAGAGGCCAAAGACTGCTTGCCTGGGAAGGATGTGCAGTGAATGTTTGATAGAAATCTGTGAAATGACAATCCTCAGCCAATCTAAGTAGAGGCCTGCCATCTTCATCCATGGGAAAGTACTCTGCAGCAAAAGTGTTCAGAAAGCTCTGATAACAGTGTCAGTCACTGCTCACCAGACAAGACCTAGCCCTTACTTCAGAGGGTGAGCATGCTGAAATATTAAGAGGGCAGACAGAAGATTCTAGTCCCAGTCAGGGAGGGCCAGTGAGAGAGAATAGTTTGGGAATGGCTTCTCTGAACAGATCTGGGCAGACCAGTGCAGTAGTTTGCTGTGTTCTAAAATGTACCAGCCTCTACCGTGTCTGCGTCACAGCAGATATATAACCAGGTGGACCTTTGAGGGCCTCATTGAGCTGCCCTCAGGCATAGACCTTCTCAGTGTAGAAGTTGTTACCCACAGGAGGGATGGAGTGGGACCTTGGTTTCAGAGTCTCCTCTCTGGCAGCTCTGTAGAGATCCAGTGGAAAGACTCGAGATAGGACATCACACAAGGCATCTAGAAAATTGCAGAGGCCATCAGACATCAGGCCATAGCTGACAGGACAAAACAGGTGAGAGTCTGAAGAGGAGGGGTCATCAGGATACTCATTAGCTTCTACCTGCTCAGCAGGGGTGTGTGGCGCTGCCCTGAGAGGCCATCTGCTCAGAGAGGACAGCAGACTCTGTTGGGTGATAGGGACATGAAAACTTTCTGGCCTGTCTTTATTTCTGTTTCTGTTCCAGTGAAAGATGTGGGAGGCCATCATCCCTCCCCTGCTAGACTAGCAAGACTAGCAAGCAACACAAAATCTAGCGAGGCCACTGTGAGTTGCCCAGGTACTTAGGAGGTACAAGGCAGGACATTGTCTCTACAAGAATACCCCACCCCCTGCAGTGAGCCCAGTTGTTTACTGTGGGACTGGGAACACCAGCAGCCTTTGGTCTTGGCCTGCTCCCCTCCCTCTTTACCTCCTCACTCACTCTTCCCAGCTGAGTCTTTCTCGCTTGTTAGAGGGGGAAAAAAGTGAATTCACTCCCAGTCCTTTTGAAACCCAAACGTGTCAGTGATCGATGAGGCTGTATTCTCTAACTTCAAAGGAGGAAAACTAAGCAAAGTGAATACTGGCCAGGGGAGTTGAAAAGTCCCAGGGAGCAGGAGACACAGAAGTGACCCTGCCATCATGAGGAGCGCCCCCATCCCACCCCTGCTGGTGCCATGCAGAAGCACAGACAATACCACTTTCAGTAAATCATGACGGATCCTGAATGCCCAGTTTTGTCCCATTTTCAATGGGCTGTGGGCATATTGCTCAAGATATAGTCAGCCATTTGTGCTGGGTTCCCAGCTACTCAAAGGCTCAACATTGAGTGCTCTCTCAACTATATAATGGAGTCTTTGCATATGTGATTTGGATGGAGGCTTATTTTTTCCAAGATTTCCATAGCTAATCATAGTAGAGGTGACCTCAAGTGTAGGGCGGACTATTGTCCCTCTTCACCCCTGCAGCCTTTGAGTTATGCTGAGCTTTAGGAGTATCCAGGCAGCACCTAATTCAATTATTCGTCTGACCCCTGCCGTCTTTGATATTGGCCACTCCTCTAAGCTCAGTAGCTACCAGGGGCCTCCCACAAGCTTGGCTGCTCCGGAGCCTCTATAGTGAGTGGAGAGTGCTCACCCCATTCCTCCACCCCACCCCCAACCTCACTCTAAATTTAAGCCCAGGGAATCCAGTGCTGCAGAGCCAGGAGGCTGCACTTGTGGAGATGCCTATGTGAAGCACCCTGTAGAAGTCCCCATGCGGAGTCTTGGGAACACTGGGAAAGAAAAACTTGGGGTCATTTAAGGGCTGGTGTGGTCATTTCCTTAATCATCTGTGACTGGCAAGGGCCTTGTTTTCAGTAAAGCTCCGAAGCTTCCTTGGCTCTTTATCAATCATAACAAACAGCTAGAATTTATTGAGAGCCTTCAATTTGCCAAGTGCTTTCACATGCTACCTTCCTTCACCCTCAAGCCCAGTACCCATTTTTACAGATGAGAAAACCAAGGCTGAGGCTGAGGAATTGTCAGTACAAACTGGACAGGACTACATCTTCTGCCCCTATTTCCTTTCTCTTGTTGGATGTGAGTGCTATGGTTTTATACTCTACAACTTTTAAAAATAGATTAAGTCCTCGATTTAGGACAGTTTTGAAAAGCTAAAGTGCTATGTGAGTATATTTATAAAACATTCCTAAAATGACAAAATTCCAGAGAAGACCAAGCGCATAGTTGCTGGGCATTAGAGCTAATGGGGCTAAGAGGGAGGTCCATGCCCTGGGACCATCTGTGTCTGAGTGGCAGTAGCAGCTACAAGCATCTAACCATGTGTGCAAAATGACCCAGAGCTGAATACATTGTGCCAACATCAATTTCCTGGGCTATAACCATGTAAGATGTAACCTTTGGTGGAAATTGAGTGATAGGCCCAGTTTCGTTTTTATTAACTCTTAACATATCTCAATAAAAGTGCTATTAATTCCATTGTATGGGACACCAGTACTACACCCAGGAAATGACCAGGTCTCCACATACTGCCAAAGCAGTACAAACGATACAGCTTCCAGGGTCTGGGGAGGGAACAGAATCTAGTAGAGAGGCCAGGTTCTAATACCAATCAGATGTGAGCTGAGACTTTATTTACCGTTTTTATGGGAAAGTACTTAACTAAGGGTTGAACTTCTGTGCTCCAACCCCAGGGATGTAGTTGAGTATCCAGAGACAGTTTCTTAAATGCTGTGACCTCCTCTGTTCCCAGCTGTCAAGTAGCTACGTCATCTGCACCTGTCTCAGGAGGCATTCAGAGAAGCCAGTGGGAGCCAGTGAGATTGACCAGCAGACAAATCTGATGACCTACACAGTAGATAGAACTGAATCCCAAAAATTGGGTTCAAAGTTAGCCTAGTCTACAGTTTGTTCTAGGCCAGCCAGGCTACATAGTGAGACCCTGTCTAAAAAAAAAGAAAAATGAAACTAAATCCTACAGTTGTGGAAATTGCACAAATTTTGGTGATTTCTTTTGAACTAATTCAATAAACTTGTTCCAGTATCTCATGTTTGTCATGTGTGCACAGCATATTAGCAAAACCGTCCCCAGGCCTTGCCACTATAGGGTCACCATTGTTGATGTTTACCTGTGAGTTTTGGTAACACCAATAATAAAAACCAGAGGCAGATATTGGGGTACAACCTGAAGATCAGAAAAGCAAAGTAGTTAAGTCACTAGAGAGCTCTTACCTCTATGAAATCTTCAGACCGAAAAAGAACAAGTTCCTGTCTCATCCCGCCTTATATTCCTTTCTAGTGCTGGGATTAAAGGCGTGCACCACCACTGCCTAGCCTCTATGGCTAACTGGTGTTGCTGCTGGGATTAAAGGTGTGTGCCACCACTGCCTGGCCTGTATGGCTGACTAGTGTGGCTGTTTTACATTCTGATCTTCATGTAAGCTTTATTTATTAGAATAAAAATTAAATATCACTACATTTACCCTTTTGTATAAAATAAAAAGGCTATAACTAATATAAGAAAAACTTTATATAGTAAGTACAATATTTATATACAATATATACAGGCAATAAATATACCAACAGTGTCTACTCCATTTGCATTTAACAAATTCAAAGAAAATACTCCATATCTATCCTATCTTGGTGAGTCCAAAGTTTTGTACCTAATTTATTTTCTATTACAAATTGCATTACTATCCAAAATTATCTTTTGATATCTCTCAACCTTATATACTTTACATTTTCTTAGTAAATTTCTTTTCTGAGTCTCATAAACAAGACTATAACTGTCTAGTCTTCCACTGCCTCAGAGACCGGAAAAGGAAATATTAACTGGGTAAGCAGGAAGTACAAGCAAGCAGCCTCCAAAACTGTTAAATGACAGAAACAGCTGGCTGCCTAAATAGTTACCCAAAGTTCCTCTGCAACATAGGGGCATCCGTTTTTGTCCTAAAGGCCTAGCATATTTAACGGATTTTTCTGTGAAGCAGGATTTCTGAAGGACTGTCCCACCTTGTCTTGCCAAGGTTTTGTCATCGCTCTCTTTTGTGTCCTGTTTGTCCAGGTGGACAGCATATCAAGGCAAGGGCACTTTCTTCCCCAGTGGCTTACTTTTGCCACAAAGAAAGCAAACTCGATGTGGAGTTTCTTCAAGGCCCATTGTCTTCTCTGAAGTAGATTGGTGCTGCCAGAAGCAGACATGTCTCATTGTCATTTTTTTTAAAAAAAAAAAACCTATGTTATTAAAACATCTTAAATATCATATTCTGTAGATCTCTGAAGTGTTCAAAGATGATATATCTATTTAAAATATATCTGTTTGACTTTGAAAACATATCTAATGTGACTACAAGTTCTCTTGTAGTAGGTAACTACTTACTAACCTGCATTTTCTTATTATCCTAAACAGTTGTAAATAATATTTTCAAGAAATAGAAATTTGCATTACATTATTAAATGAGCTGTATAGGCAAAATATCTTGAATAAGATTAGAAAGGTATATACAGTGTGTTTTTAACAAAATTAATCTCAAATTTGTATCAATATACAAATTTGTATACAATATACAAAAGTTCAATCCTGTGTAAAATATTGAAAACTAGTAGTTGCTTTCTAAAAGTAGATTCAATAATTTACCTTTTTATCTTATCTATATCCTCCCTTTTTTCTTTTCAAAGTAGATTCTACCCTTTTACCATATCATATCTGTATTCCCCCTTTTTTTCTTTTCAAACCAAGAACTGTGAATCTCATCTCCTTTGTTCAACTTTCCTCCTGACAATAACCAATAACAACTTGTAACCAATCTCTTAAACAATGAAAATATCCATTATCCATTGAACAACTAAAAACTACCCACCCCACCTCTTGGGAATGTGGGCATCATATTCTTAAATTTGCTTCCTCCTGTCTGAGGGTGATGGCATCTTTAGGAGATCCTGAAAAGAACATGTTTGGTTACTTGTCAAGCCCTGAGAGATGTAGCTTTGTTATTTGTTGTTCAGTCTCTGTGTAATAAGAAAGTGTGGGGCTTGTCTCAAGTCCTGGCTAGAGTAGTCTGTGAGGCTGGATCATCTCCACTAACCACCTTGAAATTGTTCTGAGCAGTTTTCAGTCCAAAAACTGATCTTAAGGTGGTGTTTTTTCAGTTTAATGGTGTTATCATAGTCCTGGAGGAATCGTCATTGTGAGGCCCCATCCTCCTTTTGGAGACTTCTAAGGTCACTGTTAGGCATGCTCATGATTTACTGCAGAAAACTAATAGATACTCAAACCCGAAATCATGAACAGGAAGGTAGACGAAACCTTTTCTAGAATTAGTTAGTACTCTATATGACCATTGATATCATGACAAAAAGTTTAGAATAGATATATATTTATAATATATAAATATATAAGATTTATAAGATATATTATACTAAATATATAAGATTTATAAGATATATACCTTATAAATATCTTATAAATCTTATAAATATATAAGATTTATAAGATATATACCTTATAAATATCTTATAAATCTTATACCTTAAGAAAAACTGTTAACAAGTTGATATAAAACCAAAGGATTATGAGATTAGTGGTAATAAAGTAGTTCTTAGTTTTTTTCCCCTTCCCACATCGGGCGGCTCTACTGACATGAGACAGAGACTTTGGGTTTCACTTTAGCAAGCATGCTTGTGTTTAGAGAAGGAGAGAGCCACACTCCAACTCCAAAGCCAGCTTTAGTCTTTAACTGAACTGGGACTGCAAAAAGACCATTTGCATTATATGTCTGTAGAGAATGGCAGAAACAAACACTTGGGAAGATTTATGAAATTTTATTATGTTGGAAATAGGATATATCAATAGGCCAATTTACTTTCTCTTGGGATACGTTTTCTGAATGATTTGTCCCTTTTCTTCAACTGTCTCATTTGTCAGGTGGTCTTCAGATTCCTTAACTGGATACCTTTATTCTCCTGAAAAGACAAAAACAAAATCTTTTCCCAACCTTAACTTTGGAGAGATTCTCTTTTGGCAAGTTCTATCTGATCAAATGAAACACATTTGTTAGTTTTATAGGTTAGTTTCGATTAAACTGCCTTGGTGGTTAATGAACTATTATCTCTTCTCATTAAGAGGTGTCTCTTGTTCAAATCGAATCTTTTTCGATTTTGATGGCATCCATAGCTTTTCTTCTCCTGTGGAAACAAAAACAAAACCCCTTCCCCAATGCAACACACTTGTCCTGGTTTCCATTCTGAGGTAGATCTGTCTTTAAAGTATATCAACTGATTTAATTCTGTAGCTTTCTCTACTATCCAGTATTCTCTCTCCACAACTGTGTTCCTTTTTCATTAGCATTTAGAAAATTCAAAGTTAATAAAGCATTGTGCAATCTATTTTTAGTGATGTATATCATCCCTTTCTGTTTATTTAACATATCCTTTAGAGTTCCATTTGATCTTTCTATAAATTCTTACCCTGTAGGATTGTGTGGTATGCCTGTAATAAGCTTTATATTAAGAAAAAAACTTTCATTTTCTTAAGAGACATATGCTGGACCATTAATCTGTCTTTATTTGTGCAGGTATACCCATGATGGCCATAACTTCTAGCAAATGTGTGATTACCAAATCAGCCTTTTCTGATCTCAAGGTAGTTGTCCATTGAAAATGTGAATAGGTATAAATGGTGTGATGTACATATTTTAGTTTTCAAAATTCTACAAAATGGAACACATCCATGTGCCAGATTCCATTCCTTTGCATACCCTTTGGATTACTTTCTGCAGGTAGTGGTGTTTGGTTATATAAAGAACAAGTAGAACATTTCCTTATAATTTCCTTGATTTGTTGACATGTGATGGAAAAGTCTTTTTTTAAACCTTTGCTATTGACATATTTTTTATGAAATTCTGAGACCTTCAGCACATTTCCAATCAATAATTGATTGATTTCTGCAGGACCTGGCAGACCCATATGGGATCAGATGTGTATTATGTATATGAGGTTATTCCTATTCCTGATTGTATCTTGTAACTGTATAAATAATAAAGTCAATTCTGTATCATCTGGTATAAATTTAGTGGTTTCAATATGCAAAACAACTCTTTCTGCATATTGCAAATCAGTAACTACATTGAGAGGTTCTTTAAAATCCCTTAGTACCATGAGAATACCATATAATTCTGACTTTTAGACAGAATCATAAAGGCTTTAATCCATTTTGCTTAAATTTTCTGATTTGTAACCTGCCTTTCTTGATTTATTTGCATCAGTATAGAATGTAGGGCTTCCAGTTATTGGTGTGTCGTGTGCAATGCAAGGAAGGATCCAGTTAGTTCTCTTTATAAGTTGGATTCTCTTGCTTTTGGGATAGTTGTTGTTAATCTCTCCCAAAAAATTACTACAAGCTCTTTGCTGGAGTTCACTTGCTTCCCATAATGTCTCAATTTTATCATTATTAAAAGGTGCTATAATTTTTTTCTGGGTCTATTCCTGCCAATTGACAAAGTCTCAATTTTCCTTTTAGAATTTACTCAGAGACCTTTTTTATATTTTACTCAGTTTATGTGGTTAAAAGATCCATTCTAAGATAATATCTTCCCTCTGCATTAAAATTCCTATAGGGGAATGCTTGGAGGGTAATATGATCAGAATGTTATTAAGCTTCAGATCCACATGATCCACATGTGCCTTCTGTATTTCTCTTCAACTAGAGCCAATTCTTTCTCAGCTTCTAGGGATAATTCCCTAGGACTGTTTAAGTCCTTGTCACCATCTAAGGTTTTATTTAAATTAATCAGTTCACCTATCCCAATAGTGGGCCATAGCTGGGAAATGTCTCATAGCAATCTTTGGAAGTTATTAAGAATCTACAATCAATCTCTCCTAATTTTCACCTTTTGTGATCTAATTTTTTTTTTGTAAATCTATCTTATAGCCTAAATAATCAATAGATTCTTCTCTTTGTATTTTTCCAGGAGCAATTTGTAATCCCCAACAAGGCACAATTTTCTTTACTACTTCAAACATTCTTTTAAATTATCTACATTTGAATCATATAGCAAAATGTCATTCATATAATGGTAAACTATAGATTCAGGAAATTGTTTATGTATCATTTCCAATGGCTGACTTACAAAATATTGGCATAGGGTGGGACTATTTAATGTTCTCTGTGGGAGAACTTCCATTGATTTCTTGGCAGGCTGAGAATTATATAAGTAGGCACTGTGAAGGCAAATTTTTCTCTGTCTTTTTCTTGTAAAGGTATAGTGAAGAAACAATATTTTAACTCAGTAACTATAAGAGGCCATCCTTTAGGTTAATAGGGAAGGCAAAGAAATGCCAGACTGTAGAGAGCCCATTGGCTGAGTCATATTATTAACAGCTTTTAGATCTGTTGCCATTCTCCATTTTCTATATTTCTTTTTAACAACAAATACAGAATTCCAAGTGTTGGTTGATTCTTCAATATACTGAGCATCTAGTTAATCCTGTACCAGCTGTCCTAAAACCTGCAGTTTCTCTATTGTTAAAGACCATTGCTTAACCCATATAGGTTTGTCAACCATTTTAAAGGTAGGGATATTGGTGCCTTTGAAATATCAGCAGTTGTTGTGCCCTGTTCTTGTACAATCCTTGTACTGAATGGTCAGTGGCTCTTTATAATATCTTGTAATATTTTTTCCAGAAATATATGTTAATTTATGGTTTCTTTCTAAGATCAGGGGAATATTAATCTGATTATTCAATTGCTATGTTAACCACATATGGCTTTAATATTCCTCTCTGTCCTTCTGACCCTGTATATTTTGTGCTCTGCTCTAACTGAGATAAAGGTCAGATCCCTAAAAACTGGACATTTACATCCTGAAGTGGCCAATTTGGATGTCAAGATTCTGATGAAATTATTATTATACTCACACCTGTGCCCACCAGACCTTCAATGGCAATCTCATTTATTTGTATTTTTAATTTTGGTCTTTGTTCATTTACAGAAGTTTACCGAAATATTTGCTTTATGGTTTCTTCTGAATTTTTTTTTTATTGAAAAAAAAAAATTTCCGCCTCCTCCCCGCCTCCCATTTCCCTCCCCCTCCTCCCGCCCCTCTCCCCCTCCCCCCACTCCTCTTCTCCTCCCTCTCCAGTCCCAGGAGCAGTCAGGGTTCCCTGCCCTGTGGAAAGTCCAAGGTCCTCCCCCCTCCATCCAGATCTAGGAAGTTGAACATCCAATCTGTCTAGGCTCCCACAAAGCCAGAACCTGAAGTAGGATCAACACCCCATGCCATTGTCCTTGGCCTCTTGTCAGCTCTCATTGTCTGCCATGTTCAGAGAGTCCGGTTTTATCCCATGCTTTTTCAGTCACAGTCCAGCTGGCCTTGGTGAGCTCCCCATAGATCGGTCTGACTGTCTCAGTGGGTGGGTGCACCCCTCGTGGTCCTGACTTCGTTGTACATATTCTCCCTCCTTCTGCTCCTCATTAGGACCTTGGGAGCTCAGTCCGGTGCTCCAGTGTGGGTCTCTGTCTCTATCTCCATCCATCGCTAGATGAAGGTTCTATGGTGATATGCAAGATATACATCAGTACCCAGACCCAAAAAGAAGATCATGGGATGTACTCACTCATAATTGGTTTCTAGCTATGGATAGGGGGCCTCTGAGTCTATAATATGTGGTTCTAAAGAAGCTAAACAAGAGGGCAAACCCAAGGAAAAACATATAGTTATCCTCCTGGCTATGGGAAGTAGACAAGAGTGCCGGGCAAAAAATTGGAATCTTGGGGGTAGGGTGGGATGGGGGTAAGGGGAGATGGAGAAAGAAAAGTGTGAAGGAGAGGATGAGGGGAACTTGGGGAAACGGGATGATTGGGGATATAGGAAGGTTGGATAGGGGAGCAGGGAAACTCATATCTTAGTTAAGGGAACCACCTAAGGGTTGGCAAGAGACTTGAACTTGGTGTGGCTACCAGATGCCCAGGGCAATGTCCCCAGTTAGTTCCTTGGGCACCTGAGGATAGGGAACCTGAAATGATCCTATCCTATAGCCATACTGAATTTTTTTTGTTCTCTTTTCTATAGCTGTTCTATTATCCAGAGAAGTATGGTGTCTTACAATAGGCATTAGGTTCTTTAATTGCTCTGGAAAGAAGTTTCCTCTATTATGACAGGAAATGAACCAAATTTGGCACAGGTCCCTGAGAGAGGCTCCTCACAGAGTTTCCCGACTACAAGGATTACCTTGAATATCATCATTGACATACATTCATTAGTCCATCGCTTACCTTTGTCACACTTTCCACATAATCCAGAAGGGAAGGGCATTCTGAATGGATGGTTCTTAGAAAAAAAACATTGTTTCTAAGAATTTCTTGTCTAAAATCCCTTTTAAGGTGACCTTGTTTGCCCCAATTATAACATTTGACATTTCGATTTTTCCTCAGACCTCAGGAAATCACCTCTCTTATCCATGCATTATCATGGTGATGAGATTCAATGTTAATTATATCTCAAATCCATTCCTCCAAAGATGCTGACCTTGCCTTTAACATCCCAATTATCCTTTTGCATAGAGAATTAGCATTTTCAAAAGTCAGAGATTCAATTATTATTTGTCTAACTTCTGAATTTGGTATCATTCTCTTCTGATGAAATCAATCTTTGTAAGAAATACATAAATTTAGGCTTCCTTTGGGCCCTATATAACTTTAGTAAATGACTCAATTTTCTTTCCTCTTTTCCCAATTTTGTCCCAAGAATTCAAAGCTGCTGTATGACATAAATTCAGGTGTGACCATCATATACACCTTGCCTTTCTATAGTAGCATAATTTCCTTCTCCAAGAATTTGGTCTTGGGAGATTTTCCTACTTCTAGCTTTACTCCATTGTTCAATAATCTTAGTCTCTTCTCTGAACCAGGTATTCCATTGTAAAACACCTTTAACCAATTTCATCCAGTCTTTAGGGATAATTCTATCACAAACTGACCACAAGTTTAACAAAAAGTGAATGCATGCCATATGAGACCATTGCTTCCTTGAATCTCCTTAAATATACCATTGGCACAGGAGTCTAGTTAGCTGTAACAAAGCCTCTGCCATTGGCAATTCCTGTAAGATTATTGGATATATTATGATTGTTTGTTTGAAACCCTTAGGTTGTTCCTCTCTATTCTCATAATGCAACGCTAAAATTGGTTCTCCATTAAATTCCCTGTCTGGATTTGAATATCTCTATGATCTGTTTTATTAGATTTTTCTAAGACCTGTATCTTAGCACTCAGATTAACCAACTTTTCAGTGATAAGACAAAAATGATAAAACTGATAATGTTTACAATTGACATTACATAAATCTCATCTAAATTAGATATCCTCTCATTTAATCATTCTATATTCAAACTGCCTAGCATATTATTATACAGAGACTCAAATCCGTCCTTTGTAATGATTTTTCCTATTTTTTAATTGGGAAAACATTCTCTCTTTGAAATAATTCCTCCCTTTAAGAATTCCCAATTGTTTTATCAAATATACCAATAATGTTGATGAAGGTGTGAAGCTTATTGCTGCTTTGTAGAACAGTAAAGGCCTGACTGGATTTCAAGGCAGCTACCTAGTTTGGCAGCCCCCCAAGAAGGGGGTTCAGGGAGAGCCCACAACCTATGGTGGAGAGAAACAGAGAGGACAGGGAGGGCTGTCTGAAAAATGCACAGGGGATTGTTCTGGAAAAGAACATGTGGCGGGGGGAGGGGAATGGGAGCTGCCTGAAGGCAGAACAAGGCAGTCTAGAGTGGGTGAGTCCTGTACTGTTTGGAGCCCAGGTGCTTCTGAGGATTGGGTACTACAACAGGAAAATCTTAAACTAGCTCAGAGGCTTGGGGAAAAAAAAGAAAACTTAGCTGGGTGGGGCTGGAGCCCCAAGTGCAGCTGGGGGGGGGGGGGCACATGCAGCTTTGGCGTGTGCTGGTGGCTAAAAAGCCACAGGCTTTTTCATTAATTTATACCCCAAACCTTGGGTGCCAATTGTAATCTTAATAATAAAAACCCAGAGACAGATACTGGGAACAACCTGAAGATCAGAGAAGCAAAGCAGCCAAGCCACTGGAGAGCTCTTACCTCTGTGAAGTCTTCAGACTGAAAGGGAACAAGTTCCTGTCTCATCCCGCCTTATCTTCCTCCTAGTGCTGGGATTAAAGTGTGCATGCCCACCACCCAGCCTCATGGCTAGCTAGTGTGGCTGCTGGGATTAAAGGTGTGTGCCACTACTGCCTGGTCTGTATGGCTGACTAGTGTGACTGTTTTCCATTCTGATCTTCAGGCAAGTTTTATTTATTAAAATACAAATAAATCATTACAGTTTTCTTCATTTAATTTGCACAACCACCTCCGAGTTAAGAGCTGTCATTATCTCCTACAATTCTTTAGAGTCATAAAATGAGTTACAAAGAGGTAAAGAAACATAAGATCTCTTAATTATTAGGAAGTAAGGCTGGGATTCAAAGCTGGCCAACCTGAAGAAGCCATAAACTTGTCTTCTTTTCTAAATAGCCTTCTCAGGTTGTAAGGCCTGGGCATGACAAGGAAGATAGAGCAGAAGTGTGAGGACTTTGGAATGCAAAGAAAAAGACTGGGAGAAGGATCAAATCTCTAATAGAAAGTTAGGCATGGTTGAATTCTACTTGGAGTCCCACAGAGACTACATTAGATAGTATGGAGTTAGAGGGATCACGTTTCTGCTGAACAGAGTTGCCCTTGAGAGGATTGTGAACTTACTTTTGTTAACATTCAATAGTATGTATAGTTTCTTTTTTATTTCATCCTTATTTATTTTGTGTGCATGTATATGTATGAATGGGTCTACACATGCTGTAGCACACATGTAAATTAAACAACAATTTATGGAAGTCAATTCTCTCCTAATATGTGTGTCCCTGGGATCAAACTAAGGTCATCAGGCCTGGCAGCAGGAGCCTCATCTACTAGCCTTTTATATTCAGTTTCTTAAAGGGCAAGATTAGCAAGTTAGCAAGGAAAGTAGAATGTTTTTATAACCTTACTGGATCCTGGCCGTTGCTGCTACCCTCCTTGAACCTCTTAAATTTTGTATAATGTTTGCATTTCATCTAAGCTATAAAGTACCTATCATGTCTGTAAGTTTCCAAATACCCATGTGTTCCCTGGTTTTCATCACAAGTAGGACGTTATCTCTTAGATAATAATATCTATAAGGAAATAGGCACTATTTATAATAAGCATTATTATTATATTATAATGCAGCTCATGACCTTGGATTGGAAGAGCAACTTCAGGTACCCTCCACCTCCTAAATATCCTGGATGGTTCTGAGCAATCTAGTAACCAGTTGTAAGATCCGTGGACACTGTATGGCTGAATGGAAATAGAGTGGCTCTCATGCTGGGAGGTGCACCAAACCTACTGGAGTAAGGAGCAGGTGGTAGAGGGGGTGAAGATGGATTGCCCAAGACCCAAAGGGGCCAAAGATGGCAATTTGAATATGCTGTGTAAGTACTTGGCCCTTTGGGGGTGGGGGGAGTCAATCAGCCTAGGATCAAGTCATAGACCCTGAAAACTGCTCATTCTTACTTCCATAAGACAGCCTTAGGCATAGACAGCTTCGCTGCCACTTGCTCTTCATTAGAACATCTCAAGGGGTGCATACTGATTCTTCTAGAAGCACCAAGCTTCTCTCCCAACAGATGTAACAGGACTGATTATAGACGCTTTTCTCCAGTAGGCCTAAAAAAGATTCCACATTCCTTCAGGAAACAAACCTCAGGACAGCCACAGAAGAACTGAGCTCCGTTGTATAGGTGAAACATCTAAGGCCCTAAAGCCCACCTCTACTCAGACTCAGGGAGAGAACAGGCAGGCCAAAGCTGCTGGCTCTCCGCTTGGCTTACATAACTCCTGACTCCTCAAGTCCCTGGAAACTGAGGCCAATTCCCTGGAAGATCATTCTGTTCTCTCCTGTTTTTTCAAGAAGAAAGCCAGCCTGATCACTGGCTCTGAAGACTGTGTGAGAATGTCCCGTTTCCTTCTTCCACGAACTGAGTGCCTGCCATCATGGCCATTGTTTAGTTCAGTTCTCTTTGGACCTGCCTGGATCTCATAGCTCTATGTATGTTTGGCTTGTATTTTAAAGAACTTTGCTTTATCTTATGTATACCCTCCTCTGTTCCCAAAAGGAATATGATGACTCACAACAAAGAAAATAAGCAATGAAATGAGCACATTAGGAAGACATGAAGTAAGAAGCAAGGAAAGGAGACAGAAGGATGTAAGCTCCCCAGTGTCTGTGTTCACAGAGGAGGCATCAGATTCTTTATTGCAATATCCCAAAGGCAGAAGCAATCCTACTTCAGGTAGTTGAGGGAGAGAGTAATAAGGTAAATTTTTCAAAACATCAAACTTCGCTGAAAGTTGAAAGATGCCTTTCCTAGTACTAAAAGCAGTTTCTCACAAGAGGCTTGATAGTAGGGACTTTAAATACCCTTGCAGCAATGGAAAAAGATTTTATAGGCTATGTCTTGAGGTAGTGAGAATGGAGGAATATGACTAAAACATCCTCAAGGAATGCCATGCTGTCTGGGACTCTTAGCTTTCCTGGAGCCTCACTGTATTCCAGGTAAAATTGGAGCATCACTGTGGATGTGGCTCTGGTGGAAGAATGCTTGTGCACCAAGTGTAAAAGTGCACCAATGCTGGCCTCATTCCTCTGTTCCACATAGACTGAGCATGATTCATGCCTATAATCTAGCACTCAGGATGTGGACACAGAAGGATCAGAAGTGCAAGATAGACCAACCATAGCTATATGGTCAGTTTAAGGCTATCCTGATGCTACTTGAGGTCCTGCCTAGAAATAAATAAATATATAGAAAACACACTTAAATTTTTTTGTAGCAGCTATTTTAAAGTAGAGGATCTAATAGGATCTCTAATATGCAATGCAAGAGTACAAGGTTTGGAGTAGCTAGGTAGATACAGAACAGGAACATCCATGTACCAAGATACTTGTATAGTATCTTTCCCATGCATTCAGAGGAGCCATGTACCACCTCCACAGTCAACATTGGCACCTGCCTATGGGAGTAGCTCTGGCAGCATTAGTACCCAAACAATGGCTGATCTGAGGCCCTAGCTGCAAGAGGAAATAGTCCTTTCCAATAATTGCTCATTTTGAGTAGGGTGGTCAAGTGGCTACAGCCTCCTCCTCTGGCTGCATATGGCATATACAGACTTGCTCATCAGACCTTGTATTTACTCTGTCACCTGGTTGAGAACTGGAGAAGCAAACATGGGGCCCAGTGACTAGGTGGAGGTTGGCTGGAAACTACTGGGACCCAGGACTGTTAATCTGGTAAAGAGGAGGTGAAGAAGGAGAACAGTCTCTTCTGCATGGGCCTCACTATTGATGGGGACAGAAGACCACATGGGACAGTGATAAAGCAGAGCCCTACTGCTTGGTCTTACTGTGGTGAAAGAAGTGATCCTTAGAAGAGATGGCAGCTGTCTAGATGGACAGGACAACCACGGCCATGGCAGTTTTGTTGGATGATTCCTACTGAAAGAGCAATCCTCCCTGCGGGAGCTTTACCTTAGCTCTAAGATAGACATGGCTTCTTCTGAGCAAGTCAAACCTCAACATCGAAGAATCCTTGTCTTGTCGGTTTTAGTCTTAACAAGAATAGAACAAGCTTCTGGAACAAGACACAGTGGAGTCAGGAGAAGTGGCCTTAAGTGAAAACACAGCTGTGGGGTTTACAGACTGCACTGCAGGGAAGCGTCATCCAGTGGGAGCGGCCAGCCTCACTATAGACTTTCCAACACTAATGAATTGGGAACTCCATGCTGAACAGGGTTTAGTTTGAGGATTCCTGTGCCAGCAGATGGATGTATTTTTCTTGAAAGACCAAGGTGCCAGAACTCTTCATGATTACGTTACTGGAGCAAGGTCCTTTTTTGTGGTTTGTGAAGTTGAGCGTCAGGACTGCAGGATTCTCTTGCTCTTTCTTACTCTTATTTTTTCCAGGTCAGAACCAGAGCTTGGAGCAGGGAGGAAAATCCTGCTGAATGAGCAAGTTCTTTCTTAAAAAGCTCTTCAAGTCCAAAAAGACTTCAGTGGACTTAGGAGAAAGAAATTTAATACATTGCCATAGAATCACTGTTAACCAAGTTAAAGCAAAGCCCACAGCATCTTTGTCTTATAAAAGAAAGCAAAGAGGAGATGGAAAAAAGAAATGATGCTTAGGAAATCCAAACCAAACAATGAAGACTAAGGAAGGAAAACTAAAGATCACTTCAAAGAATGTGAAGATTCCCTCCTAATAAGATTTTTCAATTTAAAAACCTAAGCTTCAGGTAGGAGGGACTTTTCTGTTCCTTTCAAGTTTGCCATAAATGACATTCTCTAAATGTCCCTGTGTAGGATTGGCTACCTTCCACTTAAGGAGCAGTTAGATACCCCGCAAGACCCAGAAACTGTGGAGGAGCATGACCATGGGAAGCTGAGAGGCTTCCCAGACTGTTCTCTGACCTGAGCTTGAACTTGAGTCCTAGCAGCTAGCAAATTGAAGCAAGCTCAGCCTCCAGGAGAACCTAAGGTGGGCTGAACCAGAGCAGTCCTAGCCAGAAAAATACTGTTCAACTTTCACCCCTGACCTCTGTCTTTACATCACTGTGAGGGAACCATGATTACTCTTCTAAATCATCTGCTTAGACCATCCACTCTATCCTGCCAGGGCTGCAAGTACCTTCAGGGCCCAACAAGACAAGGAATCTAAGACCCTAAAGGAAGCCCCATATTTCCTCCGCCAGCTAACTAGTCTTGTGGCTCCCCTGTAGCCACCAACTGGAATGGTGCGCTGCTGGTCTCCCTTGTCACTCCACTTAGAGCCCAAGAGGCTCAACAACCCCAGCAAGACTGGCACTTCACCTTCCCAAAGTCTGTGGAAAGGTTTTCTTCCTCATCCAAGGGTTCTAGACTTTAACTTAGCCTTGGTCCTATGGCCAGATGACTTGCCCACTCCCATCACAGAACCATGACAATAGAGGGTCCTATCACAAGTTTGTGTTCTGCTGCCCACAGCCTGCTCCCCTTTGTAGTCTCAGCCTGCTTCTAGAAGTACAAGGCTCTTTCATTCTCTCTCTTTCTCTCTCCCCACCCCCCCACTCTTTCTCTTTGAGGCGAGGTCTCTCCATGAGAGCCCTAGAACTCATCATGTAGACCAGGCTGGCCTCAGATTCACAGAGCTCTGCCCGCCCCTGCCTCCTGAGTGCTGGGATTAAAGGCGTGCACCAGCACACTCAGCAGCTCTTCCATTTTTTCTTTTTTTAAAAAATATTTATTTATTTATTATGTATACAGCATTCCTTCCATGTATGGATGCAGGCCAGAAGAGGGCACCAGACCCCATTACAGATGGTTGTGAGCCACCATATGGTTGCTGGGAATTGAACTCAGGACCTTTGGAAGAACAGTCAGTGCTCTTAACCTCTGAGCCATCTCTCCAGCCCAGCTCTTCCATTTTCTACACAAAGAAGACTTGCTTGGCTTTTGTCAGGATGGCAGGTACAAGGCCCCTTTCAAAGCCTCATTCCTGTGGCAGAGGCCTAGAGAGCAGCCTTGTGAACGCCTGGAGGCTTCATTTCACCTCTTTCCCCTTCGCTAAGTACCAGGGATGTTGTTAGCTAGAAAGTGTCCACCAAAGAAGCCCCATTCCCTGCAAGAGGATTGACCAGCAGTTAGTGCTTCTGTTCCATGTAACAACTGCTTCAGGAGTGGCTGCCATTCTTGCAGGCTCACTTCCTGCTGAGTCAGTCCCTGCAGGGCCCCAGGCTGGTAGAGATGACAGCAGCTAGGCCTCTTTATGCCCTGGCTAAGCTTGCTGTAGGAGGCATCAGGAAACACTGTTCCTCTTCAGGGTATTGACAAGATAGGAACATTTTCTTGCTTCCCTGGGTATTTGGGCCCCTAGTTTCAATAGAGCTGGTTTTTGTTGAGTGACTCTGCCTGGATCTCCTTTGCTGGAGTTCTTCCCTGTTTTCTTTGGGCATTCCTCTGCTTGCTCTCTGGCTGGGAGGCACTGGTGCAGCTGCACTGACCTTTATGCTCAGTGGACACCCTCTCCTAGCTGTGGACCTCAGCTAGGTCACATATCCTTTCTTGAGCCTGTTCCTAGGACAAGACACTATTGGCATTGATGTCTGATCAGCAACTGAAAGGCCTAGCACATCAGGTCTAGCCTGCCTCTCGAGATTGGATTTGCTTTCCTATAGAATCCCTGGATGGGCATCTCATTAGGAAATGCCTACCAGTACTGCCTCTGTGTCTGCTGCAAGGATTAGTGTACTCAGTGAACCTTGCACCTGTAGGTACCTACACACCTGTAAGCATACCTATTGGCTTGGCTTCTCAGAGAAACAGCATGCCACTGTCCTGGGTGAATTTCAGATCTTCATAGAGCAGTGCCCCCACCCTGTCCCATCCCTACCTCTCCACTTTTGGCTTTTCTTTGAATATTTTCATTACTTGTCCATCTTTAACACAGTCTGTTGTCTGACCACAGCTCTTGGTCTCCCACCTCTCTAGAGTTCACAAACACCTAGGAGGTCAGTACATCCTAGTGCTTTGCAATGTATTATAGACCTCAGTTCTGCTGCTTACTGGCCAATATGGGTCTAATATTTACCAAATTTCTCAAACATAGGGTCGTGTGAGAATTTAATAATCACATGAAAGATGATTAGAACAGGTATACTTATTAAATATTAGTTTCATACATAACATCTGACACTCAGACCCCCTTTTTCTTTTCAGTTGGGCTTCGTTTTCCTTTCCTGTCTGTTGGCACTCAAGTTCCCTGATCTATCTCCGTCCATCTGTTGCTATATTATATCGCCCTCCCTTGCCCATTATTCATCCCTCAAACCTTTCTGGAAATATCTAGCTTTGAATCAGATTGGCTTTCTTCACACTACTGCCAAGGTTGCAGAGGGTTGTTCACTAATTCCAGCGCCTACGTGGTCCCCAGCAGTCCTCATGCTTGACCCCGTCCAGCTTTACTATTGTCCTCCAACCTTCATCCTTTCCTCAAACGTCTGATCCTCTCACCAAACTCTCCATTCCTTACAGATAATTTGGCACAAAACAGAAACCATACTAAAATGTTCCAAGTCCTCCTTGCCTGGTCTACAGATCTGTCTCCATCCCTGCTCAGTCTTTCTGTCTCGCAGTAGAGAAGGGGTCTTCCAGTCCCTGGTGGTCTCAGAAACAACCAGTTTTTACTTCCATCTCTGTGTGTCTTCTCTCGTGCTGTAGTCACGCCTTCTTACGAAGGTTGTCACTCTCGGATACCTCCCTAAGTTCCTCATTGTCCTGTCCCACTGCATTTCCTTTTGCCTCTTCCCTGCAGCTGTTCCCAGTGCCCCTCTCAACCCCGTTTCCTTGCCTTCTCACTTTTCAGTCTGTCCCTAATTACCTCTGCTCCCACCACTTCCCATAGATCCAGTGGGGTCCCTGTTTGGGATACACAAGTGTAACAAACTGACTTAATTTTTCCTTCCTTAAGACTTATTTTCCCCTTAGCTTCTTTAAGACATAAATCAAGACCCACAACCACCCTTCTCAGTCTCTGCTCTCAACTCTTTCACAGAGGTGTTTCTCAGAACTCCACTAAGATCCTTATTTTTCGACAGTCTCATCCACTGCAGTAAGTTGTCATCTTACAAGATGAAACCTACAGATATTTTACCACCTGGAAATCTCAGACTACATCTCTAGCAGCCTTCTCACCATCCCCACCACAACAAATAAATCAGCAACTCCAAATGGGACCCAAACTCTTCTCCTAAGCCTGCCATCCCTCGTTGCTTGTGGGAATAGCCACACCATCTGTCTTGCTGTCTGAGGCAGAGAATCTTTAACAGTCTCTGTGACACCTCCTTTCCCCCTTCATATCCAGACCAGCAAAGTTCCATGATACTGGCAGCAAGTCAAGAGCATGGGTTTGATTTTAAACTCTGGTTCTATTGTGCTGTGGACAGATTACTTAATGTTTTGTTTGTGTGAGTGTATATGTGTGTGCACATGTGTATTTGCATGTGTGTGTGTGTGTGTATGTGTGTGTGTGTACATGCAGATCTGCTTGTATGTGGAAGCCAAAGGACAGTCTCAGGGGTTTGTCCTCAGGTGCTGTTTATTTTTTGTTTCTCACTATCTTGGGATTCAAGTAAGCTACACAGGCTGGCTATTGAATCCCAGAGATCTGCTTGTCTCCACCTTCCCAAGTCTATTACAGACATGTTCACAGATGATCCTGGAATAGCTGGCTATCAAATCCCAGGGTCTACTTGTCTCTACCTTCCCAACACCATCACAGATATGCTCGCAGATGCACATTATACCTTGCTTTTTAAAGCATGGGTTTTGGGAATCAAACTCTGTTCCTTCTGCTTTTAAGGCAAGTACTTTACCAACTACTCCTTAACCCTCTCAGCTGAGCAATCTCCATAGCCACACACGCCTCCCTCAACAAGATCTCAATATGTAGCCCAAGCTGTTCTTAAAACTGTGACCCTCCTGACTCAGAATCCTGAATGTTAAGACTATAGGTATTTATCACTGAACCTAGCTAATTCTTAATCTTTCTCAGCCCCAAGTTCCTCATCTATTAAAAAGAAGTTATGACAGCTAATTCAAGTGGTTGTCATCAGGATAAGGGAAAGCCTTTACTGGGTATGTATTTGATAAATATGAGTACCCTGTTCAATAACTGAGTAACCCTCTGTCCCCACCACCACCACTCTAAATTGCTGTTTCTGTAGTTTCCTGACCTTGGAGCCTCTCCTGAGATCACATTTACCAATGTTCCATGACTGAGGACCACAGTGTCAATTTCATCCCTCCTTTTTCCACCTTTGGGGCTAGGAGTCCCATCACATGGTTTGATGTGTCTTGCTCTAAGCTGTCTCTGGATGCCCCCATCCTCACAACCCTGCCTGAAGTCCAGGCCTTATCTCCTTAATCTGTCATGGGGGCCTTTCTCAAAGCCTTTCTCCTTCAGCCTCCACTCACATCAGCCCATCTCTACCTGATGGCCAGGTGTCTCCTCTGACCCCTGCTGTGGTTTCCTTCATGACACCCCTGCATGCAGCTGCCCTGATCAGCTTAGCCCCTTTACCTCCCTAAAGCAGCCTAATAGCTCCCCCTTTCACAATAACAGAGGGGAAAGACATAAAACAAGATTAGAAGCATGCTAGTCTTTGCTCAAAATCAAAGTAGTACTACCTTGTCATGAAGAACCTGGACAAAGCAGATAAAGTGGAGAATCCCGGGGCACCTCCTATTGTGCTGTTTTCATTTCTTTCTCTCAACCCCTTGACGCAGTCTTTGCAGTTTCCATGTTATGCAGTCAAATGTGCAGCCTGCTTTAGCCACGCATCCCCAATTTCCCAGGTTGGTGAGAATTCTTCATGAACCATCATAAATATGGCCGTCCGCACTCCCACATGGACTGTAGTGGAGCCTGTCGTCGTCCCCCACCCCTGCCACTATTGATCATCCTATTAGAATCAATGCAATAGTAGTACTGAGGCAAACAGCTTCACAAGGAATCCTTTCCCCTACATTTCTGATCAAATTTCTAAGCCACAAATCCATTGCTTAAAATATTGAGGCAAAGGATAGAGTGTAGGTTGGTTTTTTTGTTTGTTTTCATTTTTGTTTTTTAGTGGACAAAACCAACACAGTGCCTCAGCTAGAAAATGGTAAGTGAAGACAAAAGGGCAAAAGGTTGCAGTTGTGATTAGTGTATTGTTATAATTGATTTGCTGCACAGTGGGTTATTTTGCTTTTTGGGAGGAACATTCTTTTTGATACAGAATCTCAGTAGGTAGCCCAGGATAGCCTTGAACTTTGGTCCTTTTGCCTCAGCATCCCAAGTGCTAGAGTTAAAGGCAAGTAAAACCATACCTATCTATTTTTAATATTTCCTTGTTTTTTAGTTTGTATTAATTATACAAAATAATGGGTTCATTTTGACATTTTTATACACATATATAATGTACTTTGACCATATTCAGCAGCCATCACTGTGTCTTGTCCCCGCTCCCCTAGCCCTTCCTTAGTAGAAGCACTTCTGCTCTCATGTCTTTTTCAATTTAGATTCTATGTATGAGACAAAATATATTTGTCTCTCTAGGTCTGGTTTACTTCATTTACTATCCATTTCCTTCAAATGACAAGTTTTCATTCTTTTTGTTGTAGTTCTTTTTCTATTTTTCATATACACATGTACATGTACACATGTGGGTTTATGTGTGGATGAGTGTGCATACAAGTGGAGGTTTAGGAACCATACTCATTGCTTTTCCACTTGGTTTTGTGAGGCATCAAACCCAGTGCTCCTTGATATGGTTAATCTTTCAAGCCAGCTTGCCCTGGAGATCCTCATCTCCGACTTCCCAGGATTAGAATTATAGGGAACCAGCTCCATTCCTCACTCTTAAACAAAGAGTGTTTTAGCCACTGAGGAATCTCCCCAGCCCTCACTCTTTTTATTGCTGAATAAAACTCCACAGCATGGTTTGTGCACATTTTCTTTATCCACTCGTCTCTTAGTGGGCATCTGGGCTGGTTCTGTGGACGCGCTGTGAGGAGACTGCTGCAGTGCAGGTGCATGCACAGGTGTCTGTGCTGTGAGGAGACTGCTGCAGTGCAGGTGCATGCACAGGTGTCTTGCTGTGAGGAGACTGCTGCAGTGCAGGTGCATGCACAGGTGTCTGCTGTGAGGAGACTGCTGCAGTTTAGGTGCATGCACAGGTGTCTGTGCTATGCTGGCCTTGACGCCTCTAGGCGTGTATCCAGGGTGGTAAGAACTGGACCATAGGGGAGTGTGTTGTTTTCTTTTTCTTTTCTTTGTCTTTTTTTTTTTTTGAGGTCCTCCATAGTAGCTGAACTGTATTTTTTTTTTTTTAATTTAACTGAAATAGAGGCCTGGTCAGAGCCAAGGTATACTCTGTAGGAAAAGCATGCCTTTGACTCCAGTGAAGTTCCTGGCTTTGTGGTGGTGAAGAAGAATTTGTTTCTGGTTTGAATGTTCATCTGGGTCAGTAAGAGGACAGACCATTCCCAAGAGTGTGTTTTGCTCTGAGGGAGAAAGAAATTGTCCAGTGTCTAATGGTGCAGATCATTAGCTGTGCTAACAACCTACAGGAAAAATCATAACAATGTATCCCCTAACACAAGTCAGTGTAGTTACATTTTCCCTGGTGATTTAAAAGCCTAGGGAATTTGTAAAGACAGTTACTGGCTGCACATTTGGAAATGCTAAAGCTGCCTGAGCCCTGAGCTCCAGCAAGGCAGGTAGTAACGCTGCCTGAGCTCTGTGACATTCTGTATTCACCTGAGATCTCCTTGCCAGCATCCTGAAAGAAACCTGGATTCCCGTTCCTTTCTTCATCTTCAGTAATGGGGTCTCCAGGACAACATGTCCCTAACCAAATTTTGACCTTCCTTCCCTCCCAGCAGTGTAATACTTACCTACCTGGTTGTTCAGATCAAAGCCTCCTTTCTGTCACCGTATCCATCAGCACATCCTGTTGGTTCTATTTCTAAAACTTACTGCCATTTAGATCTCAGAGTCCATTTCTCTCCATCTCGCCTACCCAGCCTCCAGTCCCCACTCCTATTCCCTCAACCTCAGTAACAGCCCTCTGTGGGCTCCCATTTCTCTCCTCTTCCTGCAGACAGCACAGTAGCCAGTGAGAAGGATTTTCCCAAACAGAACTGTGGTGACGTCATTCACCCTTTTCTTAGAGCAGATTGGGAACCTTCCTTTGGTGTTAGGACAAAGGTCAAAGATTCCAGTATAGCCAAGAATGTCCTGCATATTTTGCCTGGCTTCCCCACAGCCGTGTCAACACCCACTGTGGTCCTTATATCTACTGGGCCGAGCTTCACTAGCCCTCCTTCAGTTTCTTCAGCTCCTGCTCCAGAACTATACACATGCTGTGTCTTCTGCCAAGACAACTCTTTGCTCCCCTCACCTGTGGTCTAGTCACCCCTCCTTCCCACAGCTCTGTTTTGTCTAGATCAGCTTTCCCAGAAACATGATAAGTTGCATTTGCCCCCACCCCACGAAGGTTTTAAGAATTGTCTTCAATTTAAACTTCTCCATTTACCTGGACATTCCTTAGTATAGAGGCTTAATTGTTGTCCACTCCTATGAAAGACTGCAGGTTCCACAAAGGTGACTCTTCATTGTTATAGTGCTCTTGTGTCCTTTGCTAGCTCAGTGTCAGCCACAAAAGGTGCTTCATGAATACTGATTACATGCCCAGTGCATAAGATGTTACTGATGACAGTCTTTGTTGACAGCAGAGTTCCTGTGAGGTGTGGACTCTTCTAGGGGAAGAGGTTGAAGTTCTCCACAACACATTCACTGGAGGAAACTGATTTTGATTTCATTTCATTGAGCCAAAACTTACTTGCTTTTCTTTTCTTTCTTTGTTTAGTTGAAGCTTGCTTTTACTCTGGACCATGAGACTGGAATGCCTCAAGGATGTCATATCTATGAGTACCGAGACAGCAACAAGTAAGTCACCCACTCAACAGGAAGCATCACCTAAGCATGCTGAGTAGCTAGGGCAGGCTTTCTGTGTCAAACTTTTTGCTACTGTGTGAGAAAATGTCTGACACACACACAAAATATTTTACCCACAAAGTCTCATTTGCCTTTAAATATAAATAGAGAAGAACTTGTCTAGGGGCTGGGGCAGTGACTCTAAGTACTTACTGTGAAAGCATGAGGACCTGAGTTTGAACTCCTAGAACCCACATAAAGCCAAGTTCAATAGCACCATTCTGTAACTTCAGTATCCCTATTGTGGGACTGGAGGATGAGAGAAGAGAGTCCTTGACGCTCACCTGCTAGGTAGCCTGGTGTACAGAGGGCCACTGTGTCAAAAAACGTAGAAAGTGAGAACCACCATTGAAGTTGTCCTCTGACCTCCACATTTGCTCTGTGGTACACACTTATGGACATTTACACACAAAGCACACATCATATATACATATATGCATCATACACACATACATGAAAGTAAAATGTGTGAGAGAAATAGCAATGAGTAAGAAGTGTGTTTGAAAGTGAGCTTTCCTTTTCAGGCTCCACCCTCCTACCCACCCACCCCATGCTAATCCCTTGCCTGCTTATCAGATTCAAGTATGACTTTGTCCTTTGTTGTGACTCTGCAGTCAGTGCCCCCATACTTACTGCTTCTGTGGTGATCATATGGCATTTACAGTTGAGGGTGTCTGGTGTGCACAGATGGGAAGTGGTGCTAGCCCTGTTAGAAACTAGGCCCTGGCATAATTTTAAAGTACCTTTTCTCTCTCTCAGAGACCCTGACTCCCTGAGTGCGTGTTGTTAGTGAGTAGGGACAGTGGTGGCGAGTGAGGCAGAGGGAATATGCCCTGACGATGATGGCGTGGTGGTAGTGACAATGACGATGATGATAGCAGCTCACATTGAACATCTGCTCTCTGTTAGACTTCTGGGGACTGGCCTGTGCCGTTCCTACGTGCCCCTCATAACCTGAAGAGTGTTTTTATCATCATGCACTGCAGAAACTGGGGCCTAGGGAACTCTGCCAGATCACTCCCAGTAATTTGCATACACAGTCAGCTTTAACTTTCACACTGGAAAAAGGCTGGGTAGAAGATAGTTGTTACCACTCTGGGAAACCATAGTCAATAATGAGTAGTCCCAGCCTGGACCTAAGAACAGTGTATTCTGGTATCATTGTGTACCTATCCAAACTATGTAATCTTACGTAGTTGAAGGAACAGACACCTGCCAACAGAGCCATCCGTTACCTCCCAAAAGTAAAGAGCATGCCTTCCTCAAAAACTCACTGCTCAGATCTGAGCAGAAGATAGGGTTAATGGACTACATTTGTACTCAGATTGTCTTCCAGGCGTCGCTGCTATGTGTTTGTCTTTACTCAGATGCTGTAGTTGCTATTGCATAACCCCAATTCCACCACATGGATTATAGGAAATGTCAGCTGGGCATCCTCAGTGCCTCCATTTCCTTCTGGTATGGTGCTAGGTCTAGAAGGCATTTCCAGTGCATCTCAAAGCCATTGTATTCAAAATACTATCTTGGTTTCTTACTGTGCTCAAGTGATTCAAGTCAATCTGGGATTCTCTGGAGCCACGGACAAGATAGGAGAATTTAGCAGATATCTGGATGGCTGGGCAAGCTTTCTTTGGGAGTAAGACACATAAGCCATAAACAGTGTAGCACCATTGTGCTTCCCTCTCCTTGCTCCACACTGCTCTTCATGCCTTGCTCCTGTCAGCAGGTGACAGCTCCAGTATACAGGCTGTAGCAACAGAAAGTTTTGTTCTACCCAATTTTGACTCAGCTCTCTGCTCTTTAGAAAGGCATTTGCAGAGTTCTTATTTCATAGGAGAGGAGTACTAGCCGTCTTTCTTTCAAATTCATGTCTTAGAGGTACCATGCTCAACATTGACAACAGCTTAGGTTGACTTTGAATATGAAAAATTAGTCAAACTCTACATCCTTATCTGACCTTAGCCCCCAGAAGAATATCATTTAGGGGTTGTATGTATATAAGTCAGTCTTGGTGCCCTGCAAAGCTTGTCAGAGGAAGCATCTGTGGAGGAAATCATACAGGAGCCATGACCTAGAAAGTATAGCTATCAAATGCTTCAGGACACCTTTCGGACACTCACTTGTTTGTCTTTAACCCACCTTGGGGTCTATTCTCAATTCCCTGAGTCCCAGGTTTCTTTGTCTCTTCAATGGGTGCTCTCCTGGGCGGTCATGCTGACCATGTGTCTCCATCCTTGAATGCAGGATACCCACAGCATCCTTCTTCCCACATCCCAGCAGGATTGTCAACATAGTCGCTTGTTTTCTCAATGCCAGCATCTGGATCTGGATCCCAGATGTATAGCTAGCAGGGCAGTGATCAGAGAAGAGGCTGACAACTGACTGTAGTGCTGGTGGCCTCAGTTATGTGTGATGCACTCTGATGAAAGCAGACTCTTCGCAGCATGTGAATTGTGAGGTGAGGCATGGAGGAACCCATGAGCCTGACTGACTCCCTACCCTTCCCAGGACTCTACCCTGTGGGTGTTCTTTTTTTTATTAGTATTATTATTATTATCTAGAATGCCTAAGTCCAAATATGGAATAGCAACAGTTAGGAAATGAAGGTACTCAGAGCCCTGGCCCCTCAGAAGCCCATGTTGTCCCAGCACTATGGTACCCCTTCCTGCTGTCCACTATGATCTGCAGAAGAGAACCACCACTAAACATCTTATGTTGTGGGCATCTTATGTTATTTAGGTAATAGCAGGGATAGACAGGATATATACTATGGGCCCCTCTGTTAGGATCTCCTGGAACTAAGTAATATATATGTTCGTTCCAACTTGGCCATTTTATGCCCCTTTCACTCCTTTCCATCCACAAAATCAATTTGAGGCCCTTAACTATCAATTTTCAGGCTTCTCAGGGCTACCTGGAATAAACTGTCTCATCACTGGCATCTTTTCCAAGGTGGCACATTCTGCATTTCCAGAAAACTCCCTCAAGTCAATTCTTATGCAACTGATCTTGTTTCCTGGCCCCTTTATGCACCTCTTCAGATACTGAAACCTCTGCTTTGGCATACAGTCTCATGTCCCTAGGAGACCCCACGTGTCCTCAATGCACTGTACTGGCATTTAACCCTGGCATATCTGAGGAGAGAGGCCTCCACACACCTTCCATTCTCCTATAAATGGACAGACCAAAGAGACCTCTAGCTCTCATACTTGGCCTTCAGCTACTTGTCATGTTGTTAGACCTGAACAGAATCACTCTTCCTTCCAGCCATCAGACAGCCTCCCAGGCCTGTGCACATGCACCCTACAGAGGTGTCCAGTGATACAGAGCTCTCTTCCCGGGTTATCCCTGGTATATTTCTTTGAGTCAGTGGAACAAATGTTTGTCCCACAGACCCACTTTGTCCACTGCTTACCACATAGTAAATGAGCTGGTCCCCTGGATCTTTTTTCTTTAAGACAGTGTCTACTAGATAGTCCAAGCTGACCCTAAACTCATAATCATCCACCCTCAGCCTCCTAAATGCTGGTATTACAGATGTGATTCCAGACTCTATTGTTCTGCCTGTTTCTTGGGATAACTCTAATCCTATCTAAATGGGTTCACATCAGCCAGGAAGCAGAGGCCAAGACAGGTTTAATGTGTCACCTATAAAATAGGAAAAGCAGGCAGAAATCTGGCAAAGCAGTCATAGGCCTCTATATAAGTCTGGCCACTGGGAAGAAAGCAGGGAATGGAGGGGCTGGGTAGAGACTCCCAGGCTATACTTACTTTTGAGTCACTTCAGCCAGCCTATTGGAAGCCCCAGGGCCAATGCCCTTTGGAGGTGACTTTCCTTCTTTAGGGCCTGTCCTGTGTCTGGGCTCCGCACATATCTGGTAACTGCTGAACATGACTCAAGAAGCGGCAGCAGGAAGAGACAACGTCAGAACTGAGAAGCCACTTCTAGGGCCATCATCATTCACGCTCCATTGCAGGAAATCCAAGTGCACCTTTACCTGGGTACCATCCCTGGGGAGGAGAGCAAAGGATCTGGATCAAGTCCCATATTTAATTCATCTCTCCCTCTGCTTGATTCTTCTCCTCTTTCTTCCCCCTGAATAAGCAGATGGAATACTTCCCAGTTGCCCCTGACAACTTCAAACCAGCATCAGCACTTCCCGCACTTTTGAAATGGTACTTTCTGTCTGTGCTTGGAACTGTTACCAGTTCCACAAGCTAACTACAGTGTTATCTAAGAGCCATTTATGGCAGAGGGTGAGCACCTCCAGGCCTCCCGCATACGCAGATACTGCCAGGTCAGAATAAAGAATAACTTTCTTGTTCCTTGTGGAGTCCCAGGTTAGGAAAAAGGGGGGCTGAAATTAAGAGATAGAAAGGGCTTGTGGAACTAGAAGCAGCACAGCCAGAAGTGACCTCATAGGGACAGCTGCAGCTGGGATATGTGTGTGGGAGTCAGCCACTCACAGTGCAGGTGTGGGCTTCTGTGACCCCTCACAGCAGGTGGAGTTTGGTACCTCTAGGATGCCAATACAACTCCTGTTTCCAAGGTTGAACTCTGGGGTAATGTCTCCCCACTGCCTACCACACGGAGGGAAAGCCTTGGCTCTTCCTGCTTTTGCTACCTAGAATGAGATAGCAACAGCAGAGGCTAGGATACTGCTGGGTACCAAAACACAATGCTTATTTGCATTTGTTTTCCCTAATAGATGGTAAGAAAGCATGTATGTTCTCAGTTCACAGAGAAGGGAACCCGTGATCCGAGGGGTTCTCTGCCCCAGGTCAATATGTATCTAAGAAGCAGAGCTAGCTGGCATTGCCTTCTCCATGAGGTGCACAGCAGGCATGGGCCCAGAGCAACTAGAGAACTGATGCCAAGTTGCCTGGAGATGTGAGACAGGGAAGTCAGCAAGACTAGGGTAGCCACTCCTGCATCAGGGCTTATAGTACCTTCATGTATTGCTTGTAGCACCTTCAGATTGCAGTCTGTACACATGTAATCTGTGTTTATCAGTGGGCCTGAGTCAGCATCCTTTTCCCAGATTTACTGGGAAGTAGGAGAGATGGGGCTGAAGGCATGAAGCCCTAAAATTTCTTACCAGAGGTTTCTCATACTACCAAGCTGGTACTTGGCCCTTCAGCTACTTCCCTCTCAGGCCAGAACTGTCCAAAGCAAGGATGAGCCAGAAAAATGGGCTGATTGTGCTGACCACTGACCTGCCACAGACTCATCAGTGCATATACACAAACCCAGTGGTCCATGTTCCAGAATGCTGTATGACAGGCATTCCACTGTTTTCTTCTGTGGTGCATACTAGAAAACGAATTTGTCCAGAAAACTCATTTGTAAATATGACTTTGCAACCATGTGATGTGCATAGAGAAAAGCTGCAGGCACTAAGCATATAGTTTAAGTCTTAGTCGCTGTTTTATTGCTAGGAAGAGACACCATGACCAAAGCAGCTCTTACAAAGGAAGCATTTACAGGGGACTTGCTTACAGTTTCAGAGGGTTAGTCCGTCATCATCATGACAGGAAGCATGATGACAGGCAGGCATGGCACAGGAGCAGTAGCTGAGAGCTTGATCCATAAGCAGTAGGCAAAGAGAAAGAAAGATGCTGGACCTGGTGTGGGCTTTTGAGTCCATCCCCAGGGACACACCTGCTCCAACAAGAAAACAAGAAAACACCTACTCTCACAAAGTCACACTTTATCTTTCCAAACAGTTCAGTAACAGGGGACCTAGGATGCAAATATAAGGCAGGAGGATCCAGAGTTCGGGGTCTTCCTTGGCTACATAGTGAATTTGAGGCCATCATGAGCTGCATAAATCCTTGTCTCAAAAACAGAGAACTGATTATCTACTCTGCATTAATCTAATCAGTGTTTCAGTTGTTTCTGCCTTGAAGTTATTACAGATAATTCTGTTTATATATGCCTTTGGGTGCAGGTGCACATATTCTCTTTGAGGATAGACCTAGGAATAAAACTGCTAATCCTATATCATTGTACCGGCAAGGTGTGAGAGAGCTCAGGCCTTTTCAGATTTCCTGCCTGGTTTCTGGTTTTCTCCTTGGTGTGTTTTCTGCCTGTTCAGGATATGGCTCCTTTGTTAGTTGTACCTGTTGCACATATCAGACCAGAGAGCGGGAGCAAAGCCTAACGCCCCTGCAGTTCTTCATGTGGAGGAGTAGAAGTTAACAGTTAGCATCACTTCTGGTTCTTGGTCTCTAGCCAAGACAAGTGACATTGGTTGTCACTTTGCTGCAAGGCTGTGCCTAATGCAGTGTGATTCTAGAGTCTGTGACCAGGGGTCTCCAGATTTGGGATAACCACAGACAGAATCATGAGTAAACTATTCTGTTTCTAACTGGAAATGTCTCTTAGGGACTAATTTTATGGCTGGTTCTTCAGCCCTTCCATGGTTATATAGACATTCATTCCCTGTTTGATGTCACTGTACTTAAACTCATACTATCTATGACTCCTTAGCCTGTGACAGTCACATAAATCAAATAAATTAATAGAAAACCATCAGAAGAGTTGAGTTCTGGATCCTTCTTAACATTACAAGAGATAGTAAAGAAATTCCTGATGAATATATCATATGAACATGCTACCGAAACTTGTGATTCTACAGGTAAACAGGAATTCAGAGAGATTTGTAAACCTCCAGAGCCCAGGGCATTTACTGTGCCTGGATTCCGTGATTGAATCTTGAGAGTGCAACCCCCAAGATCACAAAGATATCCTAGAAGAGTTGCTAACCCACCCCACTAGTTTGTCCTTTTGCTTCTTTCTCCAGTCGCCTGTTCTTACAAATTCCCTATGGCGCTCACATCTGCCCCCTCCCCCTTTCCCTGGTACTCATTGCCAAGGATGTAGGTTCAGGTGGTCAAGGATTTCAAACTAAACGGAATCCTTCCTGCCTTCCTGTGTGCAGTGCTAGAGGGCTACAGGTAGCTCTCCATGGCCTCCCTGACCACTAGGCTCGGGTCTCTTAGGCCATTCTGTCTCTTGTTGTCTGGTGCCAGGTGGTGTCCAGAGCAGCTGCGGTCTGTCTTCTCGACCAGGCTGCTCAGACTGCAGGAAGGATCCACAGTACTTTGCAGTCTCGGCTACCCTGTTTGCAGTTTATGAGTCCTAGGCAGATACACAGAAAGAATCTTTCTGCATTCCCGGAAGCAGAGAAATGAAGAGCACAGAGACCCAAGCCTAGCAGTCCCTAGAGACTGCTGGGAAGTGTTGCCATGGGCCTGAGAACTTTCTCATTTCTTCCCACACTCCTCCCTTTGCGGCCTAAATAACTACCTAAAGATGACCCAAGGGATTTTCCCACAAGACAAAAAGAACTTCAATATACCAAGAAATCTCCCAACTAAAGATTTCTCAGCTTTCACAGAGACCTTATTTTAAAAAGTATGCTCTCTGGCACCTATGGAGGCACACATCTGTACCCCAGAGCCAACCTCTGTAAGCACATGGTCAGTCAACAGCTTCCAAACCCAAGGAGGCTTGCTCCCCCCTTTTTTTGTCTTTTTTTTATTGTTTTTATTGAGCTATAAGTTTTTCTTCCCCTTCCCTCTCTCCCCTCACCTTCTACCCTTTTCTGTGACCCCCACACTCCCAATTTACTCAAGAGATCTTGTCTTTTTCTCCTTCCTATTGTAGATCCATGTATGTCTCTCTTGGGATCCTCCTTGTTGTCTAGGTTTTCTGGGGTTGTTTACTGTAGGTTGGTTTTTTGCTTTATGCCTAGAAGCCACTTGAGTGAATACATGTTATATTTGTCTTTCTGGGTTTGGGTAACCTCACTCGATATGGCTTTTTCTAGATCCATCCATTTGCCTGCAGATTTCAAGGTGTCATTTTTTATCACTGAGTAGTACTTCATTGTGTAAACGAACCACATTTTCTTTATCCATTCTTTAGTTGAGGGGCATCTAGGTTGCTTCCAGGTTCTGATTATTACAAATAATGCTGCTGTAAACATAATTGAACACATGTCCTTGTGGTATGATTGAGCATCCTTTGGGTATATACACAACAGCAGTATTGCTGGGTCTTGAGGTAGATTGTTTCCTAATTTTCTAATTGCCATACTGATTTCCAAAGTGGCTGTACAAGTTTGCATTCCCACCAGCAATGGAGGAGCATTCTCCTTACCCCAGCATAAACTGTCCTCAGTGTTTTTAATCTTGGCCATTCTGACAAGTGTAAGATGGAATCTCAGAGTCATTTTGATTTGCATTTCTCTGATGGCTAAGGATGTTTCCTTAAGTGTCTTCAGTCATTTGAGATTCGTTTGTTGAGAGTGCTCTGTTTAGGTCTGTATCCCTTTTTTTGTTGTTGTTGGATTATTTGGTTTTTTTTTTTTTATGTCAAGTTTCTTGAGTTCTTTGTATATTGTGGAGATCAGTCCTCTCTCTGATGTGGAATTGGTGAAGATCTTTTCTCAATCTGTAGGCTACCAATTTTTTCTTGTTGACCATGTCCTTTGCTTTACAGAAGCTTCTCAGTTTTAGGAAGTCCCATTTATTAATTGTTTCTCAGTGTCTGTGCTACTGGGGTTATATTTAGGAAGAGGTCTCCTGTGCCAATGCATTCCAGTGTACTTCCCACTTTCTCTTCTATGAGGTTCATTGTTTTATGTTGAGATCTTTGATCCATTTAGACTTGAGTTTTGTGCATGGTGATAGACATGGATCCATTTTCATTCATCTACTTGTTGATATCCAGTTATGCCAGTCTGCTCCTTTTTAACACTTCAAGAAGTTCTAGAAAAGACTGTGTTCTTTGGGCCTATCCCCCTTTGAATGAATAAACCACACCTTTGCTGTCCAGTAGATTGTGAGCCCCAGCCTCTTTGCACCAGCATGCTGGTCCAAATACTAGGCACATTCAGAAAGTGAGAGTGGCAAGTGCCTGCTGTAAACACCCTCCTCGGGCACCAGGCCTGTGACACTCACATGTTAGCCCTACAAGGAAGCAGGCCACAGGACTGCAGGTTGGGTCTGAACCTGAAGAAAAGTGCCTATGGCATTCACCTGTGGCAGCTACCTGGCAGGTGACCAGAACATGTTTGGCTCACTCAGCTTTTGGCTATGCTCTTCATAGGGAAGTGTTTCTGATCTGTCGTCACTGCTACTCCCCTGCTCTCTGAGGCTTTTTTCTTGGTGGTTGGGCAGGAAGCCTCCAGAGCCTGAAGGAATTGCCATACTTGATGACAGACAAAGGCTATTGATAGCTATAAATCATTTAGCTGTTGCCTGGCTCTTTGGAAGGGAAGGGGATATGTTAACTGTTCTGAGGGTACATCTTCTTGTTGTGGGCACTCAATTGGGAAGGGAGCTTACAGAGTGACTCAAACTGTGCCCACTGACTTAAGTAGGAGTAAATAACCCAAACCAGCAAAGCCTGGCTGAGGTATAAAACACAGGTCACCCCACTGACTTGTAGCCCTACCTCACTGGGCATCCTCAGGTGACCCACCCTACTTCAAGTACTACTGGGCCAGGCTCCAAAGTGAGCAAGCTAGAGGTTGACCAATTGGGAGCAGCACCACACTGAGGGGGGACTGTTCTGAGTGAGCAGATCAGATATGACTGAACCCTAGGTGTGGAGACTGCTCTCACCACCACAGACCTGAAGATTGTCTAGAATGATCTGATTCTATAGTCAATCCTCAGGGTAGAGGTGCTCCACTTGCCCTGCTACAGCTTCTGTCTCAAAAACTGTAACATCACACTGTCTGCCCTTCTTGTCCCCAGTTTCTTCACACAGGACACCTTGACAATCTTCTGGATATCTGACTTTAGCTGTGTTGCTGACACAGCTGTGTAGTGTTTGAGCTGTTTAGAATATAGGGATACAATTGTTCCGTAGCCCCTTATTTTCACCAGGAAGAGGGTGTAGTCTTTGAAGCATCAAAACTTTGTCCTTTAATGCATAAACTATACTTTTAATGGTGCCAGCTAGATATAGCAGAGTTGTGTTAGCATGTAAAAAGTTCGAGAGGTTGCCAGGTGGTGGTGACACATACCTTTAATCCCAGTACTCAGGAGACAGAGACAGGCAGATCTCTGTGAGTTTGAGGCCAGCCTGGAGCTACAGAGCAAGTTCCAGGACTGACTCCAAAGTTACAGAGAACCCTCTCTTGAAAAACCAACCTCTTTCCCCTCACAAAGTAGGGAGGTTGTTGCATTAGACTGTGTACACAGTGCTGGAGATTGATCTGAGAACTTCATACACACCAGGAGTGCTCCACCATGAACTACATCCTTAGATATTTTTAAGTTCCTGTTTTGAGACAAGGACTTTCCAAATTTCCCAAGCTGGCCTGACCTTGAGATTCTTCTGCCTTAGCCTCCAAGTAACTAAGATTACTTGACTGCAGCGGTGCCCAGCTGAACATGCTTTCTGTAGGGTCTGCGCACTCTTGACAGCCTTTGCCCTGCAGTCAGCGACCATACATAGGTTTGCAGGATTCTCACTTGACTTCACTGAAGCCCTGCCCCATATGTCTTTGTCTCTGCCCTGATGTCAGACCAGTTGTCTGTCACCTCACCACTGTCTCTGTGGTAGCTGTGAGCACTAAGCCTTGTGGGACAAGTGTTAGAATTGCCATCCCAGATGGGAAAAGGTTATAGTAGGTTATATGCAGAGCCAAGGTTACCCTGGATGTTTCACACAGCCAAGTACCTGTTCCCTACAAACACATAGCATGGTGTTTCCCAGAGCTATGTTTGATGTTCATCTCCTGGTTCTGCACCACCTTTTACTCCCTGAGACTCTGCATGTTTCTGTTCCACATCTACCAACTAAGCTAAATTGACTCAATTTGACTCAACTACTGCATGGCAATTTACCATCCTGTCCCATCCCATCTGTCCCATCCAGTCCCGTCCCGTCCCATCCCATCCCATCCCATCAAGAAGCACTTTCTTCCCTGGAGCTTGTGGAACTGCCCTCTTTTTTTTTTTTTTAACTGCCCTCTTTAAGCTAGTGGATGTCCTCTATCTTTCGGTATAGTTAGACTAGTCAGGTGGTCACCATGTTTTGTGTAAGAAATGCCATTCATCACTGTTCTGTTCATGAAGCAGAATGCCCTTTTCACTCCCTCTGACTTTTCTTGGTGTATTTTTCCAGTGCTGATGTCATCCAACTTGACTCCAATTGTTAGCATAACCCTCTTGTCTCAGAACTGCTAGTCCCCTGCTGAGTACTGCAAGAAGGAAGTTCTTGCCTCTGCCTGTGCAACTCTGGAATGTGAATGCTTTTCACTGTGAGATGGAGAGTGCATATTAAAAGGCTTTGCTGGATTTTCTCAAGATTCTGATTCCCAGTGCTGGGAATGGGCTTGGGGCCCAGCCAGAGGCTGCTGAGGAAAAAGCCGGTTTGTTGACTGAGGTTTCTGTCCCACCACGTCCTGCCTGGCTCCCGCAGTCATTAAGTCCCAAAGAAATCACACAGAGGTCTACATTAATTATAAACGAATTGACCCATTAGCTCAGGCTTCTTATTAATTAATTCTTGTATCTTCTTACATTAGCCCATAATTCTTGTCTAAGTTAGCCACATGACTTGGTACCTTTTTTGGTGAGGCAGTCACATCTTGCTTCTTCCGAGGCTGGGTCATGACTGCAGACTGTGTTTCCCTCTTCCCAGAATTCTCATTGCCCTGCCTCTACTTCCTACCTGGCTACTGGCCAATCAGCATTTATTTAAAATATAAGGGACAGGGTGTAGACCATTGTTCCACAGCACCAATTTATGATGGATGAAGTTCTGATAGAAGGTGATGAGCAGGTGATCTGACTCCCTGTGCCCAGCAGCAATTACATTCTCTCCAGCCTGGCTGGCACACTGGAGACGTTCAGCAGCAGACACCTGGTGGACACCTCTCCTGGTGCAAGCATGGCTTACTTCCCCCTGTGTCCTACATCCTTTACATGCCAAATCACCAGACTCGTGTCTCCTTTGTCTACTGTAGGAGGTTTTCATAATGTAGCTTGAGAATTCCTGATCTACAAAATCCAAAACCAAATTCTTTATTAGCTTCAAGTTCTAGATTTTAGGGCATTTCAAATTTTATTGTATTAGGGAGTCTATGCGAAAATTTCCAAATTTAAAAAAATGAAATCTGATGCACTTCTGGTCTCAGCATTTCAAATAAGGGATTGTCAACCTATACTACTAATCATATTTATGGAATATTTAGCAGTGTGCTCGACCCAATAAGAACTGAGGAGTCATCTTCTCCTCCCTGAAAATAACTTGGGAGTGAGATGATCAATTAAATAGGCCACCTGAGATTCATCATCATCATCATTATTATTACTATTTAGATAGTCTTACCATGTAGCCCAGATTGCCTGGAACTTGCTATGATCCATAGATCAAGTTAGCTTCAAGCCTGTGGCAAACCTTTTGTTCTAGTCTCCTGAGTGTTGGTGTTACAGGTATACACATTCACGCTTTAAATAATTCTTAGCGGTTATTATTTGCTTTGTTTATAAAGGACCAACACCTTATGTTTCTACACATTTTATTTTCACCTCAAGATAGTGGAGAGTCAGTGAGAACAATAATACTTGGAAGTGAGAATCTGAGGCAGCTTTTGCTGGCCTGATGGGACCTACTGAACTTGCCATGATTGAATTTTTTCTTGTCTGTAGACAGTTATTGCTTAAACCCAAACAGGGTGAGCATGGTAACTAAGCCTCCTTTGTGGGTGACCTGATCAATGAATACTCTTGTCCAAGGGCAGCTGCTCTGCTATAAACACGAAACCCAACAGATTAAGAAAAGCCTCTTCCCGCCTGGGCTGTTTCCTCTAAGCTAACACTTGTCTTATCACCCACTGGGATGCGGTCTGTTGAGTCTGGCAGAGCTCATTAGTTATATGACTTTAAAAATATTGACCCATGGTTTTATGAACTGGGTTCAGAGTGCTTTAAATGGATGTGTTCCCATCCTGCGAGTTCTGGGCTTCCCTGACATGTGCCTGTACCACACCAGACACACACGCACAAGTGGTTCCCCCTTTCCATCGGGCAGCACCAAAGCACCTGATTTGTCCTCTCCATGTCAAAATACAGAAGCCTATCCTGCCACCTGCTCACAGAGCACTTGCTTCTCAAAAGAGACCCCAGCTGAGAGAGGCAGTACATGTCCTTTCCTTCCTCTGCTGGATGTCTCTGGGAGCCTGGTTCCTAATTCCTTTGTCACCCTATGTGGTGTAAATATAAAACAGCCCATAGGTTCATGAGTTGAAGGCTTGGTCCCTCTCTGGTGACTGTTTTGGAAGGTGGCAGAGTCTTTAGGAGGAACTAGGCCCAAAGGATGGGGATTCTTGTGGTCTGTACCTTGCCTTTGGCTCCTTCCTCCTGGCCACAGCTAGGTGGGCTATCCTGCTCTGCTCATGTTCCCATCATCCTGCTCAGTCTCTCTGCAGGCCAACAGACCATGAACTCATACCTGTGAGCCCAAGCATATTTCTTTTACCATGTCTTTTTTCCTTGGGTATTTGTCATGAATACTGCTTTACATACCTGTCTCTGTGGGCTCTCTTAGTTCCATACTCTGCATAGTGCTTGACTCTAGCAGGTGTCCAGTAAAGGTTTCTGGGCAAGCAAAGGAATGAAGTTTACACTGGGGTTACAACATGCATAATTATTAGTCTTCTAATTTGTGAGGTGCGTGATAGAATTTCCCAGGGCTCTGCATTCTGGGGCATTTCATAGGAGCCATTTTTCTAAGTTTAGCCATGAGGACAGAACTATCTGGTGTGTAATACAATCTGCATATAGGGTCTTGGTGATTTCTGCATCTGTCTGGCTATAGGATGGGTCTCTGAAGAGCACTGACTTAGCTTCCATTGTGGGCTGACCTGAACAGGAAGTACTTGTAAGAATGGTGGTGATAGGTGTGGAGGCTGTGGAGTGAGTGGCCCCATGTAGATGGGAGCTTTACTTCCTAGGAGCCCAATGGCAGCAGCAGGTTTCTGGTCTTGTTAACTCAATGGGCATAGGAATAATAATTATTGTTATTATTGTTGCTGCTGTTATTAAAAAGATTTAGTGGCTGTGTACTATGTCCTAGACACTGTTCAAGGTACTAGGAAATAAGGCAGCAATATTAGTGGTTCAGGGTAGCTGTGATGGCAGAAGAAGGCAGAGGAGGGCAGAGAAGACAAGTGGAGAGGCCCATCCAGGACTGCCGTAGAGACCAGCTGAGTGAGCAAACTTACGAGGGCATCACTGAGAATGGGTCTGACCACAGCTTGTCCATGAACTGATAGGGTTGGAGCAAAGCAAGGATACATGTATCCTCAACCGTAAGCCTCGCTCCAACCTAAGTGTGTCTAGCTCTGGCTCTGGGATGCCCCTCAGCTGTGCCTTAGACTTCCGGTGAAAAAGATGGGCTGGTGATTCCCTAATGGTCTCACAAGTGCTACTCTTTCTAGGAAGCTTATTCTAATCTCTCCCCCACCATGTGTGATAGAACTATGGCTTACTTAGATATAACCTTCAATGTCGACAAAGCCAGAGAGGATGAGAAAGTGAGAAGGATCATCTCCGTTGTACCCTCCAAAGACTGAAGCCTGTGACCAGGCTCTAGGCAGTTCCACACCAGTGACTTGACAACTCAGACGGCCCTGACTATGTCCCTACGCCAGGATTCAGCCTGTCTGCTTCTTCCTTCTGTTCTGGTCTTCTCCAGAGCCTCAAGTGAGCAGATAGAAATCGGGCCATGCTTGGTTCTAGGGCTATTGCAGGTGCGGTGTGCATCGTGGGAAGGGGAGTGAGGCAGATCAGGATCCAGAGCTCCCTTCAGAGCTGAACGTTATTCCCAGCACTAATGTCCCTCCCTAAAGGCATACTCAGGTTCCTCCCACAGCCTCTGCAGGCCTGGTCTTGTATTGCCCAGACAGAGATTGCCTACACTTCAGAAGGGACACTCAGTTACTTCCAGTGTGTCCTCTTCATTGGGTGGAGCCAAACAATGTTGCAACCCAGACCCATGGGGTGGCCCCACCATGCAAATCTTGCTGTTCTGTGCCTCTGACTTGTTATGGGAACGGGCTGCCTAGGAAAACTGATAGACAAGCCTGCCTGGTACCAGGGGAGGAAAGGGTAACATCCCATATAAAGGGTTTGAGAGTCTCGGCTAAGTGAGGCCTGAAGTTCTTTAGGGAACAGAAGCCCTTCAAGCATTTGAATCACATGCATCATCCCAGAGCAGGGCTC